>NW_003852437.1:1644665-1773172 GCF_000181295.1 Otolemur garnettii | reverse complement strand
ATTATATTTAAAGTCTCTGAATAAGCCTCTAGGTTCCTTTTAGGTTGAGATTCAATCAGCCAAATTCCAGGAAAGGATCTTACTGACCACGGGATACAGCCCAGGGATCATCCAGATCCTCTAGCAAGGCAAACTTACCCGATCTGTAACAGCACACATGTAACCAGTCCTTAGAGCAGGCTCCCTGCAGATTTCCTTATTGGGGTTTACTGGGGTTTATTGTGGTTAGCAGACCAGTAATTTAGCAAATAAAGATTTTTAGGCACTCTCCTTAGGAAAAATTCTCTGAGGCTAAGGATGGCCTACAAGTCTGCTTCACCTATCAGGAAAGGGTTTAGGGAAATGTAATTTCTGTAGAGTTAAAAGCAGGAATTTTTGATCATTATTTTGCAATAATGAGGCAGGACTCACTAAGAAAAGGAATTATCCTTCAGTTAGCACAGCCTTTGGAATTTGCCCCAGGAAAGCATCAAGTGATATTATTAACAACCAGACAGCAAAACTATCCTAAGAGAGAGACTATGTGAGTCAAATGTCTACATAGTTATTTTAATTCACATTATATATTAAAGAAGGTTTGATAGTGTCATATCTTTTTTCAGAAGGTAGAAATTGCCTAGGACATCTCTCAGGTGCATGGTTGAAAAACCAACATTTAAAATGTGTGTGTGAACACCCAAACATACTCAGCTTTCCAGGGGACTGGTACTTCAAGTTCCCTAAGACACTTGGGGATTTGTCAGTGGGAAAGTTCATGGCTGGTTAAGTTGAGTCATTTATGAATAATAGTAGAGCTTCAAGCAAAGTGAAATTCTTTGTAATTCAAGAGGTGATTGAGTCTTCAATGAACCCATGCCTGTGTTCAACTTCTAGAAAATACTGGCTTAAAGTAGGAGATTAATCTATATTATGGAGTGTGTGATGGGAAGGAGTGAATCACTTATACTCATCACTAATCTATGATAAGCAAAGCTTCTGTCTCTCAGCTCTCTAGCCAATTGTTTTGAAGATAATGGAAGGGAAACATTTTTTGATTAATACTTTCATTACAAGATCCAGAAATTCTTATTACTGACAACAGTATTAAAAGTGTATTAATCAAAGAAAAATGTGATTCTTTTCATTTATTCAGCTGCTGTATTTTTGAGTACCTTCTTTGTGCTGACTACCCTGTCAAATAATATCTGCTCGATGGAAATTAAGGTACAGACTCGACATCCGTGGAGTTTGTAGAGTAGTAGGAAAGATTGATAATAAAAACACAACTGCAATGCAATGTAATTTAAGCTAACATCTATCTTAGAACCTGAGAACAACCTACCACCCACAGGGGTAGGCCTTGACAGCACGTTAATATACAGGACTATGTCCACTGGTCACCATAGTCATTACTCCAGGGATGGGCATTCCATTTTAACTGGTCAATCAGAATGTCCTTCTGATATTTTAGCATTGGGATTCAGAAATGTAATGCTATTGTATAAAGTGCATTGCTTGAACTGAGGAAATAGGAGCTGGCCCCAGGAAGGAGAAGTAGTTGATCTAGGATGAACTGGTTTTGCTCTCAGCATTTTGGAGAGTAAATTTATGTGTTTTTTCTCATACCAACCAATTCTCCAGTACCAACTGAGTGTTCTATAATTCAATGTAAATTTTTTTTTTTTTTTTTTTTGAGACAGAGTCTTACTCTGTCACCCTGGGTAAAATGCCATGGCATCACAGTTCACAGTAACCACAGACTCCTGGACTCAAGTGATCCTCTAGCCTCAGCCTCCCCAGTAGCTGGGACTACAGGTACCCACCACCACACCTGGTTAGTTTTTCTATTTTTAGTAGAGATGGGGGTCTCACTCTTGCTCAGGCTTGTCTTAAACTCCTGAGCTCAAGCAATCTTCCCACCTCTGCCTCCCAAAGTGCTAGGATTATAGGTGTGAGCCACCAAGCCTAGCTAATTCAATTGAATTCTGATACATTCCTCAGAGATACAAGGCTCAGTCCCACAAGACTGCCCTCACTGCAGATGCCAATCAGAATTATTGGGTTCCCAGAGTAACCACACTTTATCTAACTTGGCTGCAATGTCCAAGGTTCCCATAACCTCCTCCTTGATTTTGATAATCTGCTGGAACCACCCACAAAAATCTGGAAGACCCTTTACTTACTATTACCTGTTATTACAAAAGACCTAACTCAGTAGCCATATGAAAGAGAAGCATGGGCACAGGTGTGGCAAAAAGGTCAGGAGGACTCCATGCACTCTCTGACTGTGGTACCTTCTCATCACCTTCATGTTTTCACCAGTCCTGAGGTCTCTGAATCCTATTGTTTAGAATTTTCTGTGGAGGCTTCATTATATAAGCCAGATTAATTCAACCATTGGCCATTGGCAAGTAACTCAATCTCCAGCTCTACTCCTCTTCCCGGAGGTTGGAGTGGGTATGGGAGGAAAGATGGGGTGACAGTTCCAACCCTTTAATCCCTTTAATCACACCTTGGTCTTTCTGGCAACCAGCTGCCATCCTGATCGTAACCAGGAACACACACACACCACAAAGAGTAGCCTCCTAAGAACAAAAGACATTTCTATATCCCAAGAAATTCCAGGGAATTTAGGAGCTGTGTGCCAGGAAATTGAGGACAAAGACAAAATATATATTTAACACATGTAGTGTAAAGAAGCCTAACAGAGAAATCTGGCCTTCAGAGAGAAAAGAGATGGAAGAAATGGAAGATGAGAAAGAGTAGCAAGAGATTGCAAGACTCTAAGAGAAGAAGGGAAAGAGACCGAGCAATCAGTCATCCCATTGTCCAAGGGCTTACAGCCATCAAATTGGCTCCCATTTTTCTTAAGGCACACTTCTTCAATCCCAGTGCATTTTATAAAATTTCTCTTTAGCATGTTTAAAATGGGGTTCTACTCAAGCATATTAGCAAGAAAAGAACAAGAGATCCCATCTCAGGGTGGGCAGGGGACTTGAAGAGAAACTTCTCTGAAGAAGACAGGTGCATGGCCTACAGACACATGAAAAAATGCTCATCATCATTAATTATCAGAGAAATGCAAATCAAAACTACTTTGAGATATCATCTAACTCTAATAAGATTAGCCCACATCACAAAATCCCAAAACCAGAGATGCTGGTGTGGATGTGGAGAGAAAGGAACACTTCTACCCTGCTGCTGGGAATGTAAACTAATATAACCCTTTTGGAAAGATGTTCAGAGAACACTTAGAGAACTAAAAATAGACCTGCCATTTGATCCTACAATTCCTCTACTAGGTATATATCCAGAAGACCAAAAATCACATTACAACAAAGATATTTGTACCAGAATTTTTATCGCAGCCCAATTCATAATTGCTAAATCATGGAAGAAGCCTAAGTGCCCATAGATCCACGAATGGATCAATAAATTGTGGTATATGTATACCATGGCCTTAAAGAAAGATGGAGACTTTACCTCCTTCATGTTTACATGGATAGAGCTGGAACATATTCTTCTTAGCAAAGTATCTCAGGGATGGAAGAAAAAGTATCTACTCCTACTATGAAACTAATTTATAGCTTTCATATGAAAGCTATAGCCCAATTATAGCCCAAGAATATGGGGAAGGGGAGAGAGAGGGGAGGAATTGGGGGAGGTTGGGTAGAGGGATGGTGATTGGTGGGACCACACCTATGGCCCATCTTACAAGGGTACATGTGAATCTTTCTAAATGTAGAATATAAATGTCTTAACACAATAACTAAGAAAATGCCATGAAGGCTATGTTAACCAGTTTGGTGAAAATATTTCAAATTGTATGTAAAACCAGCACATTGTACCCCACAATTGCATTAATGTACACAGCTATGATTTAATAAAAAAAAAAAACTAAAAAAAAATGGGGCTCTATTAGTTCTTATCCAACAGTAGCTGGACTAAGATATATTCCTGTATGGGTAAAGAATATGATGATTTTAGATCCCTTGGAAGGGACGAGTTCAGTCTAATGGGACCATGGAAGGATTCTGAAATAGAGTACTGCCTGGGATGTGTTCTAAAGGAGAAGTGACATCAGCCAGACAGAGAGAAGGTATCTCAGGCAAAGGGAACAGCACTGGCAGAGCCCAGAGGCTGGACAGCACAGTACACTGCAGGAGCTATGAAAGGTCTTCTGTGAGCAAAGCTTAGTAGGTAGGAGATATGTGTGGGATGAGAATGTCAGTGTCAAGAGATGACTCTTCCAGGTCATTGATTGAATTCATTTCCTTGCAGCTTCCTTCTTTAAAGCCAAGTACAGAGAGAGAGAAGGGGCTGGGGTGAATAAAGGGAGTGTTGTCACCTTCCCTCTGTTCTGTTGGTTAGAACCCAGTTACACTCACAGAGGGACCATTATGCACATGCACGTTAGGAGGTGATGCCATTGTCAAGTGTGTTCCCCACAGCTACCCTACCATGTGTTACTACTCATTTCAGTTGTGAATGAGAAGGTAGGCTGCCCAGCGTCTTCCCTGGTGCCATCCATCATTCTATTATGGAAGAACTTTGTTCTTGGGAAAATTCTAGGAACTGAAAATTCCATCAGGAAACACTTCTGCAGTGTCCATAAATACCACGTATTCTGCTTCCTCACCATTACTGGATCGCCACATCACCTTGTGGTCCAAGGCAACATGATGATTCAGAAAGTTCATGATTAATTAAATTATGCTATAGCATGTTTATAGGGTTTCCAAAAACAGATGCTCCGTCAACTTCTGCAACGTATTTCTTCAAATTTTAGTGATTGAATTATCTTAAAGATGTTTTTCCTCAAACTTTCTGTTATGTGGGTTATTTTCCTGTCCAAGATGCTTTATCTGCATTAGTCATATTGGATACACGATAGCAGAGGCAATGCCTACCTGTGTTTGGTGTGGTTTGTGTGATGCTAGCACACCTTCAGGGAGTTGAGGTCTCTAATGCATGCCATCTGGTGATTCAGGGATATGTGTGTGAATCAACAGTGACTCTGCTGATTACCTACTCAGTACCGGCATTTAATTAAGTGCAAAAATTCCTACAGGCATGTGGTTAAAGGGGCTTTGGCAGATTTTCCTCTGGAGGGTTTGGCTCTGTGTAGCTGGAACTCTTTCTGGCACTGGAATTCCAAGTGTGCCTGTAATAAGTAGTGGTTTAATTTCATGCAGGCTTTTGTCAGCTTAAATTTCAGTTTATAGCCTAGGCACTTTAATAACTCATACTGACATAGAGGTTAGTTTTTTTAGGTATACTATATCTGTTAGATTCAGACAAAATTAACATTTATGAACCCCAAATGTGTGAACACCACAATATGAGAATATCCAAACAACCTGTGTCTGAGGTTTTCTCCTTTTGGTAACCGTTCTTTAGTTATATGACTTTGTATTACTAAGCACCTGAATAGGAATGGTATTTTAAAATAAAAACCTACAAAAAACCAAATAAATGAAAAGTTTTTTCAAAAATGTAGTGATAAATGTAGGAGACACCTGTGAGAAATACTTTGGCGATAAGGGATTGGGGAAGGGATTTAACAGCATTTAACGTCATTGGTCTCTCGTTAAAGAGCACGAGAGAATGGACATTACTGCTTGGCAGTCTCCACGCCTGTGGGGTAAATAGCCACGGGATCACTTCTATAATTAGCTGCAGGCAAAGTAGCCAAGGCTCATCCTTTGGCTTTGCTTCTTACTCAGAAGACGCCTGATCGGCCTCCCCTACTAAGACTGCTGCTGAGAGATTGCTGCTGAGACGCTTGCTCCTACTAACATTGGCTGTGACTTCTAAGGTGCCTCAGCACCTGAGACCTAAACGAGACCTACCCTGAGTGAGCTGGCGCAGCAGCCCGTGTCCAGACTGTTGAGTGGGCCAGAGCCAGAGACCTGGCGTCCCGTCTCCCTCGAGGCCCTGGGTCAGGGCTGAAGACATGACGTTGTGGGCCCCGGCAGATAAAAGCATGGTACTTTGGAATTCCAGTTAAAATATTTCAAAGTGAAGTTGTGTGTGTGCACACGCTCACACGTGTGGGTGCCTTATTATTATTATTATTATTGGGGAATTATTGAGAGTACAAAGAGCCAAATTACAGTGCTTGTGTTTTCTGGGTAAAGTCCCTCTAATAATAGTGTCCCACCCCCAAGAGGTGTGTCACACCTCTCTTTGCTCTCCCCCACTCCCCCTCCCCCCATGTGAGCATCAATTGTCCTCATATCAGAATTGAGTACACTGGATTCTTGCTTCTCCATTCTTGTGATGCCTTACTAAGAATAATGTATGGGATAGATATACCACAACTTATTAATCCATTCCTGGGTTGGTGGGCATTTAGGTTGTTTCCACAATTTGGCAATTGTAAATTGGGCTGCAATAAACAGTCTAGTGCACATGTCCTTATAATAAAGTGATTTTTTTTTCCTTCTGGGTAGATGCCCAGTAATGGGATTGCAGGATCAAATGGGAGGTCTAGGTTGAGTTCTTTAAGGATTCTCCATACTTCCTTCCAAAAGGGTTGTATTAGTTTGCGGTCCCACCAGCAGTGTAAAAGTGTTCCCTTCTCCACACAACCACGCCAGCATCCGCAGCTTTGAGCCTTTGTGATGGGGGCTATTCTCACTGGGGTTAGGTGATATCTCAGGGTGGTTTCGATTTGCATTTCTCTGATATTTGGGGACAATGAGCATTTTTTCATATGTTAGTCATTTGTCTGTCTTCTTTAGAGAAGGTTCTATTCATCTCACTTTCCCATTGATATAAGGGATTGTTGGCCATTTTTGTCACCCTAAACACTCCCAATCTTGTCTGGGTGTCTTTTCAAATGGGCTCATTTTCCAGTAGATGGTATTGAACTTCATTTGACACAGTGCAAGGGGAAGGGTTGGGGAAGGAGAACCAGGAAGAAATTGCCTATAACTCTGGACCTTCACAGCGATCTGATGTGCGGAGAATTACTTCCTGGGTCTCCGGTTAGCTCTAACACTGGGATTCACTGAAAAAATGCAAAATAAAAGCAAATACGGTAGAATGTCTGTAAGTAAACCACCCAACAGACTATAACAAACTAATCAACACATGGAGGTGGTCACCATAAGGAACTAAGGCCATTGTTCTGATACAACCTATGGTGCATGTCCTGGTCTGTGAAAATTAGGTCAACTGAAGGAGGTAGTCAGTGTAGGGAGTTGGCCAACTCTGGAGGTTATTTTGTATAAATAAGACATGATTCAATGTCCTGTTTGTCTTGGCCCTTAGAAACCAGGATGACTGTGGGACTGAATGCTTTGCTTAACTTCTCAGTAAATTCTCATGGTCAGCAAAGAGCAGCGAAGGGGGTGGGGAGTATAAGGAAAGCCCCTCAAGCTGTGGACAACTAAACTGGTCAGAGTGGTGGCTGTGGGGGTGCGGTTTCTACAATGCGTTGATATTGATTTGTTAGTGGGTGGCTAAGAGCTCCCCAGGATAAAGCTGCAGCTACAGCCATACACCCCGAGGCATGTGAAGGGGCTTGCTAAGAAAAACCCCAGTTAGACCAATGAATAAAGAGCTGGAGAGTTCACCTTTTTTTTCTTGCTGACTGCAGTGACTAGGAGATAAAAATCCATTTGTCTTGTAAAAGAGAGAGACATGGTCATTGCAAACAGCGTACCTTAACATATACATATGAGGCCAGTATTATTCCTGATATTTCTTTTTATTGCTTCGTCTTGCTTGAGAATGGGAATCCCAGAACAGATGCCTACAGTGTTCTGTAGAAAGTTCAGGAGATGAGAAACAGTATTATAACATCATTTTATCGCTTAGTTCTCAGATGTCATCTTTCAATGCCAAATATTGTTCCTGTGAAAAACTGGTTGGTTTCTTTCCCCTTAACTCCCATCTCTTTCCTGTTCGTTACCAGAAAAGTAGGAAATGCAGTGTGTCTGTACTTGCTGGCCGTGCCCTGGCCTTGCACAGCTCATTCTCCCTTGAAACCAGGCTGCCCCTCATCCCATTCTAAAAGGTGCCCCTCTGTGGGCAGAAACCCACTGCATCCCTCACAGGCCTTCTGGTTTGCCTCGCAGATTGGACTGTAAGAGCTCCTCCTTCTCCTCCTCCTCCTCCTCCTCTTCAGAGACCTCCTCCCGGGCTCCAGGATGCTGCAGCTCCAGCAGGCTGGCCTGCTCCTCACCTGCTCCTCCTGTTCCCCTCCCTAACCTTTCCTCCCAAATGTATCACCTTCATAACTCTCCCAAGGGTCTCTCCCTTCCTGTAGCTGTACTCTAACCTCTTACAATCCCATCCACCCTCTAGGCATGAGAACTTTTTTTATAAGAGGACTCAGAGTCTCAATCCCACCTTCTAACCTGCACCCTTGACTGACCCTCTTTTCCAGTCCCCCAAATGTGCAGCTGGTGCCTAAAATCCTACATGTCGTCTCAACGTGTCTCATCCTTCAGGCACACCAGCTCAAACCCCAGTCTCTTGGTCCCCTTTCCCTGGCTTTCTGATTGCATGGAGACCTTAAGTATGCCTGGCTGACTCTGACGGAGCAATGCTACTAGCGCTGCCCTTTAAGATCATTGCCCAGGACTCTAAGGAGGCCACTTCTGGGGAGAGGGGGAAGGCTCCCCAGCAGCTTTGCCACGTCTTGCTTAGACTGCAGTTGAGGAAGCTTCTACCCCACTTCCCGCTCTTGCCAGCCCCTTCCTTGTCTCTCTCAGCTTCTTGTTGTACCCTTTCATGTACACACCTCCATAAAGGAAATCGTCACATGATTACTCGTCCTGTCTTAGCATCCAATGCTCAGAGAACCCAGATGAATGCAGATTCCCACCCAGCAGGACTACTACCTGCCTGAGCAGTGATTCTTAGTGATCCTCCTTCTGTTCTGCCCACAAATCTCAATGCATTTCTTAGAGCTGCTGTAACAGCGCACTCAGAGCGGGTGTCCATATGGACATGAGCTGCCTCCCGGTCCCAGAGGCCAGGAGTCCAGGATGAAGATGGCAGCAGGGCAGGATTCTCCTCCATGCTCTGAGGAAGGAGCTGTTTGTTTCTCTTCCCTCTTCAGGGCAGCTGGCAGTCCTTGCATCCTCTGGTTTATAGATGCATCACTTTAATCTCTGCCTCTACGTTCAAGTACCATTCTCCTGGTGTGTGTCAGACACATCCAGCTAAGTGGTGCTCAGCCGCTGAGACCTGTTCCCCGTGGCTGCTGCCAGTTCTGTCCACACTCCTCAGTGGGTCACTGAGGCCCTCTCACATTTAGTTCCCATCTCTCTGCTGCATCCTAGTCTAGCCCAGCCTGGCTAGTCTCTATTTCCAGAATGCTTGCTGAATGTTCCCAACTCTTAGCTCTTTATCACCCCACTATCTCATCCTTGTGATCCCCGTTCCCTCCCCATGGCTCTACCTACCCAAAGCCAATTCCTCCTCCAGGTGCAATGATGCCTCCTTGCTCAAGATCCCCAAGGCCAGAGCTGGCCTTTGCCTCTCAGGATTCCATCGTACTCTCCTTTACCACATACTGCCTTATGTTTCACTATTTGCCTTACCTCCAAATTGGATATTTCTTAAAAACGAGAATATCTTTAAGATTTTGAACCTCTAACCATTACTTGCCCCTGTGTAAATACATATCAGGTGCTCACTTAAAACTTGTTTATGGGGATTCATTACTGCCATGTAAAAGAAAGCAAAACACAGTGGAACCTCCGTGGCTGACTGCCTGCCTACATTGACCGCCTCCTGAAGTTGACCTAATTTTCATAGACTGCACCTGCACCACAGGTACGGATCAGTACAGTGGCCTAGTTCCTTATGGTGACCACCTCTGTATGTTGACCAATTTGTTATAGTTTCCTGAGTGGTCAACTTACAGAGATTCTGCTGTATTATTTTTCAAAGACAGTGAATTCATTAGAACTGATGTCAGGGACCTGGTAGAAAGTCCTTCAGAAAAAGTAGGGAAACTCGCCAGAGAGTGATGGATAAAAGTGACACTCTTGGAGCGGGATGGACCTTGTGGACATGAAAGGAGGCAGTGACTGAGCAATGGTGGCAGCATGGACAGCAGCAGAGACAGAAGTCCCGCCCCCTTCTGGATGGCAGGAAGTGAACAAATGCTCACCAGGAAATGTGATTTCATTTCTAGAGGGTCTCTTTGTGCCAGGCATGTGTGGGCAAGCAAAAAGGAGAGTGAGACATGGTGATGGCTGGTTTCCTAGCTGGTGTACCCAGGGAAGTGCAGTTTGGTCTCTGCACGGCCAGCTCGCTAGTGGGAGGTGAGGACGGGGAGCAGTCAGCCTGCAAAACAAGGACTGCGGAGCCATGGCCACTGGCTGCTTTTTCAGCTTCCCTCCCGCTGCTTCCTTACAAGAGACCCCTAAATTAAAACGGCTACTAGTTGGACCCTGTAGAGATTTGAGGGATTTCACTTTGCCTATACTGATGTTATAGATGACCTAATATATCACTCCTCTCCTTCTAAAATCTTCCCTACCCATGAAACCGGTCTGGCCACCTCAGTCAGCACACCCCACAGCAGTTAGCGTGCACCTCTCTCTCTACCATCTACCATCTTGATGTGGATGTAGGCTGTGAGCTCCTGGGGGACATCAGTATTGCTTTTATGAGTATCTAATGTTCATACAATGTCTAGGACAGCTTTTATACATAGTAGACATTGAACAAACATCTCTTGAATAAATTAATCGACGAATCATCTCAGAATGTGTCCGTGGAGCTGTGGAGGTGACTTTTGCCTGGAAATTGTTTTGTCGTCTTTGTTTCTTCGTCACTTCCAGCTATGTTTCATATTCCATTGTTTCTTTACAGATTCCTGATTGACCTCCACAAGACTTAAGAATCTGGGGAACAGTCTATAGAAGAGTTCCAATAATTGGAAAAAATTATTTATGTACTATAGTGGGAATCAATTTTTTTTGGGGGGGGGCAGGGCTGGGTTTGAACCCACCACCTCTAGTATATGGGCCCGGCACCCTGCTCCTTGAGCCACACGTACCACCTGTAGCAATGAATTTTAAATACTGTTTGATTCCTAGTGCCCAGTTTCTGTGCTGTTTTTTTCCTGTGTTTTATGGCCTGGAGCTGAGTGGAGCCAGTAGAGCTGGGGGATTTCCCTTTCTGACTAATTAACAACTGAAATGTCATATAAATTATCAGCATTCTACACTTTGAATGACTAGACTATTAAAAATATTTTGGATCAGCATTAATTTAAAATCATAAAGACCTCCTTTCCTGATCATCCATCTGAGATCTGAGGGTGAAAAGCCATCATTATTGCTTCTTCCTAAAAAACTGTGTTACTGCCCAAAGCACCTGGCTAAATCTAAGTTTGCAAACTGGAGATGGTTGAGCTCTGGTTGAAGGGCTGGGTGGAGGCACATCCTCCCTTTGGTAACCTGATGGAAATTCCTTGCAAAACACTCCCAAAGTGTTTCGGGACCATCTTTCACTCAGTTTAGCAAAAAACAAACAAAAACTGTGTTTTTATCCCTTTCGGATTCCTGTTGACATCCTGCTCCTTTTTCTTGCCTGTGGTTATGTGTTACAGTGATTTAGGATGAAATTAGCTCATGGTTTGGGTAACATGGGGCTGTCTTTTTGAAGACTTGCTCATTCCTCACAAAACTCCCTTCATGCCATAAATGAGTGAAAGCTTGGTTTTCTTCTGGAAGTGTAATGATGCTCATTGAGAAAATGGGCACAGGCAGTGTGGGAGCTGAGCTAGTCTAAGAACTGCTGTAATTGCCTTTCCGTGATAGCATCTTAATCTCCGTATTACTTTCTTCTTTTCCTAGGTAAGTGGTGTTTTCTCTTCGTTGCTTCGGGGAGTGTTGATTTGTCTGGTAAGTGTTCATTTCGTTGTGGTACGTAGTGCTGCTTCAGAACTGCTTTTGAATTGCCTGTGAGACCCAAAATGCACTCCAGAAAGCACGCGCGGACTTTGGAACTGCTTTCTATTGGGAATGGCGCTGCCGTGTGTTAAATCTTTCTTAGGTTGTTTTTTTTTTTTTCCCTGAGATCTTGCTTTGGAGTTATAACATGCTTTGTTCTCCCGTCGGGAAAAGGCCCCGTGGGCTGATTAAGTGTTGATCAAAACTTACTTTCTATAAATTCTTTTCACGTGGGTTTTCTTTTCTTTTACGTCTTTCCACTTTTATTGGAATTCCTTAAATGTCCTCCGTTCAGATTTTGATAAAACTGTAGAATTCCAGGTAGAGGCATTCTGCCTAAGTTTTTGCTACCTATGGGTTTGTGCTAGTCAGTATTTAGGCTATATTGTTACCAAGTACTTTTATTGGTATAAATCAGGCTATGTTGTTATATTACTCTTCCGGTTTTCTCCCCTCCCGTAGTGCAGTGACTTCGTCTACGCAATAGTAATGGTCCATTGGAGGTGGGCATGATGTGTGACTAACTCCTACTGCACAGTAATATGTTTATAAAGATACTGAAATGAACATGTTCCTGTCTTTCTAGTTATATTGACACATTATTTTATGGAAGTTAGTGAGTGAGAATTGCTGTTTTTCTGGTATGCTGCGGGTGCCAAGATTTTTCCTTTAGAAGAATGACCCAAAAGTCTTCCAGAAAGGAGAAGATAATCAGGGGGAAAAAATGAGTCCTTCACTTTGTCAATAAAATGTCATAGTCAAATATACAAAACACCTGATAGTTTTATTTTAGTTTGTATCCTAGTTGACTCTTTCTCTTTTGTGAATTTGACCCAGAAAATGCTAGATCACAGTGTCTTTGGCGTAGAATATAAGCGATCTAATGTTCCTGTGTCTAACATGGACAGTGGCTGGGTATCTTAGTTATAGGATCAAATTATGGGTTCTGTTAGAAGCAGCAGTTCCTTAAATGCACTGGATCAGTTTAGCTATATTCTGTTAACCTCCTCTTCACTTTTTCCATCCCAATTATATTGCCCTTCCATTGATTAATTGACTTATCTGAGAGATACACAGGTTGCTACCTGAAGAGACTTTTATTTAAACAGTTAGATCTATTTGGTTTTGTGGGAGGTTCTCTTTTTATTCCTGCTTTTGATAATCCGACCAAAAAATGTTTTCCTTGTGTTTATGTGTGTTTAATGGAACACATTTGAGGAAGAGTCCCCAGAGGTCAACTAAATTGCTCTTGAAACGTTCAAAAGATTATAGATGTTGCTTTAAATAACCCGCGTGGGATTTTGACCACATGCTGTTTTCAGGTCTGCAACAGAATTTTTCTATTAAAGATTCTGGATTAAAAAGATCAGAAAACAGGAGCCAGAAAGACGGAAGGGTGAAGAAGGTTAGATTTCAAACTTGCATAGGCTTTCCCCCAGACTTTGAAGCCTATCAGACCCACAGACTTGTGAACCCAGACGCTATTTGAACAGCTTGCTTAACAACGGGCGGAATGGTGAGCCACGTTTTAAATTGACAAAGTTAGCCCATGCTGGGAGTTTTTTATTCTTTGCCTTTGACCTTATTGGATGCCATAAATGAAATATGGTAGTGCAGGTTTGAAAAGGCCAGGGGCTGCTTATTTATGCCCCTCCCGTGACAGGGAGAAACCCAGAGCGAACAAACGCCGTGTCTCACTCTGACTCCGAAACTCGGGCTCCGGGAACACAAAGACGCTTTTTGGTTCCACTCTATAACCCCAGTTTGGTAAGAGAGCTTCCTTGTTATTTTTACATTCTTTTCACTTTATTCCTGTATCAGAAAGGTCAAATCTAGGGAGGTGACCGAGTTCTATTCTCACACTAAAGAAAACTTGAAAATACCTTGAGATACAGTCTAGTCTTGGCTTAGGTTTCAGGATTTATATCATGCTAGTTCTACTTGGACACGTCCTTAGAGTTTCTGCCGGTGAACTTATGTAAAATATTCCTCTTTTTAATTAAAGAAAAGGCTCATCTAAATGAAAAAAAAAAAAAAAACCATCTAGCTACCTTTAATACACAGTAACCATCCTGGATTTCCACTGCTGGATAAAAGTAACTATGTGATTATATTAGTGATAGTTGTACAAAATTCATTTCTATATTGCTTAAATGTTCTTATGTGGTATTATTAGCTAAATGATACTGCGCTTCCTCAACATTAAATTTTGAATTATACTAAGTTCATTTTGTTATATCACATTTATTATGGAATCTAAATATGGTCAATATATCAAAGAATTGGATTGAATTATGAAAGGCATCGTGGCTAATTTCCTTGCTCTAGTGGCTTGTGCTAAGTACTACGCTCATAATAAGAAATATGATGTATTGTTGCCCTTGGAAGGCTATAGTATTAGGGGAAGGGTACAAAACACACCAGCTTCTCCAAAAACAACAAGCAGATAACAGTGCAAGACAGAGGGGCACTGCAGTTTGCACAGTTAGCTGTGTAGAGAAAGCCTGGTTTATTTTTCTGGGACTGATCTGATCTTTTATAATTCTTACCATGTCAGGTAGGAAAATTCTGACTTGCTAATTAATATTATCCCACTCACTTGGCATTTAAACAGTCTTCTTCCATTGCAGAAAAAGTAGACAAAATCAGGTCCCTGCAGGTCTGACTGAGAGAGTCCGTTCTGCCTGCCCCCAGCCCCACTCCAGCATGGCCTGCTGGTCGTGTGCTGGTTCACACGTGCGTGCCAGTGGAGACGCACTAAGCCACACCAAGCCACAGCATTCAGGCTGCTGCTGTGAAGTGTGGTTTTGCCTCTCCTGGCTTGGCACATCCTGCTGAGGTCTAGCTCAGTCACACTGGGCCGCCGGGACCACCCCATAGTCAGGCTTAAGGGACAGTATGTGGGCTGGAGAATTCATAGCCAATGCAACCGTCTCCTCCTTCCTGAACAGGCACAGGGGACTTGGGGCTGTTTCCCCAGTGCAGTACACACAGCTCAGGGCCGTTAGGGACCTGACGGTCCCTCCATGCATCCAACCACTTGGATTTCTTTCAGGCGTCCTCACACTATGCCAGTGGGCCACATGCAGCCCGCCTAGAACATTGATCCGGCCTGCTGGGTATTTTTGCCGCCACTGCCTGTCCTGCTTAGCAGCTGACTTGTCCCGGACCCGCAGTCTGGCCCTCCATCGGTCTGAGGGACAGTGAACTGGCCCCCTGTTTAAAAAGTTTGAGGACCCCTGTGACTTAGATCATTCTAAGAGACAGTCTCTCTCTCCAAACCCAAATAGGCAGTAGGCTCTGAGCCCCTTCACCCTCGGATTCCTCTCAGCTGTTTTAACACATATGCCTGCTGGGATGCTGAAGGAGAGAGGGAGGTAAAAATCTTTCTTCGTTTCCCTTGCTTCGTCATCTTTCTCTTCCCACAGTCCTGGAATGGTGTTCTACTTCCTTTACCTCGTATCCTGAGGTCTCTCTGCTCCTGGCATATAATACATTCTAAGATCTGTGAGCCAGGCCTGGCTGTCGATATGTCAAAAGAGAGCAGATAGGATTTTAAGAAATAATTTCCTCTCTCAGTTCCAACGTGCATGACTCTTGAGTCAAGTCCAGGATTCTGTTTGGGCATTAAAGGCCAAATGTCGACCCTTTCTTTTCTCCCGCCCTCCCCTCCTTGCTTCCTTTATTTTACTTCTACTAACACGGTCCTAATGCCCTCTCTCCACCAGGCAGGTCGATGCCTTGGGCTCACAAATAGGCAACTCATGTACACAGAAATGCAAAGAATGAAAGCAAAGTCAAATGTTGCTGCACTCAGGACCCTTCAAGGAGATGGGTGTGAGTTCAGGGGGTTGTGTTTTGATCAGCAAAGGAGACGCTACATGGCCTTTATTCTGTTTGGTGGCTTATCTTGGGGGCGTGGAGAAGGCTGGGATGAGAATGAAGGGGAGTTTGAATGACTGGCCACAGGGTTCAATCATACAGAACCACATTCCCAAAGGGAGCTTGGCAAAGCAATCATTTGATAAGATGTTATGGCAGAACCAATCTACTTGGGGTCACAACATACCATGTAACCCCCTTAGACACTCATAATACATGTATGTTAGCATTGTAATTTCAGACAATTCCTGCTTCACAGGAACATACATCATTTAACACGTGGGCCATGTTCATGTAACATCAACTCTTATTGAGAACTGCTGGTAGGATAATGAGGAAGCAGAGAATTGTTTTTGGTGAGAACTGATATAAGAAAAATAAAGCTTTAGGAACTTCATTGAATTTAGAGCGAGGACCTGCTATGGACAAAGCACACTAGGATTAATCAGTCCAAAAAGATGAATGTCAAATGAAGTCCTCAAAATCCAGAATTTCCTAAAATTACTGTCTTTCCGCTTAAGAAGCATAAAATGTCAGTTTGCTATATAGTACTCAGTTTGCAATATAGTACAAATAAAATACTCTGATTTTATTTGATATATCATGAATTAAAGAAATTACCAACTTTCCCCCAATGTGATTGTTTCTAGAGACTGTTTACTGTCTAGCCTTTGCTGGGTAGGGCTGGTACCTAGTGATGGATATAAATTATATATGAATGGTGAAAGTTATCCACACTTTGGACATAGACCATCAGCATACCCCAAGATACTTTTTCATTGTAATATTGTTTAAACTAAGCCTTTTCAGTGATCTTTGAAAGGACCTATATGAAATAAATCTTGGAGAGGCCATTTCACTTTATAATAGATTATTCCCTTTTTTAATTGAAAATGTTACAATGTTCCGTGTTAATCATGATATAATCCCTCCGAGGACTTTTTAAATTATATTTTTTATGGCTTGACCA
Source organism: Otolemur garnettii (assembly GCF_000181295.1). NCBI lineage: Eukaryota > Metazoa > Chordata > Mammalia > Primates > Galagidae > Otolemur > Otolemur garnettii. The sequence goes on along the minus strand of NW_003852437.1, from coordinate 1,756,414 downwards.
ATTTTATGTTTTAATTGTTCATTTCTTTCTCCTGCCTTCGTGTAGTAGTCTTCTTTTTTAATGCACTTTTATCTTTACTAAGTATTCTGGCGTATTTAAATCATCCTACTGTTGAGTCAGTAGTATCAAGGGCCACAATCTTGAAATTCATCTCATTCCGGTGTTCTTTATTCATCAACAATGGCTTTATCTTCTTCGTAAAAATGTAGCACATTTTGAAAAATAACTGCCCAATTTTAAATCTTTGTAAAACATGGGAATCCACTTGGGACTCTTTCCTTGACTAAAGGTGGTTTATTGAGCTGTGACTTCCTTTGTTTGTTTTTTTCATTTTCTCTTCCTAGCCATTCAACTATCAGAAATTCTGTCAAGAAAAATACATGAATATAAAATTTTAAGATAATGGTTTGTAGGGAAAGACTAAAAGAATCATGAAGTGTCAGGGCTGAAAAGTGTCAGAGAGATTGTCCGGAAGCATTCTATTTGCACCTGTTTGGGCTCCCACTCCAGTTCTCTTCCTATTGCTTCAAACAAAATTTTAAAGAACTGTGCATTTGAATGCTATTTGGTGATTTTCTGGAGTAATCTCCCATGCTGCTTGTTTTTTGATTTGCTAAAATCATCCAAAACATATAACGTAGATAAGAGTTCCACTTGTACCCACATCACACCATTCCTTTAGTTAGTAACACAATTATATGCTTATTACTTGAAATGTTAATATTTATACATATAACAGCCAAAATTCTTCAAATGTGGTTCCAGCAGCCAGTGGTTTATCTATGCCACAAATATATCTTTGAGCACCCAATTTTAAGTCCAATACATTTTGCTACTTGATATGCTAAGGAATGGCCTTCCATTTATGATGAAGTTTGAAACTTCACATGGCCGTAAATAATAGGCATTTGCTAGAAAAAGTTAAAACTATCTAAATTTTTATCAGGGAAAAGGCTAAAAGAAATCTGAAGTATATTTTTATAGATAAACCATTTTGGAAATTTCACAGATAAAACAGCTTAACCCCAGCTTGTTGACAGGATTAAGCTACCAAAGACATACCTTCTAAGTGCTCCTACCATAGCTTTTTACCAGTGTAATTTACACTGTAAGTTGAAGGTGTATATGTGGTCAATTGTTTTCCATTATTTTCACTGAAGCATTTTTATGCATAAAGTCATTGTTTTATTTTTTAGTTTGGAGTGTACTGAATTGTATTTAATAAGTATAATAGTCTATGCTCTGGCAATGAAATTTAGAAAGAGAAGTCTGAAAGTGATCATGTCATTCACAATCACTTTATTTTTTATAAATTTCGTGTAGGTTAGGGGTACAGTGTAGGCTAAGGGCACAGTGTTTAATTAGTAAAATGTTCCACTCACCGACTCACCCAGGACAACTTCCAATCTTGCATGCTCCATTCCCTCTTAGGAGATATTAAAAAGTCATGTATAATGCCCATGTGGGTGTACCATTTTCTATCATTTATTCTGTATTTTTATTGTGACTTTTCTTTGTTGAGATATGTTCAGATACACGAATACTTACCATTGTGTTATTATATAATCACCTGCAGTATTCAGTGCAGTAACACTGCTAGCCTACGGGTTTAGCAGGTTTGTAGAAGTGCTCACATGATGCTCACATGATGACAAAATCACCTGATGAATTTTTCAGAACATATTCTAGGCACAACACAGGATTGTATTTGATACTACAGTAGAACTTCTGAGAATTGACTACCCAATGGTCTGTAACAAACTGGTCAACATACAGAGGTGGTCAACACAAGGAACTAGGCCTACTGTACTGATGTGTGCATGGGGTGAGTGTCTGGCTTACAAAAATCGGGTCTACTTAGGGAGGTGGTGATTGTAGAGAGGGTGGTCAACTATGGAGGTTCTATTGTATCTTCATTTCAGATATTTCAGTTTGGTCAATTACTATGAGTTTTTTCATCTATGAGGAAAATTTCATGAAATTCTAGAAGTATTTATTAGAACCCTCAGCAGTAAATTCTATAACTTTGTATAAGACCAGCTAAACTGGGACTATAAAATATTGCAAAGATTGTTGTGATTCCATAATACTTTATTTTAGTAAATGACATTTAATTTTCCTTATTTAGAATGAACAGAGTTAGTTAGAGATGACTTTATTCTGTTAAATTATAGGTCTTATTTTTGATTGCAATTCACCCGAGAGCACTTAGCTGAGGTATTTACCTACATTAATTTGCACTATTCACACCCCAACTTAATGGATTAAAAGTCTACAATTTTTTATAAAAATAGTTAAATCATCCATAAGCATTAATACTTGCTGATAATATTTCAAGGTAATTGTGTATTTCATTTTGCTGTCCTGATAAACTGTAGAGTCTAATGTTTTTGTTTAATATAAAAATTAATGATTCAGAATCACCATAGTGATTGTTTCCTATGGAAGAAGGCATTACTTTGCAGATTTTAAATTGCTCAAGGGTACAAAGAAGTATTAAAAAATAATTTCATAGATCATAACAAAGGCAATGTTTTGTATTTTTTTGCAAAATTTAAGATTAATTTGAGCAGCTAAGTCTATTAACATCAAAGGGTGAATCTATTTAAGTGAAAAATTATTTGCACATGTAAGCCGTTTTTATGAAGCGATTTTATGAAAAAGTATTAATGGAAGTTTCTTCTGACATATTGAATCATTTACCTTATTTGATATGTTTTCTTGGAAAGCAAATATATTTTCTTTATTGTATCCCTCTTAGGAGATATTAAAAAGTCATGTATAATAATTTTGTTTTATAACCAGTGATAGTATTTGTACAGTGATGTTTGCAAATTTTGTTCTGGATACTTCTGCACCAGTAAGGGGATTCTAGACATAAATACCAGTCAATTAAACTGACAGCAAGTTTCTGCAGTCAAACTTACTGAATTTCACAACCATATGCTTCAACTCCTTCAATTCCCATAGTCCAGGTTTTGTTCCCACTGTAGATAGACAAGGAGTTGGTCTTCGCCCACCCCTGAGATGCCTCTTCCTTCTCAACCCATATTACAAAAGGATTCAATTGCATTTAATACATGAAAAGATAATTCAACTGCACTTAGTATACAAAGCGCAGAGAACTTTAATGACCTAGGAAAATTAAAACTGTTATCATCATCTGTCATTTAATCAGCTATTGAGTGCCACCATCATGCAGTTCACAGATAATATTGTCCAATTATACATATTTTAATTGAAAAGGGAAAAAATATGTGCTTTCTTCGGTCATGAAGAAAGACAATTTAAGTGAAAAATACATGTAGCAATACTTCAAATAAAACCGAAAAAATCACAGGCTATTATTTTTTTATACTTGAATTTTTGTTTGCTCGATTTTAATAAGTTTTGCGGCCTTTCACAATGCAAATTCAGAGGTGAGATTTTTTTCTAAGAAGTTGGGAGAAAAGTTGAAACCCACTTGAGTGCCAGGAGAAGACTTGGAGCTCAGCCTCCCTCTCCCCTCTCCCCTTTCATCTGTCACTTGATTGGAAGCACTTCTAGCTATCCCAGAAGTGGGAAAACGGCCAACTCCATTGCACTGACTCTCCGGCAGAGCTTGTCTTTTCCTGTGACCCATGAGTTTCTAGAAAAGTCTGGGCCACTTGGCATTTTTCAGATTGAAGGGAGATTTGACAATCCTTAAACACCACCCCGGAATTTTTGTGAGTTTCCAAGGAAGACAAAGCACAGACCTTTCCCTGGAGCTTAACCTGGAGAGATTTCCCCTGTCTGCAACCTTCAAAGCATACTTTGTGCCTTTGTGGAAGTGTGGAGGGGAGAAGGCCAAGTTTTTCTTCCCTTCTTTCTGCTACAATGCAAACTCATTCACACAGCATGCCCCACTCTTTCTTCCTTTCCAAGGGCAGAGCATGGTGGACGGGGTCCAAATCTGGGGCAGCGTGATTGTGTATTCAGGCATTGCCTCTCTTGTGAACAAGGAACAGCGAATTTAATCTAATTGAATTCCACAGCAGTGGCTTGTTTATGTTTTGCCCAAGGAATATTCCCACTGCTTAAGTTTGGTGTTTGAACTGTACCATGAATAGTGCTCTACGTGATGAATATTACTAAGGGTACAAATCCTTCAAGTGTATGTGCAATGGGTGTTCGAAAATTGTTATTCACAAACTCTCAGATATCAAGAGTTCTAGAATTAATATGCTGTGTTTGAAGAGTTTTGTCCATCAAACAATAAAACTGTCTGTAGCCCGGACTTTGGCCTGATGGATGGCTGCCTCTACGTATTTGTAAAAATTGCAAAATAAACCCAGGTGATGTTAAAATTTGTGACCTTTCTTCCAGCCCTAGGACAAAAACCAATGCATAATTACTCATGTACAGTCATGCAGAACTACCCAGCATTCACATAAACTTATTTATTGAGGAGTTTACTGCTGAACCATGCCCCTAAGGGGAGAAGTCCATAGCATACTAGATAAATTAACCATTAACGTAGGAATTAAATTAGAGTGGCTGCAGTTATGACTTCTAAAGTTATGAAATCTATATTAAATGAGAAAAAGTTTATCTAAATCCAAGTAATTGGTTGAATTATATGCAAATGCCAATATCCAGCTGTTTTTGATCTGCAAAAATGGAGTTTAATACAGTTCAACCTAATAACCAGTGGCTGTATTGAGCAGGACTGGTCAAAGTTGAATTTTAATTTACTGTGGTAACTGGCATTTAAATCATGAAGAGTAATGATTGCCTCACTGTGCTTTGATTAATACAAACTCAACATACTCCTTACATTTTCTTCTTGGGAGAAATACAGTATCAAAACCATGTTTTCAAAGCCGGGCTCCCTTCTAATTATGTCCTAGATCCAAACTCCCTGATCTAGCGCGTTAGTTTACCATTTTGAAAAAATCGAAGAGAAAACTGAAGTCCTTCTGAAGTTTATGTATTTCATAGACAGCTCTTTGAATATACTGTAACATAAAAAATCTGACCCCAATATTTAAAACGGAATAATTGCCTGTGTTGAAAGATGAAAATCCTCCAATTAAGTAATTGCTTTCCCCCTCAAGGCCGCGGGTAAATGCAGCTCTGGTTTTTGAGCAGGTGAAATTCCTGTTTTGCTGTCAGAATGCCGTGAGGCAGCCCCGCCTTGTTAGCCTATAAATCTGTAACTTGAACCAGAACATTTGAAGGCAAAGGCGGTTTGGCAATATACTGGGCAGCTCACTTTCTATCTGCGTGATAAAGTATCCATGACAAAATAAAATTGGGATCACATAGCCCTTTAGGATAGAGAAACCTGTTCCCTAATAAGACATTATAGGAATTATTTTTTAAATAATTCTGTGAAGTGTCATTTTCTGGAACTAGTAGAAATGTATACAAATTGAATCACCTGAGCATCTCACTTTTGCATTATGGCTCAAACTGAATTTCTTGATAGAATTATGCCTACATTACCAGCAGCTGCCTCTTCTCGGTCTTAAGTATAATTCCATTTAGGGACTCGGTTATTATATCAGAACAGAATAAAAATCTAGTTACAGAGTTCAAGCATCTTCACAATTGGGTGCTGTTTGATTGTGCATCGTGTGAACGGCTCACCTGATTAATCTTTGATTCAGCCTTATCACCTGGTCTTATTTTGGAATCCTCGAGCAGCATCTGCCTGGAAGTGGCCGCAACAGTTCCAGTTGTAGGAACGGTGTTTTTCAGCGCTGTAAGCAGAGAATTTTATAACTGAGAAGGGCCCCTTGCAATGAAGACAACTTCTGCTGTACGAGTTTCAGTGTCTCACCCCCACGGGTGCTTCCTGGCGTGGGGAGAGCCCTTTCCACCGTCTTCCTTCCTTGCCCCCTTGCTCATAAGCCAACACTTTGAGTGTAGTTTTTGATGCATTCTTCTATGCCCAGCTCTATAGGGCCACCTCCACCAACACTATACTCCTATTCCTATACCAGCACTTGAAGAATTTATTAGATATAGTGAATAAGGAGCAAATGAGTGAATATATTCGTCTCACTATTAGGTAAGCTTAGGAAGAATGTATTTCCTGAGCACCCTTTTATAATACAAATACAAGAGCTGAAGTAGAGTATATTCTTGAATACAAGGTACTCTTGGCTGTGTTAATTTTTCAAAAGATCATTGATGGTGGATTTTTCTGCCTCTAACTCTGCTCAGGAGGAACACTCAAAACTCAAAAACTTGGTTGTAGTTCCTCAAAGGAGTTAATAATTTCACTCTAAAAAAACCCCATCAAAACAGATTCCGAATGATTAAAGTGCTTTATAATCTCTTGGGGACTATTCACTTGTAATTTGTTATTTCTTGGACTGTCAAAGGCAGTTTTTGTGAATGGGAAATGATTGTTATTTAAAGCCTTGTTTGCCTTTGATGGAGGCTTTTGTGCTGCCAAGGTTACCCAGCATTTGAGAATGAAGAAGATTCACTGTTTTGTTTTTGTTTTTTTTTTTAAGATCAGTGGTGTGTTGATTTTGAAATAAAGCAATAAAGACTTTTTTGTAGTTATATTAATAAAAAGAGAATAATGGGAGAGAGAAACTTGGCCTGCATTCCTATCAACTGAAATGAAATACTGAGTACGCCATCGTGTTAATTTGTGCAATGTAGGCCGCCCATATGTAAAACTATGGTACAGGTAGAATTTGTAGCCTGAATTATTTGATATTTCTGTTGAAAGTCTTTGTTCTGGATTAAACCTCCCAAGTAAAATAAAGGGTAAGGGAAAGCAGGAGAAACGTAGATATTCAATACGTATTTTGAACAAAACTGAGAAAATCATTTCCATTCATCCAGATGGGCATACCGTGCCAAACTCACAAAGGTGACCATTTCTTAAGCCTAGAAAACTACAGAATTCCTCTTCTCATTAAGCCTGGCCTCTTCCTCACATAGCTGGAAAATACACATATCCGACGATGGTGTTATTGGCACACACGGGTCCCTGCGCTGCTTTTGCACAGCAGCGAGGCTGTTAGTGCGTGAGAAGTTGCCTCTTTGCCATCTGAAAATTCAATACAAAGCTCCCAGTAAAAACTTAATTAAAAGGTTGTGGAAACAAAAGTGCCATGCACTGAGCCTTCCCTTTGGTGACCTCTGGCTCTGCTGAGCCACCAGGAGCAATGGATTTTGCAGGCTCTGGGCCTCTTCTATGAAAAAGCGCTGGCTGCCAGCAATGCCCATTCTTGGTCCATAACGAGAAACTTGGGAGGGAAAGCGTGTTTGCCTGTGAATTAGTTGCTGAACAACTACTGCTTTATGTACCAAGAGCCCTTTGTGAATTTCACCTGAAATACGCTCCCAGTATGAAGGCCATGAAAACCCGTGTCGGGGGTCTCATCTGGAGAAGTCCAGCTGAGCAATTGTGTCTGTTCGCTGCCACGTCTAAAATGTATTCAGATTGGCCATCCCCTTTCTCGTCTCCTTGGTGATACACAAGTGTAACTAATTAAAATACAGTTTCTACATTTCACAGGGCTATCTCCAACTGTAAATAAAAAGTATGCTCTCTGACCAACGGTTCCTCCAGCTGCTGTGGAGCTGTCATTTGTTGAGTTCCTGTCCTCAACCAGCACCTCGTTTGTGCTCAGTAAGGAAAGTTGAATAAAAGAATACACTCTCGTGAAGTGGGTGGTGTTGCTCCTTAGGACAAAAGAGGTTATGTAACATCCCAGGCTACGTGACTTGGGAGCACATTCTCATAAGCCCAGCATTTATGATTTGGGAGACCCTCTTTAAGAAAAAGATTATAAAATTAGGAATACAAAATTAATAACAAGGCCTGATGCAGGCAGTAGTCTCCACGGCTTCAGCAGAATTGGTCCCGTGAGGATCCCACCTTGGTCCGAGTCCGTCAACTTTTTGTCTTTAGCCTCAGAGTGGAACTTCCATAGCAACAGCCAGTCTTTGGAATCAGTGAGATAACCCACTGGTCCATTTAAACATGTATCTTTTGGACCCAATTTTTGGTGACTCTTCCTGTAGTAGTTTACCCTTAATTGCAATATGGTAAGAAAGCTTGCAAGGTAGATTTTTCTCTCAGAGCTCAGAAGAATTTCTCTTGTTAGGCCCTTGGAATAAAAGGACATGGTTATTGGCCTCAAGTGCCTCACAACTTATAAGGGCAGACAGACATGTTAACCCCACAACCCAGTGTGAAAAATGCTGGCAAAGAAGAGTGCACACAAGGCGACCACAGTCCTACCTGGGTTTAGAGATTGGACTCCAATTGTGCCATCTCCATGAAGACTTCCTATACTTCTCTGTCCCTTACTGAGCTCCTCTGAAGTGAGGACACACTTTGGATCTATACAAAGTGATACAGAGCAGCTTGGACAATTGAGCGGGATCTTCCCAATTGGACTGAAAGCTCCTTGAAGGTGGATGGTCCACCTGTCACCAAGGCTCTAAGGGCTGGGCGCTGAATAACTGCATGACTGAGCGAATGGCTGAGGATTCACTGACGGTGGCTGTCTAGGAGGCACAGCAATCTTTCTAAAAGATGTCACTAAAATCCAGTCAACAGAAGCCATCGCCGAGCATGAAAAATGTGGTATAAGTTTTTATTTAAAATGTTACTCGGTATTTTAGTGTCCTCTTGATAGTTAAGGACATTTGCTATTTTATCCCAAAAGAGGATTCACAAAATTAATTTCACCTATTTTTTTTATTGAGATGAAAGCCACAAAGCATAAAATTAACCATTTTAAAATGAACCTTTGATGGCATTTAATACATTCCTAATGCTATACGACCAGCACCTTTATCTAGTTCCACAACATGTTCAGAACCCCCAAGGGAAACCCACGTCCATGAAGCAATCACTACTCCGGTCCCCTCCCCCATCCCTGACAGCGCTAATCTGATCTCTGTCTCTGTGAAATTATCTGTTCTAGACATTTCACATAAGAGGAATCAGACAACATGAATCCTTTTGTGTTTAACTTCTTGCACTGTCCAGGTTCATCCATGTCAGAGCTGGATGAACATGGCACTGATTCATTCCTTTAGTGGTTGAATAGTACTCTATTGTGTGTATAGATCACAATTTGTTGATTAGTTCAGCCCTTGTTTCCACATTTTGGCTTTGTGAATAATGCTGCTATGAATGTGTGTGCATAGTGGATTTTTTTTGAGTCTCTGTTTTCAGTTCTTTGGGGTATGTACCAAAGATTGAGATTTCTGGATTATGTGGCAATTCTATGTTTAACTTTTTAAGGAAGCACTAAACCATTTTGCACAATGGCTGCACCATTCTATAGTCCCATCGACAATACACAAGAGTTCCAATCTCCCCACATCTCATACTTATTTTCCTTTATATGTTAATATTGTCAATATCCTAGTGACACTAAAGTAAAATCTTATATTCAAATTATTCATGCCATTTTCCTAAAGATATTCAGTATCCCTGAGGGTCAATTCATATTCTACATTTGAGTCCCAGGGTCTTAGAATCTGGTTGTTTTAAAATACTAGCTAAAAATCATTCAGGCTGTAAGGACAGAGACATCATAAGTGACCAAAATATTCCCAGGGTGATGCTTCGGGAGATGGGGATTCACCACACGAATGATGATGTTCAGATAGGCAGTCTCTCTGGAGGAAAATTTTAATTAAATTTTAAAATTTTACACAACAAAATTGAAGACTCGTAGGCAAATTTCATTTATATCTTTAATGTTTCTTTATATTTCTAGACTTGCCTGAAAAATGAATATCTAGAATAGATAAATAGCAAACACAACCACTTGTTGGTTAATTGAGTTATATTTTCTCCTCAGCAAAACTTGCTTTGTTAAGGGCTGTTTTTCTTCCAGATATCCCCTGAACTACTTCTCTTTTTACGTGTAGAATGTAATACTTAAAAACCAAACATCCCCAGTTGTATCCTTTTTTTTTTTTTATCAGTCTGTGTTTGAGAGGATACAAATTAAGAATTAAATCTGAGAGCTGAGGGGGCTGCAGGAAAATTTGAATGAAGGTGGAAAGTGGACACCTCCCTTGCCCTTAAAACATAAAGTCATAGAGCTTTTGACTTGTACAGAAGCTTCAATGTCAGCAGTTGAAAACAGACCATTTAGTAGGACCATTTCCTGAAATCAATGCTATGCAGAACCTTTACATTAGACAGGCCCGCGAGCAAACACAGAACAGCAGCAACAAATTGGCTCAACAACAAACAGAAGCAGAATTGTTCTGATGAGACGGGGCTGGAGGCTCGGAGCCCTTATGCTCTCAGCCCTCTGCCCTCCTCAGAGGCCACAGAACACCAGTGGACAATCTCTAGTCTAGTTCAGTCCCCTCTCTCTGCTGTGGAAGATTCCAGCTGCCACTTGACCATCAGTGATGACAGAGAGCTCACGCACTCCCAAGGCCTCCATTCCATTTGCGAGCAAGTCTAAATGTTAGAAAGAGATTCAACATGTGGACGCAAACCTTTGCCCCTGCCACTTCACTCTCTAAGTTTTTAATCTTACCTTCTGGAATGCTTTATCTCCCTTCCACATGACCGCTCTAGGTTTAGAAAAACAGGTGCATTGTCTTTTTCTTGTCAACGTACCCCCAATTACTACCACCTCCCCGACACACCACCTTTGTCACCTTTGTCTGGAGTGGCTCCAGCTCGTCCTGGCTGATTTATCGCAGGTACGGACTGACCAGTGTTGACCCCAGAGGACCTGTTTTCCCCGATGTTCTGAAGGCTGTACTTCCACCAGGGCCTTTTCTTAGCAGCCCAAGTTCACCTCTGGCCCAAGTTAAGCATGTGACCCACAGAACTTGATCTTTTCCCGACCAACAGATGATTATCCAGTTATGGTTTGAAGTGAAGCTCTAGAATATTCAATCTGGAACATAATTACCTCCACACCGGGATGCTTTCAGAAGGTATTTGTTTCCAGTGATCTACTGTGGAGGAATCTCCATAGTTTGGCCATCCTATAGGAATAAAAGGAACTGAGGAGTGTAAGATTTTTCAACATAACAATTAGGTAAAAGATGATATAAAAATAAAGCAATGAATAAATGCTATATAATATATAAATAAATATATTCCAGAAGGACTGATAGGATTGTATAAACCCCTTTTTTTGAGTCTTTTGAATTTTTGTAGGCCTTTTAATACACTTATCTAATCACATATTAGTATCTATATTAATAATACCTACCTTATTATTACAAGTGATAGGAATAACTTCACTTGGTCTAGTTTTTTAGGTTACCAAAATGCTTTAATAAACATGACCACACTAATTTCTCACAATCCTCCGAGATAGGTCAGATGGATATTGTGAATCTCCTTTTGCATGTAAGGAAATTGAGGCCTGAGACCTTGAATGCTAGGCAGGTTGCCCAGGAATGGCAGTGCAACCACAAATTCTGTTTTACCTAGAAGAGTCCTGGTTTATAAAGGCAGGCAACCTTATACAACAAGCTAGGTGGTGAACCATTTTTCCAGGGAAAAGCTAGATGTCTATATTTGGGCAATAATGTAATTACCCTGAGTACAGGCTCCTGCTGAACTACACTACCTCGTCTCTGCTCTGCTCCCCTTTGGAGGGACAGAGCAGTACTGATGAAGATCTCATTCAAAGAACTGAGGCTACATTTTCCGCACAGTCTTTGGCATCAGAAAACAGTCTCAACCCAGGGGGAGTCTGTCTTAAATGACTTCGACTGCTGACATGTCTGAAACACGTCTGTCTGTAAGGAGCTCTAAGCAGACATGCTATTCCTAACCCATCAGGTTATGAAAAGAAGTCTAACAGTACGTCATATGGTCCTAGAAGATATCTGGAGTCAGGATAAAGCAAAGTATAAAGCAAGGGCTTAAGAAGCCTGAGCTGGATAATTGTAGTTCTTTTCTTACGTGAAAACTTGAAAGTTGAGTGATCTGCAAATGATGGGAAATTAGTTTAAAAGCAGAAAAATAGACTTCTTCTCTCATCTTTTCTAAGCTCTTTCCTATAAGCCAAAAAAATGCATCAGGCTTTTTTAAGAGGTGTTCTGAAAGCTATTTCTAGGTTTCATAAAAGGTTATTATGTGCACATATGGTAAATGAGATGAAAGTTCTATGCTGTGGTCATTCGTAAATGTTTATTTAGTGACACACACTGTGCTAACTGCTAGAACCTAGTTACCAGAAGCTGTAAAAATCGGCAATCCATAAAAGACGCTTTGAAGATACTTTGTGTGTTTTGTGAAGAACTTTGTGTGTGTGTTGGCTGCCTCTTTGAGGTAGCCATTGTAATTTGAGCAAGAAACAATATTTTGGCGCACACGTGTACAGTCGTCGTCTAATCAAAGTATTTGAAAAGATAGTGACAATAATGAATTTTAGCTATTAATATTATTGTTTGGGGCATCTGTCAAGCTGCATTAGGCTTCAGAAGTCCTCCATTCGAACCTGTGAGCCCACATCAATCACCTGTCTTCCCCAAAGGCAACAAATCATGATGCCTATTTCTCCTTTAGAACTGAATAAAGGACAAGGCTAAGCTTAAAGAATTTAAGTCCTGCTGGTGGCAGTAAAACTAAATGCTAGCTGAAACAAAGATACAGAGGATCTTTTTTTATTTTTCGGAGCATTAAAAGGAGTTACCAAAGAGTTGGTTTCGATGTCGCAGCTTACAAAGCTTCATTTAAAAGATTTTCTATACTTTCTTTTTAAATTCTCCACCATAAGAAGAGCGTATTTGTGATTAAGTCTGTATTTTATATGGACTTCTCCCACCAATTTCCAAGAAATAATTTTACATAATTTTGCATTGTGTGGGGGAGGGGAGGGTGTTTGGCAGCAAGAGGGAGGGCAGGAGGCGGGATCTCACCTAACGTGCACATTGTGGGCATGTATAACATGCACTCTGGGCGGGGGCTCTTCTACAAATGGAACTTGACTCTGAAAGTGAGAACGACGTAACATGAAAATTGTACCCTCATATTCATTTGGGAAAAAAATACTAAAAAAAGTTTGCATTGTATGTAGACGCACATGTATGCATTTGTGTGTTCCTGTCTTTTATTCTTGTGGTAGAGAAATTATAGAGTTTGTCTTTATTCATAATATTAGACAGAATCTTATCAAGATGCTGTGCAGGACTTTTTTTATCAAGACATTTGAGCCTAGAAAAGCCTAAACCTTCTAGACCTGCATAGGCTTATGCCTCATAGACACCCATAGGTCTGAAAATCGTAGCCACATAGGCCCACATTTGTGGGCACATACCGGCCTGCAGCTTAGACCCTCAGAAGCTCATATGCTTTATAGATACCTACATATATAGGCCTATGATCATATGTGTACACCCATAGAGACCTATACCCTAGAAACACGTATAGGACTTTATACTTTATATACACATTTAGGCCTGTAGCTTATACACACATAAAGGTCTATACTTTATAAAAAGGATAAGAAATTCCTTGATGAAGATTTTAAAGTCCTAAGCACACACAGTTGAGATGCCCTCATCCCAGAATTTTCAGACTTGGAGTTTCAAAGTCTTGGGCTCTCAATTCCCTGTGACTGCTTAATGGACAAGGAAATAGAGACTCTAGGTAATTTGCATCAGACTTGTAGACTAATAGAGACATGATCAAGAACAAGACCCTAAGAGTTCAGATTCAAGGCCAGTGCCTATATTCTAGGTGCATAACCACAGCTTGGACTTTTAAGCCTCCAGAGAACACCAAGAAATAAATTTCCATTGTTTATGTTTTATGCTATTGTGTTATAACAGATGGCCTGGACGAAGACAAATCATTTTTGTGCAATGTTTTTTCCTAAACCTTCCCCATGCTATGTCCTCGTCCATGCCTAAATAAGGCTGGAAAGATGAGGTACCGCTTTGATTCGTCTTTGCAGATACCTAAAAATCCACCGTGGTGTCAAAATAGAGGCTCTTAAGCTATTCTAAAGCATTCTGATATTTTTGCTGTTAACATGGTTCATTTAAAACATCACTGAGGCAGATTGTTGTCAGCTTGTAATTTATTTAAATTGCTGTTGGCTTCATTTCCATTTTTGTGGTCTCTAACTTAGCATTTCAGAGGCAGGAAGTGAATCTCAGTTCAGAAAATGCAATATATTTTTTTTCCCTGAAAACATATGTTAAATCTTGGGAGGCCTGTAAGTAATGACTGATTTTAAAAATAAATAAAGAGACCCAATGTAAAGTCAGGTACCTTCTTTGCAGTACGAGAAGGTGAGCATTGTTTAGAAAGGCTGTCGCAGATATTGGAAATTGCTAAGCAAGCTGGTGCAGGCTGAGGCTAGTGTGGAGTATTGATTCAGATGTCATAATTAAATGAGCCTGAGATTCAGCTCGGATAGACACTCTTTGGAAAGATGGATAAAGAGTCAGGAAGAGATATGAGTTAGTATGACTCAGAGTCTCTCTCCCTAATAGTACTTGTCAGAATTTCAAGGGTGAGAGGTTCTATCAATTGGAACAAGAGCGGCGTGGATGTGATGGGGTTTGGCACCTTATCAATTCTCTCCCTTCTAAGAGAACATGTGTGACATCTGTGATTTATTTCCGATCTATCAGTCTGGTGAGCATGAGTCTTGAGTTTGCTGCCAAATTACTGTACTCGTCTACATGCTAAAAGGCTGCTGTCACATTTAAGACTGTCAGAAATTCAGATCCTTCCCCTGGGTGATCCAGAGAGCACACAGAATAGGGACCTACCTTAGGCCTGTGGCAGGTTATGTGTGGAAGTTTTTTGTTGTTGCTGATTGACTTATATTATGTCAAATCAGCTTTTCCCACCTCCATTCCTGCTTGTCTAATTAAAATAATATTGGAGCCATTTAACTGGAAATTTAAAAGATGAAGACAAATCCTCCCAGAATCTCACCACTCTAACACAAACCCCACATCCCCAGTCTCTAACCCCTGTGCAGTCTGTAGTATTAACTTTTATTCTTAGAAAATTTTTCTTTATTAACAGCAATTTATTCCCATGATGGGATGTCCCCCAAAAGTGGAGATGAGGGTATATTCTTGGTGGAATGTGACAGAAAGCTGAACATTCTAAAATCTATGGTAGGTAGTAGGATGGAAAGTCATCAAATAGCAACAGCCCCTGAGAGCAACTTGTATGTTCCTTATCTCCAAGTGGCTTTGGGCAGGTCCATCACTAGCCACCCAACGGTGTAAGGACTGGGTTTTCTCATCTTTGCAGCCTTATTCTCCAAGGAAAGGAGCAGGTGATGGAAGCACACGGGACATCACTGAGTTTTACATTTTTCCTTAAATGCCACCTCTTCCTAGGCCTGCAGCAGGGAGAGATATCATTTTAAGTTGACACAGCAGTTTCTCTGGCCATTGAGTCATGATCTTCTGACCTGGAGGCAACCTGAACCCATAGGATTTATCAAAAAGACCTTAATATTACAGAATGGCAGTCCTCACCAACAACTCATTCACCATCTCCCCTTTCTGCTCTATTATTTCATTATTATTATTAGAAGAGTCATTGGTATAAGCCATTTTCATTGCCTGGGGAAATGTCAAGTGACCCTAGTGACAATTCTCCATGGCACGTAGAAGTACATAATGTTTCCCTGATCATTGATTTGGCCTACCCTGACCTTAAACTGAAATTTAGAAATGTCTTTTACTCCTAAGGCTTTGCACTAAAAGGGCTTTTGCGACCCATTTTCTCACCCAAGAATTGTAACCAAGCTGGAAAACCATCAGGGTATATGAAGAAGCTTAACCTCCTGCCCCTTTGCAATATGTAGGGTATAGGCAGTTCTCGAGTTACAAACACGAACACCCAACTTATTATGTGAGACTCACACTTACGAACAGACTATTACAGGCAATAGGTAAATGTACACGTTCCAATGTACATACAAATTCAATTTAAGAATACACCTGCGTAACCTATCTTGTTTGTAACTCAAGGACTGCCTGTATTTGCAAATGAATCAAAAATATTTTGTAAATGTTGGTACACATTGGGAGGTGCTTATGGTTTTTCAGACATCTAAAACTGGAAAGATTCTTAGCTGTTCCATTGTTCACACCTCTCTGATCCCACAAATAAGGTGCAGGAAGTTCTGGAAGGTTAAAGTGATCTGTCCAGAATCTGAGACACCCAACAGTCTGGTGTGAACCACTGAATTGTTTCTTGTTCCATCCTGGGGAGTCCAGGAGCAATGTATTCAGTGTCTTTAAATTCCTTTGTGTCCTCAGCTGTAGAATGTAGAGAAGTTCTTGTTAGGATTCAAGGGGATAAGCTCCCAAGATGCTTAGCTCAGATTTTAGTTAGTGGGAGCTACTCTTTAATTAAGGAGAATAATTCTCCAGGTTACAGGTAGAAGTGCTGATAGTGACAGCAGAATTTCATCACTCTCAGGCCACCAAGAGAACCTCCATCCCCAGGACCCCATCCCTCCTCTTGCCACACATCTCTTGGCCTGAGGGGACAGGGAGTCTGTTTTGTAGGAGTGCCACCTAAAAGGAAGGCTTTTTCCTATAGTATTTGGACTTTCTTCCTCATATTCAGATACGAGAAAAGTGTGTTGTGCATTTAAACAATTCCTGTTGGAAAGTATGGGCAGAAATAAACAAGCTGTCAGGAGCACATGATTCATTTCTCATCTACTCAGATGACATCTGGTTTAAGTGTGATGAATACGTGCTAGTTGAAATCATATGGTGACGGTGATGCTATCTGACAGAAATGTTTGCAAATATTTTGGGAATCCCTTAAGTGCTTGCTACCAGACAGTGAGCTCATTTAAAAAGGAGAAAAGGAATAAACCAGTCTATCAAATCAATGCTCGCCTCAGTCTCCTAAGGCTAGAAGATTTGGGCTATGCCTGCCACATTGTTTGAAGATTAAGTGGCGGTTTTGACATTAAGTGTGGATGCCACTAGCAGCATGCTGATGTGAAACAAATGTCCAGTGGACATTAGGACTTTTAGGAAATAGCCTTTGAATAAAAGAAATGCCAAACGTCCTCCATGTTTGAATGGGCTTCGGTACAGTGAATGGTTCAGTTATCGTTTTTATTAGCCTTGCAGCTATTCATTTAATAGTGTTCAGTGGATTGTACTGTGCCAAACACAGAAGCCTCAAAGAGAAAATGGAAGATGTGTTCCTGCCAGGGAACTGCACATAGCCACAGGAGAAATAGTCAGTCTTAACAGAATGCTTGATTATTTCAAATCCGTACTGGACAGATATGGTCCACCCCACCAAATGTGATGTCCTGGACATTGTCAGTTGTTTCAGATTGTTCTTGTCACGCCAATTCCTGTTCATCATTGATAACCTAAGAATTAGCACTATTTAGCTGAAATGCAGCAATGTCTTTTGTATGTAGGGCATTTAAATTATATATAGAAATTCTAAGTTATCTGAATATTGAAAGTTGAAGGCTTATGCATAATGCATTGCAATTGCTCAGTGAATTAGGAATAAACATTTACATGGAAAAAATCATACTAAACATGTGTCAAAGCATAAGAAACTCATGCTTGATATAGAGCCCATTTAATAATATATTTATGCAAAAAAAGAGAACAAATATCTCTTTTTATGCATCTCTTTTTATGCCGTCAATAGCTACTGTTTGTATAGCACATTACGATTTTCAAAATGTTCTTCATGTTTTATTTCATGTGAGATAATGATCTTATTTTAATCCAGATAATTAATTATATTTTCAACAATATCATCGGCATCTCAAATAACGGAATTGTTTTCCTGCAACATCGATAAACAAAGCCAATTTTATGAGCCATTTATATAAAGTGGGCCTCAAATGTTTCAGAATAATTGATTTTTACATATAAAGTCTATCATCCTTATCATTGTATTTTCTTCAAGTTATTTCTTGCTAATTTATATTTGGAAACATGAAGAGCATTCGAGTTGGCTTTTTATGGTGCAACCAGAAATATATCAATTTATATTTGACAAAATTCCAGAATTTTTCAAGCATGTCCTATCAGAGAGGGAAGGAGCAGTGAGGAGATAGCACCTCTGCTCATACGAGAATGAGCTTCAGTTAATGGGAAGACCTTTCGTGATCTTAGATTTGAACTGTAGCTTTGAACATCTTCACCAGATTCTATAAAAATGCAAATACAGAAGCATGCACATAAATGTGTATGTGTGTGTGTGTGTGTGTGTGTGTGTGTGGAAAAAAGACCGGAAGTGGTGTCAATGGAGGGGGGGTGATGGAAATAGAAGGGATCATTCATTTTTTACTCAGTTTACCTCTGTATTACTGTGATGTTTTTTGCAATGAGAAAATATTTTATTACTTTGGTAAAACTAAACAAGCCTGAAATGCACAATGATACCAGGAATAAAAAGTAGACCAATCTGGTCCGATCAGCCTTTTTCTGTTTATTGGCATGTAAAGGGATTTCTGGTTTTTCTTCAAGTGGAAGGGACCATCTTAGGATGGACAATCTCCATTTGTAGCTTGCTTACCTCGTATTGTCTGTCTCTGTCCTGTGCTGTGCTGTCCACTGTTCAAAAACTGGCTCCTAGAATAGGAAAGGAGATGGCATTTGTAGCATTTGCTAATCACCAGGATGTGAATCTTCTCAGGGCGGCCAATTTCAAGTGACCAGTATGATGTCAAATGGCTCACAGAATCCCCTGTCAGTGCGCTGTCTTCTCCAGTAGCTCTGATTGTGACATCTAAAATGCTGATTTCCTTCCACAAGGATGCTCTTTTGGATGGAGTATCAGGTGTCCCTGAAAACCTAAACTAGGAGAAGGGGAGGCTAAGAACGGGGGGAAGAGAAGACTCGCTTGATGATTCTCCAGCCAACCAAAGCATGGAACTGGAGTCCCCAAGGCAAGTCCTGCTGACCCTGCCACCAATTTGCAGTGCCAGCTGCCACCCCTCCCAGTAGCAACAGGCATGGACCCAACCCAGCTGTGCTGATATAGACGCTTCTGGTACAAAATAAAAAATTGTAATTTATTAGATGTCTAAGAATTATAAATTACTTAGAAATTGAAGTCC
Organism: Otolemur garnettii; assembly: GCF_000181295.1. Classification (NCBI taxonomy): domain Eukaryota; kingdom Metazoa; phylum Chordata; class Mammalia; order Primates; family Galagidae; genus Otolemur; species Otolemur garnettii. Next base: position 1,737,377 of record NW_003852437.1, on the reverse strand, counting down.
TTATCTAAATTCAATAGAACCTCCATAGGTAACCACCTCCTTAAGTTGACCTAATTTCCATAGACCACACATGCACCACATATACCATAGGCCCAGTTCCTTCTGTTGACCATCTCTGTATGTTGATCAGTTTGTTACAGTCCCTTGGGTGGTTGACTTACAGAGACTCTGCTGTATTTCCAGCTAATATGGTTTCCTCTTCAAAATCAGCGCTTTTGAAGTCGGTCCAACATTTTCCAAATGGCACATTTCTACAGCTTTGTGCTCTCATTCTGCTCAGTGCTGAAACACTTGGTCAATTTTAGAGACAAAAAAGGGTGTCCTCTGTACCCCAAGGAGACTGTTTTATGACACAATTTATAGCAGGAGGTAAACTAGCCTAACGTCTTTGGTCATGGCCCAGGTCAAGGACAAAGAATATTGACTTGATTAAGATGAGGCCTCTTTCAAATGACTGTCTGGAAATCAACAGAGAGAGGCCTTGGGGTAGAGCTGACCATCCAGCTCAAAGGGCAGAAGCTACAAACACAGAATGGTGTTTGAGGCTTTAGGCAAAGAGGAATTCAAATGAAGTGAACATTTTGCCCTGTTCCCCACCTAGGAATATCTTTAGCCGTAGACGTGAGGGGGATGCATGCTCCTTTGCAAGGCAAACCCATAGCAAGTGGGAATTGTGTATACAGGTTTCATCTACAATCAGGGAAGCTGCTGATGGACCATAAACTAGACATCTTGCTGTTGGTGGGGGACATTTAGGCGATGCAGACTGAGAATAGAGCGTTGACACAGTGAGCACAAGATGGTTAGATTCTCTGTGAGGCTGACTTCACCCAGGGTCTACATGGCCTTGGAAGGCATCTCGGCTCTCTGCTCTCTAGAGAAGGACACAGAAAAAGGAAGTGTTTGATTTGGGGATCAGAGGCTTCAGAGAGGTAGCCGGAAGAATGTCTTCATCTCAGTTTGCTCTTCTTGCTGGCAGAGCCTGCTGGCCCCACGGGAAGATTATACCTTTCTTATTCACTTGGAACAAGCATTCAGAAAACTAAGGCTCTCTGGGCTGCATGGCTGCTGGGCAGGTCAGGGGAAAACCTGGTACCTTGCCCCGAACCAAAAGTCTTCCTTAAAATTGCTTTCTTTTTCTTTTTTTCTCCCCTCCTGTCATCTATCTTGAATTAGACCAGTGGTTGATTGGGGTTATTTTATTTTTTGGTCTCTGTGTGCTTTTAACTTGCAGGAGTTTCTTTTTGGTCCAAGGCTTCTAGTTTTTTTTTCAGTAACTATTTGTAGGAAGCATGCTGGCTGTCCCAACCCCCCCCCCCCAAGATACTGCTCAGAGGGTACCACTGAACTTCAGCAGTTGTCAGATCCCAGCAGAAACCAAAATGGAGATACCAGCTTGTGGTGAAACACTGGTCTTCTGCATGACTTCTTCAAACATGGATTGGCCTTCCTATCTGGGAGAACCATTTCCAAAGCCAAGTGCCCTTCACTAAAGAAATGTGAGCCCTGGGATCAAAAGCTCCTGGCTTCATACTGAAATGTCCACCTGCACGGGCCAGAGTGTTCCCCCTGGCAAACAGCCCTTATTTGCATGGTGCTAGTGAGGAATCGTGCTCTTTATCTTTATGTTGTTTGAACTTTGAAGATGGCTATAATTTTCCAATTCTTCCATTAGCTCTTCGGAATAAATTTTTGCATGAACCTCTGTTTCTCAGTATTCAAATGATCTGAGGTTGCTATTGTATATACTACCTAAGTGATGCCTTGAGAAAGAATATTTCTAATTTTCTGTTTGCCATATAATTATGTGTTAAACATTCCGCTGAATTGGGGCAGTTGCATAGGACCTTGTGAATTGCATCTGCAATTAAATAAGGAATTGGTCACAAACTTGCTGTCATCTATACAATCTATAAGCTACTCAAACTGAGTAGATAATACTTTCTAACATGTGATCAATCAGTTGATTGATTGATTGACAGTGGGTTAATGAGGACTGTGATTACTGAGCCTCTACTGGAGCAGGTCTTGTGATAGATATTTTACATATTCATTTTTGAACCTCTTAAAGTAGCTTCAAAGCTAGGTGGTATTGCTACATTTCACAGTGTAAATAAAGAAAGGTAATGCCATTTGTCCAGGATCACACACACCCTAAGTGGCAAAGCTGCACTTGAACTTGGATCTCTGGTACCAGAATTTGTTCTCTCCATGCCTCAGTGCAGCTTTCTTGGAAAGCGAACAAGTGACAGAAAGTGGCCTGCCATAAGTATTCAGAAACACCACTTTGGAGAGGCGTTTTGTAATAGCACCCTCAATCTACCTATGTAACTGCTGGCTTACTGAGAGTTAAATAAATCCTTTTAATGGAATAAGATGCTTGTAGGAATTCATTCCCCACATTCCAAACAGAAGCAAAAGATTTTGATAAATGATTTGAGTAAGTGTCATTTCACTATTGCTTCTGGAAATACCTTTACAAAACAGTGAGAAAAAATTTAGTCTTATCACAAAACTTCCCCATAAAGCAGCAGTTCTCAATCTGCAGGTCACAACCCACAGCAACTGTATTAAAGGACCACGGCATTAGGAAGGTTGAGAACCACTGCCATAAAGAATCGAAAGTTGCATTTTCTTTCACAGGGATTTGAGTGTTCAATTCTTTTTCTTTGTGGATGGTTGGTTGAGATTATCTCCCCTAAATGTAGAAAGCATTTGTGCCGATAGCAGTTCTTGCCAAGGATGACGCAAGAATGTGCATGGAACTCAAGCAATCAGGATTACTGAGATCAAAGCAGGAACAAGTTAAAGACCAAATGATTCTTCAGCGTCATCAGGGCATGGTATTCTTACCTTTTTCTAGTTGATTGTTCTTTATTTTATTTTTCTAAATTTCATCTTGCAATAGATCAAATAAAGATCTCATGCTTTCACTGGCTTGGCTACCTTAAATAAGCTAAGAAAGGGTCTTCTAGGGAATTTTTGAAACTAAGGAATGCAGCAGAGCTTAGGAAAGGGGCATTGTGGAGCCCAGCATGCAGACATGTGCACATATGCACAGCGTACAGACACCATCAAACACACACACAGGTACAGGGGCACACCCGCCACACACATTTACACAGACATGTAGACACACCCCTGCCCGTGACAAGCATGTAGTCACACAGATGACTGAGATCAATGTGCAAGTGAATGTGTTAGTAAACTAACATTTACTGAATGGCTCATCGTGGCGTCCACTGTGCTAATCACTTCACTTGTGCCATCGTCTTGTCTCACAGTCCTGCCATGAGAAAGGTGCTGTGATGACCGTTATTTTATAGATGAGGAACTGGGTTCGGAGAAACATAGAAAGGAAAGAGACACATAGTCCGGAAGTGCAAAAGTGCATCAGCCTAAATCTGTTGCTCTGGCAACTTTTTCTCTCTACCCTCCGTGTAGACCTGGACCCAGCAAACGATGGTGCAAACTCATCAGCTTGAATAAGTGCTCAGAACTATGTCACCTGCCCTAACTCAGGCCAAGCGGATGTCTCTGATGTGTACCATTATCTCCTGAAAGCTGACCCCCTCTGCCTCCCACCCGGCCCCCAGTCCGTACTCCACATTGCCCCAGGAACACGTCATAAAACACAGCCTGATAACATCACAACCCTCCTGCTTAAAAAAAAAAAAAAAAAAAAACCTGCCATGCATGACACAGCCTCAAATCCTAAGTGTGACTTTATGGGCCTTTCACTAGGAAATAATGACACATATAATATACATAATTCCAACTGGGAATCTTTTCTATCTCCATTTTCTTTAGCTACAGATGGAATATTCTTCTCTTTCATTCAAGAGGATGTCACTTTTGAGGTTCCTTCTCCAGCCCCTCTGACGATGCCATCATTAAAGTATTGGTGGCTTTGTTTATAATCTATGCCCCTGTGCATGAGATTTCCAGCTACCTGAGAGCAAAGACTGTAGTTTACTCACCTTTGTTTCCCAAGTAATTAGCACAGTGCCTTGCATGTAACGAACATTGACAACAGCTTTTGTTGATGTTTTGAAATGATTGAGTTAATAACTAAACTTCGTCACCCCCTGGTAGTCTCACTGCCCTTGCAGTCAGTGTGTGTAGTATTTTGCAGTTGTTTAACTTGGCAGCTCAACTCAAAACTCACTTTCAGGGTCCCTGCACCTAGCCAGGTACTTCTTTTACGTCTGGTACTTGCTCCTGCTATTTTCCCCTGCGGAGTGTTCTTTTGTTTCTTGCTTGTCTCTAAACAAAGATGTTTTGATGCAGTGTTTCATCGTGGTTAGCCAATGAGCCTGGAGTGGTAATCTGGGTCCACTCACTCATGTCCCGCGACATGGGCAGGTTGCTTGTGAAAATGGAAATAGAAAAGATTCCCAGTTGAAGTCTCGTCCAGCTGTCAAAGGGATCCATACAGATGAGGTCTCACCTGCCTCATTTGTCCAGGACATTAAAGAAGGCCTCCGAGAGCTCCGTGCCAGCTCCTACCATGTTCGCCTTGGTTGCCATTGAAATGTTAAGAGTATTCTTGACTAGAATTCTCCCACGAACTGTTCACCCTTATCTGCGAAGGTGTCCAGGTGATTTTTAAACTATGAGAAAGCAACATATGCATCATAAGAGGGAAAACAAGTTTTTGTCAACTCTTTTCTGAAAATAGGCAAAATATAAGTCATAGGTTAAGACCTAAGTCGTAAATTATATCTCGAGTTAATGAGAAAGAATTGAAAAGTAGGACTAGTCGAATATATGGCCTGATGAGCTCCCAGAGTTGGTCAGTAACAAGTTTGTCCACCTTTCTGAGTTGACTGCATCTATTTTTTTATGTAGGATAAGATTAAATGCAGTATGATTTATTTTAAACAAAACCAGCACCTAACATTTAGGGGTACTCAGATATTCTCCTTCTTCTATGCTTCATTTATAAAGTTAAATGGAAACTGTGAGTTTGGAGGACTCCACATTTATACTTCTTGACTAGCTTCTCATCAAGCAAAGACTCCAGCAGCCTTGGGTAATGTTTGACATTGCTATTGATAGAGATAGATAGACAGGTAGGTAGGTAGGTAGGTAGATAGATAGATAGATAATAGATAGATGATAGAGAGATAGAGAGATATGTATCAGATGACACACATGACAGAATCAGGCTCATGAATAGGTTTTTTCCTTCTGATTCTGTGCTTACAGATTAATTTTAATAGATTCACCAGAACTGAAAGTGAATATTTCTGCCTAAAGGTCATCATAATTATGTTCCCAAATAAATCATATTTTTGTATTGCCATCAGGAACAGATGTATTGTCCATGTCTCTGCCATACAACATAGCTTCCAACCATGTTTGTGTTCATGAGTCCTTGGTTTGTGTGGGTGATCAGAAGCCCAACAGCCTACCCGGGAAGACCAAGACACCGGCACCGGTCCATGTCACACTGTTTCACTGACGTATACCTATGAGGGTCTGGGATCTTAAATGAGTTTGCTGTGTCAGTCTCTGTGTATTTAGTCTTAAAATTTAAGGAATAGAGGCCATTGGTGAACAGTTTGGGTCTCCTTCCCAGTAAGACCTATGGAAGAAAAGGAGGTAACAACGTCCAAAGGGCCAGACCTGGCAAGTGGCCACTTTCTATCTCCCTAGTTAGATACAAGGCATGGGGAGGAGAAGCTTCTACTTCCTGGTATTGTTTCTCCCAGTCTCCAGAATTCCACAAATTTTAAAATTTTAAGTTGTGAAAACCAGCTGTGGTTCATTTCTCCAAAAGGGCAGAACAGATATTAACTAAAAAAAATCTGCTTTATTCCAAACACTTTAAGTCTACCTTTGTCCACAATCACCCTCTGACAACCTGATGCTTCTGAAAGCAAAGGCATAAATTAAGAGGCCCACATCACCTTCTGTTATTGGTGGAGGATGTTAAGAAGGGGAGGGCAGAAGAATTGGAGCCTTGTTGGGTGCAACTACTCTTTTGTGTTTTTCTGAAAATATCTGTCTGTTCTATGTTTGCCAAATCTACTTGCCTTTCCCTCGGAGTCATTAAGAAACAAAGCATGTCGCTGGGAAATGTGAGGCTTAACAGGATTTTCAGGTTTACAGATCCCCAAATCCTGCAGAGAGATGGTCTTGCCGGTAACATTCGGAGGGAAGACTCAGAAACAGAACGAACCCGGCGTTGTGTCTCTCAGCCAGGAGCATCAAAAGCCCTGGTGTTACCTTTAAGGAACAGAGGAGCACCATCTGAACTTCAAGCATAATTTATGTCAAGAAAATCACAAGCTGCATGTGGGATATAACTTGTTTTTCTTTTTTTTTTTTCCAACCCTTGAGACAAGCAGGAAACACAAAGCTTTAGTCCTTAGCAAGGTTTCTAAAAAAGGAAAGAGTAAAATCTATTCCTGCACTTCCAGCTGCAGTTCCAAGTGAACTGATTGAAAAATCTAAACAAAACCAATGTGAAATTCATTGTGAAGCCAAGGCTTTCTATCACCATGTCTGGTTCAAAAGTGAGTTGTTATAGCAACAGGAGAAAAGTAAATGAGCATTTCACGTTGTAAAACGATGCTGCCTCTGTTCTACACAGCCGCCGTCCAGGCAGTCAAATGAGCCCGAATCATTCAAAGGAGAAGGATTCCATTTTAATTGTTGAGGCTTGCGCCAAACCTACCTTTAAAACCTAAAGTTCATTTCAATTAACCTCATTCTCCAAATCAATATAATAAATTCTGTAGCAGGACGAGACGGAACAGCATCCTGTCTGATGAAGATGACCTCAGGAAAACATGGTGCCCAGGATTTCAGCTTTGAAGAATAGCCAGAGTGCTGTGTGGCACTGAACTCGCGGCCCAGGCAGAGAGCCTTTCACCCCTAAGTCATTGTTTTTAATCCAGTATAGATTGGAAGCAGGGGAGAGACCTTGCTTTTTAACACTTGTTCACTGACCTGTATTAAATTGGATGTTGATCTGGGTCGAGCTTCAAATAGACGTCCGTACAGTGGACTTTCTGATCTTCACACTGGTTTCGAGGAAGAGACAAAGGCTGAATGAGATTGAGGAGGGGAGGATTTTTGTTTTGTTTTTATTTTCTTTCACTTCTGTAAACAGCCCCACCACAACTGATAAAGTATGTTGTAAGGAGATGTTTTGGCTCTATACGTGTGTCTGAGTTATATCTCAAGACTGACACATTTCTATTTAGTGAAACATTTTATAATCATTAATGGTATAGGTGATCATATTTAAATTAATTTGTAAATATGTAAAACAACAAGGGAAGGAGAAACAGCCCTCAGTCCCTAAAAGCGACCCTCTGGCAAAGCTTATGGCAAGTTTTAGTTATTAGCTATAACCAATCTGCACAGTCAGTCTCGGCCAATATTCCCTAAGGCCTTTCTGTTTAAAGACACAGGCACACTATTTACATCTGCAGACAAGTTTGCAGTTTCTAGAAGTCATCTTCATTTTAGGAATGACAAGAACTGAGCAAGTTCAGATTGGCCGAGCCTACCGCTAGGCCTTGCATGGGGGTCCCCATGCGACTGATCCTCTGATTAGTCCCTGAGCAGAGAACAGAAAGGGAGGTCCTCTGGCCCCCGCCACCATGATCCAGATTCAGCAAGCCTCTGGCAGGGCTTAGGAACCCACATGTTTAACAAGCTCTCCAAGTTGCTCTGATGCCCTTGATTGAGGCTTGGGAATGATTGCCAAGTCACTTTCCCTTGCAGGACGTAGAAGGTCAGGAAGACGGGATTCCACCTCTGCATCAGGGAAGTCAGCCCCAGGACTAGCCGGGACTTCTGCCAAATATCCTTAGAGCACCCACCCCCTTCTGCTCTTTTCTACAGGCAATTTTTCCAGAGTGTCTCATACTTAGGACTTTTACAAGCCTAGAGCAATTTGATATAATTCTGTAATTTCTATAGAGGACACAGGGTGAAACCCAAACTCTCTGTCCTGGGCCCACTGAGGCTTGGCGATCCACCCCTCTCTGCACCTCTTTGTTCTGCTTCAGCCAAGCTCTTGCCTGTGTAAGACATTTGTGCTGCTGTTCTGCCTCGGATCTCTCCCCAGATCTCTGCCTGGCTGTCTGTGTCTCCTCCCTCAGACCTCAGCTTATATATTACCTCCTCAAGTGGTGTTCTCAAGCACTACTCTAGAGTAGGTCCCCACCCCACCAGCCCTCTCCCCTCTTCCTCCACAAGGGACTCTCCATTATAAGACCACACTAGTTTATTTCCAAGCCCTTAAAATACTCAGCAAATATCTTATGTATTATTTGTTCAATGGTGCTTGTTCCTCTTCCACTAAAATGCCCAGCCCACAAGGTCAGGAGCTCATGGTCATGCAGCTGATTAAGCCACCGGTCCCAGGCTGGCCACCTCTCAGACTCCCTCTGCCACACCACTGTGGAAAGCAGAGATGGGGCACAATCTCTCAATTTCATGTGCATGCTGGCAGAGCAGATGGAATCCGTTATGAGCATATATGTTCTGAATGAGAAATGAGGAGAATTGCAAATCAAGAATTTGGAGTTTGATTAGAGTTCATAATATAATAAGTGGGTTTGGGGACCCTTCTTGTTACAGGTAGAAATTCATTTAGGATTATTTCCCATCTTGGAGTTCTGTGTCTTCAGAATTCTACAGCGTAGGTTTTAGACTGGCACAGAAGGTCGACAAGGTCATTAGCAAAATAACCGTAGGTGAACAACATTTAGAATGGGGAAGGACCATTACAATGGCATGGCGTGTAAAAATCAGAAATTACAAGAAAAGAGAGTGTAGAAGGGACTGGCCTCCCTTTATTGGAACATATTTGTTAGGTAGTAGGTCCTTTTAACACTAAAACCCTGTGTGATTCTTTTTTAAATTAATTTTTAATTAAAATCATAACCGTGTACATTTGTGGGGTACAATGTGATGATTTGATATACAATGTAGAATGCTTAAGTCACACTGATGAACAGAGCCATCGCCTTACTTCCTTGTTTTTTGTGGTAAAACATTTAATATTTGCTCTTATTACACAATTTGGCATTAACGTTTGAGTTACTTGAAGTTCACATTTCATTTAAACATTTTTAGAAATCTTCCAAATTCTGGCTCTTTTCCCCAAACCACTGTCCTCATCCAGATGCGTATTTTTCCTTTAAAAAAAAAAAAAAAAAAACACCTATTTTTTGAAAGAGAACTGCCAAAGAGTTGACACTTGGCATGTGGTGATTCAAAAAATACACTGTCCCTTCTCACCACCCCTGATGTCTTTATCTGACAAAATCCATATGCTGTGTGATCACCATGGCAACTAAGTAGGGTTGTAATTGCAACCCTGGAAAGCTCATTTTTTCAGTCAAACTGTGGCATACGTTTAACCTGTCTGAAGTTTCAACAAACCATCTTTTAAATGACAAGTGTTTTGAAAGGTCTAATTTAGTCTGTTTGTTTGAAGGCACATTTCTTCCCTTTTTTAACTTAATAAACTAGCTTTCAAAGGAGGACGGAAGCGGGAGAGGCTGCAATATTTTCTGACCTTACTTTACAAAATTATACCTGATCATTTTATAGCAATAAAATCTAAATGCATGACTGTCTCTGAAGAGTACACAGACATCAGCGTCCTCAGGCTGAGTAATGACACAAACAGCTCCGTGGAGATGGGACAGCAGGGACAAAGGTCTCTCAGGGCCCACCTTCCAAACTCTGTCTTCCCCCTGGAAAATGCTGCCTTCCCTGTGACCAATGACATGAGTGTTCGGGCTAGACAGCTGATAAATTTGCTTGTCACTTAACGAAGTTTAGGTGAAATTTTCCTTCTTTCCTTCTGCTTCACAGTAATTTCTATGGTGGCCCCATTCATGGCTTCTAGAAACCATCTGCATTCCCTAGCTCATCCCCTCTGTGACGGATAATTTTACATGTCTACTTGACTGAGCAACTGGGCACCCAGATATTTGGATAAACATTATCCTGAATGTTTCTATAAGAATATTTTTGGATGAGATCAACATTTAAATTGATTGACTCTGTAAAGCAGACTGCCCCCCCCCGACATGGTGGGCCTTGTCTAATAAGTTGAAGGCCTGGGTAGAACCAGTAAGAGAGAATTCCTCTTGCTCAACTACCTTCCATCTAGAATGTGGTGTTCTTCCTTGTCTTGGAACTAAAATGCCAAGCTGTTGGCTCTTCATGGGTCTCCAGCTTCCCAACTCAACTCTGCAAATCTTGGGCCTTGCCAGCCTCCATAATTATTGAGCTGAGTCCCTCTCACACATGGACTTTCTTTTCTGATGCATTGCTTTTCTGGTCACAGATGAGGAAAGTGCTCTGCTTTAAAAAACAAAAATGTTCAGATTAATCTGAGAGTACAATTGTTTAGGTTATGTTGTTTTCATTTCTAAAGTAAAGTTCAAGTTGCATTTGAGCCCTTCACGCAGGGGGTGTGCTGAACACTCTCATATTGTGTACATTAGGTAAGAATCCCCCAGTCACCCTCCCTCCTTCTCCCTCCTTCTCCCTCCTTTCCCCCTCCGCCCACCCCCATGCTAGACTATACTTGTGTTTTTCCTCCATTTGAGCATGTAGTTGTTTATATATTGGTTTCACATTAGTATTGAGTACACTGAATCAGCCCATGAATGGATTCACAAACGGTGGTATATGTGTAATGTGGAGTACTATTCAGCCGTGAGAAAAGATGGAGATCTCTGTTTTTAGTGTCTCATGTGATTACACTGGATCCTCCCAATAGCCTCGCTATTTTATAACCTGTAACCTTAATTTCATCTGCAAAGTCTCTTTAGCCATATAACATAACATTACCAAGGCATGTCACAAGACGGTGGAGGTCACGGGAGCCACGCTTCTGAGTACCCACAAGAGCAACCAGCTCTTCTGTGTGTCCTCTTTCAACCCCAGCTAAGGGGTAGACCCTGAAGAAACAAGAGCTATAAAATGGAAACCACCCAAAGCACATGGCAAGGTAAGGGACAAATGAGGATTGTGAAAGAGATCAACAAAAAGAGTGTTAGAACTCTGTGGGTGAAACAGGTGATACAGATGCATTTCCCTACAGCCTTTGCCTCATACTTGCAAAAACTCCTTTTCAGAGGAGGCCACAGCAGGGGCAAGGCAGTCCCAGATGCTTTATAGAGATCCCAGGAGCAAAAAGAATGAATATAAACTCAGAAATCAGAGCCAAGGACCTCACACTCTGTCCTCGTTCCTAAAGGACAAGCCCAGGAGGAGAATGGACAGACAGAATAGAGGAGTTAAAAGCCAGAAACAGAGGAGATTGAGTCAGAAGCCAGAAACACAGATTGGGACTGGGATTTATGAAGAGTCTTTGATACCTTTTTCTTTTCTTTTCTTTCTTTCTTTTTTTTGACAATATATAGATTTGAATCCACCAAGATTGAATGTAAGTGGATCCAACATCCCAATTAACTTTGGTAACCTTCTTCTTTGTTTTAATTTTTTTTTTTTTTTGAAAGACAGGTCTTGCTCTATTGCCAGCACCGAGGTACAGTGACGTCCTCATAGCGCACTGTAGCCTCAAACTACTGAGCTCAAGCAACCCTCCTGCCTCAGCCACCTGAGTAGCTGGGACTACAGGTGAACACTACCATACCCAGCTGACTTTTCTGTATTTTTGTGGAGATAGGGTATTGCTCTTGCTCTGTCTGGTCTCAAACTCCCAGCCTCAACTGATCCTCCCACCTTGGCCTCCCAAAGTGTTAGGATTACAGGCATGAACCATCATACCTGGGCAATGTTGGTGACTTTCTAGCACGGAGGAGCCACTTTGATGCCCTTGCCCTGATATTCCGAAATCACTAACTTAGCTGGAAAGAGTGCCCTCAGCTGCTATGATGGTGCTAACCCATGTTTAGCAGAACACACTGAGGCTGAACAGGAATAAGTGTTAGAAAGAAATCTTGGGGCAATATTCACATTCTTTAGCTTGAACTGAGTATATAAATTAGAAGCTTAGCAGTAGAGGTCAATGTGGCCTCTGGACAGTATTAAAATTACATTTTCAGTGTTCTCCTATCCAGTATTACAAAATTGTTTTTGTAGGAAAGAAATTCATATTTCACATTTGCTGTCATTACAAAAGAAGTCACAGCTACAAGTCTAGACTTTTATGATTATTTCACAAGGACTTGTCCTTATGAAATAATCATTGTTTTATGCCAACTCTGCTTTATTGATCTGCAGTGAGCCTGAAATTATTTAGATAGGGAAAAGAAGGCTTTCTTCCCTTTCCAGCATACAAAGAAAATTTGTCCTAGACTCCGGAGACCATAAGGAGCATCTGATATGGAAACATATTGGAGTTATATTTTTTGTTTTATTAAAATCAGTTTAAAATATGCTCCATAGTCAAAGCTTCGACTGCTCCCCCCATTAAGAAACAATGTTTTCGTACCTTCAATTGTGAGTCATTTTTGTTTCTATAAAATAAGGAGAAGAGAAAGGAAAAAAAAAAGAAAAAGGAAGAGGAGGAGAAGGAGAAAGAGGATAGGAAGAAGATGAACAGGAAAAGGAGAAAGTGGAGAAGAAATTCTTGACAATCATCTGGGTTTTGTAGCTCTCCTATGAGCAGGTAACTTGTATGAGGAAGCACAAGGGTTAAAATATTTATGACAATGACCCTGGAGTCACCAGCTAGTGAGCACTGGCCTGGAGGAAAAATTCTTATGTTCTGTAGCCTCAGCTTATAATGGTGCTTCTGTGATTCATTGTCTTATAACCAAATAATTTGGGGGGGGGGAGTAATCCATAGCAGATGTCCTTGGCTACTTATCATTTTTACACGCTACAGAAGTCACTTCTTTCTCTCTGTCTTATGGATGAAAATGTTAAGTATAGCTTTCAGGTGCTAATGTACTACATCTGCTAATATTGATAGGAAGGTATGCCCTCTGTGACTTGCCATTAACCTTTAATATTTATTTTATTACTTATGCAAGATAATTCAGTGACCCATATTTCCTGTTGATGAGTGCCGATTACATTTTTTTCTTGCTTTGCCTTCTTAAAACTGTCTGGCTTTTGTCCGAAAGGAGAACCAGTCCTATTGGGGTGTAATAAGAAGGCGTCTTTTGGAGAGGCATGTGTTGGCTGATTTATCTCTGATGCTTTCTCCAAAGGCTATCCAGCAGAACTTCCATAGTTGACCTCCTCCCTACATTGACCACTTCCTTAAGTTGACCTAATTTTCACAGGCCAGACATGCACCACATGTACATATCAGTACAGTAGGCCTAGTTCCTTAAGTTGACCACTCTGTATGTTAACCAGCCTGTTACAGTCCTTTGGGTAGTCAATTTAAGGAGTTCTACTGGAATCTGCCCAGTTTAGATTTTGAGCATGATTTTTGCCCCATGTGAGATGTTCCCTTACTTTAGTTAGTTGCTGGAACAAAAGCCTTTACTGTTACCCTTTCAAAGTCTCCCAGCACATCTTCAGAGGTTTAGGGGTTTTGTTGTTGATTTTTTTTTTTTAAAGTATTGAATGAAAAGTTTCTCCCAAATCCAGGTTAGAAAGATCACTTTTTATGTCTCCTTTTAAAAGTTTTATAAATTTGTATTCTACTTTAGGTAGTTATTCCTCCTAAAATTAATAAGGTGAGAATCTAATTCTATTTTTTAAATCATATTCTGCTCTTACCAGTTCTCAAATTAAGCATGTCAGTTGCATGTTCCTGAACTCCACAATTGTAATCCATATGTTCATAATAAACCCTGAATTCTGGTACATCAATTCGTTGTTTTCTCTTTTTAAATATATATATTGAGTTTTCTTGCCTCAATTTTTCTCCATATAGATTTAGAATCAGTTTATTTTTGTTACACATACACATGCACGCTTGAGCTAGGGTTCACATTAGAATATTGCTTGGAATTGAATTGATAGATCTCTCCATTAAAAAATAGCTTCATTATTTACCTAGATGAATTTGGAGAACATTCTCCTAAGAAAAATATCTCAAGAGTGGAAAAACAAGTATCCCATGTACTCAGTACTAATCTGAAAATAATAGATCAATAACTACAGGCCCACGTGAGAAAAAAACAATTAAATTCAAGGAGAGATGGGGGTGCTTGGTAAATTCCCACTTATCAGGTACAATGTAGGGATATATGGCACACTTCCTGGGTGAAGGACTCAATTACCACTCAGACTTTGGACTTTATCTTACAAACAAAATAATGTAACCTAATCGTCTATACCCTCATATTGACCCAAAATTGAAAAAAAAAAAAAAAGAATTAGCCTCACTATAATTTTGAGTCATCCTATTTCTGAATACGAGGTATCTTTTTTAGGGGAAGAGGGGTATTTAAAGCTTTTTACAGAAAGTAGAAAAGTTAATGGATTATTCTTGGGTAATTTATAATAGTATCCTTTAAAATTAGATTTCCTAATATATAGAAGAAAGGCATTTCATATTTATATCTAGACAGCTCTAAGGAACCCAAATTATCCAGAAAATTCACTAAGCTGTCTCAACTATAATATTTTAACTCTAACTTCTCTGGAATTTTCTGATAGAGACTATCTTATCATCAGGTAATAATAAGAGTTTTATTTCTTTCTTGGTAATTCTTTTATTTCTATTCTTACCCTCCTATGCTGCCTCCTCTTTCAGTATCACACTTAATAGGTATTAAGGCGAGGACTTTGTGATGTCCCTAATCTTAAAGGGGATATTTTTTAGCATATCACATTGAGAGTGATATTTAATTGTTTGTAGCCATACTTTTTTAGGTTTCTCTATTCTTATTTTGCTAAAAATTTGACTGTTACCCAATACTTTTTGATGAAATTCTTAGGATCCTCTTTCTTCTTTAATCTGCTACTATAATCAAATATAATATAATAGATTGGGTTTTTTTATTGAAAGTTGTTTTTTTGCTTGTTTTTTTTTTTTTTTTCTGAGACAGAGTCTCCCTTCATCACCCTTGGTAGAGTGCCATGGCATCATAGCTCACAGCAACCTCAAACTCTAGGACTCAAATGATTCTCTTGCCTTAGCTTCCCAAGTATCCAGGACTATGGGTGCCTACCACAACACCCAGCTCGTTTTTCTATTTTTAGAGATGGGGGCTTGCTCTGGCTCTGGCTGGTCTCAAACCCATAAGCTCGCCCATCCACCTGTCTCAGCCTCCCAGAGTGCTAAAATTATAGGTATGAGACACTAGGCCTGGCCTTAATAGATTGTATTATGTTAAATTTGCTTCGTATACCTGAGATAAACTCAGTGTGGTCATCTTTCATATTCATCGATGGATTCATTTTTCTAATATACTGAAGATGTTTGCACCTAATATGTATTAGGCTAGAAACTAAGCTGCTATAACAAAGAGACCCAATATCTATGGCATCCATAAAATGGATGTTTATTTTTCTCTCTGGCACAGGCAAGAGTTTGGAGTAAGTGAGTGGTTTGAGGCTGGCAGGAAACCTTGTGTGGTCAGTAACTTGGCTTGTAAGTCATCATCATTTCTACACCAGTTGAAAGAGGGACAAAGAGTCCTAAACATATGTCTTAAAAAGCTAACCAGGAAATTGGTCTCTTCCCGCCCATTCATATCACCTATTCACCCACAGTTAATCCCATGGCTATTAGCTACAAGGGAAGCAGAAAAATGAATTAGAAAAAAATGTGGTTAGATGCCCCTGAGCCCAGGTTCTATGTGAATTTCTATTACCAAAGAATCAAAGGGTTACTTCAAGCTGGGAGACAGTTAATGTTCTCTAATACATATGCGAGCAGAAATAGACGATAATTTTCTATGTTATACTATCCTCATCTTGGATTTTGAAATCAAGATTATATTAGCTCCCCCTCCACCCCTGAATTAGTTTGGTAAATATTCCATCTCTTCCTACAGTTTGGTATAATTTGGATAACTTTGTAACTTTAAAACAAATTTGATAGAACTTATGAGTAATAAATACCATCTGGTGTTTTTTTTTTTTTAGAAATACTTTTATTTAATGATTTTAATTGCTCAGTAGTTATGGATATGGTACTTAACTATTCAGTGTTTCAATTTATTCTTGAGTCAGTTTTTGGTGCAGTTTTTGATTTGTTTATTAGCATAACATTATTTAAAATAACCTCTTGCTATATTTTTAATCTTTTGCAGCATTTGAGTTTACTTCTTCCTTTCCCTCTAATTATAATTTAATTCTCTCTTCTTTCTCTCTGTCCTTTTTGCTTCTAAGCAATTTTGTAAATTTTACTTTTCTGTTCAAGACTAATTTTTGCTTGTCTTAGCCCTTTCTTTCTTTTTTATTCCACTCATCTGTTCTCATTTCCTTCTTCCTTCTGTTTTGCTTTTATTCTGGTGCTCTTGACTTCTTTAGATGGATGCTTCAATCATTCTTGAAGTATTACTTTAGTGGCATCCTTGTTTTGATATTCAGTATCATTTTTTTCCTAAATATTTTCTGATTTTTATTATGATTTCTCAAGTTTTTAAGGAGCAAAGTATTTCCATAGAAGCAAAATTTATAACAGCTTATATATTAAGCTACCTCTCATATAAGAAGAGGAAATCAGAATATATTTATGTGTCTTCTATTAATTGCAGAAATAAACACAGGAAGGATAAATCAACAATGATTTCAGCAAAGTTGGTTGACTACAAGCAGTAGTAGAATCAAAGAGGAAGAAACTTGGAGAGTAGCAACATTTCTCTTAGTATACCTTTTTTGTATAGTTTTTACTTTTGGAAGCATGTTCACTTTCTATATATTCAAAAGAATAAAATCAACTAGATTAAATATGAAGAAAAAACTAAAAATGGAAGTAAACTGAAACAAATGAACTTGATTGTATTTCAAATAAATTCCATAACCACAATGAAAAAAATTTAAAAGTACTAATCCAAGTAACCTATGAAAACAATATTTGACACTATACTCTCTGCCTTGGGTAAGGTTGGAGCACCAAATCTGCAAATGAATTTGGAATCCTTCTTAGGAGATTTTGATTTTTGTAGTACTATAGACAAAGCTATTCTGAAACAATTTAGATGATCCAACCACCTAGTAAATGTGTTGATATTCTTAGGAACCAGATTTGTCCCTAAGACAGAGGGGACATACATATAAAGACTCCTGGCAGATAGACGCCTTTGGGTATGGATTAGAACTGGAGTAGTCAGTGTAAATTTATAATTTCTACAATATGTTTACCATATACATGATGCTTGTAATATAAGCTTATACAGATGAACACATGCATATGCTTGTGTGTCCACATAGGTGTATACAGTATTTGCATATGTGTAGATGTGTATATATTCATGCAGATATTTTCTAGCTCTAGTCACTGGAAAGATATAGAAGCAAAGACACCCCAGTAACTATGAGCATAACTAGCTCTCTAATCTTAGATTCCATAATAATACCATGCCCCACTAAAAGAAATGATGGCTCTGCAGAGAAATAGCTGGCTCTAGTTTTATTTATCTGAAAATATCTTTATTTTGCATTTGTTGAAAGATACTGTTATTAAAGGTTGACACATTTTTTTCTCTACACTCATAGATACCCCACCCTTAGGGGAAAACTTAAAAAAAAAAAAATTACAAATTAAATTTAACGGAGGTTATTTGAGCAAAGAACAATTCGTGAATTGGACAGCACACAGAAGACAGAAGAGGTTCAAAGAGCTCCACCAAGGAGCACAGTGGTCTTTTCATAGGGCAAATATGGAAGCAAAGTAGAGAAACCATCTGATTGGCTATAGCTAAATGTTTGCCTTATTTGGACATGGTCAGTTGAGTTGGATCTCTGTAATTAGCTGAAGCATTGTGCTTGTGGTTGGTGAAAAACTCACTTTTTTTTTTTTTTTTTTTTTTTACAAAAATTAGACTCCTAAGTTAGATTTTACGTCATCTAAATACCAAGTTAAGTTGCAGTCATTATATAAGAGCTCAAGTATGAGACAGTCTCAAGCCAATGTCTCCTGCTTATTTACTTTAATACTCTCTATCATCTTAGTAATTTGATCTACTTCTGCACATCCCCATTTTTTAAAAGATATTATCTTTTCTTTGGTATTGTACAATTTGCTATCACATGTTTAGGTTTAACTTTATACCATTCAATAAACATAGTATAAAATGATATATAAATATTACAGATTCATCCTCAGTATAAACTGAAAATATTCTTAGTCATTAATTCTTTGTATATTGCTTCTGCCCCATTTTGTCTTCTCCTTCTGGATTTCTATAGTAAGATATATTTCTGACCTTCTTATTCTATTTTCTGTGTTACTTGTCTTGTTTTTCATATTTCCTATCTCTTTATCTCTCTGTGTTTTGTTCTGAATAATTTCTATAGATCTAGTGTAAAATTCATTAATTCTCTAATATTGTATACAAAAACTCTTAGCAACTGAGTTTTTTACTTCAAAGACATTTTTTATAATTTTGGAAAGTTATATTTGGTTATTTTTCAAATATATGATCTTTTTTTAAGTCTCTTATTGTTAGACTCTTATTTTCAAACTTGCAAAAGGGGTATGTATTAAACATAATTACTTTTTTTCTGTATTTGACAATTAAATGCTTTGAAAACATGCAGGTCTTAGTTTACTCCCTGTTCTTTCTGAATACTTGTGCTCTTGATGCTGTTTTGTATTTGTTTATTTGTTTGTTTGTTTAAATTATTTTAGTTCAGGAGGGATATGTGATTTCTGATTCACCCTGTGCTATGCAAATAGACCATTCTGGTGCCTCCTTGAATAGACTCTGCCTTTCCTTCTCTTCTGCTTTGTACGATTCATTGGTTTGTGAAAAATGATGCCTAAGTTTATTTTTTTGATAGTAAATGCCCTTGAAGCCAAGGACAGCACCAGTGCTTGGCTTACCTTTTTAGGTCCTTGCATTCAGTTGTTTTTAGCCTTTCAATTATAAAATGCTTTTATTTATTTCATTTGTAAATTTCTAGTTGTTTTCAGCAGGAGGGTTATTCAAAGTATCTGGCCTATAAGGCTGCTGTAAAGAAAATTCTAGAAGTCCCCTGCATATGGTTTAGTCAACTTTATATATTATTTCATTTTTTAAAACTTTGAAATGAAAACTAAAATATCACCTAGTCCAACAGGTTCATATCACCTATGAATAAAAAGTAGTAGCAATATCAGGGGCATCATTAGCTTCTCCGGACTGCGGGCCTAGGGTCTTGCTGTGATTGAAGTGCTGGTGGTAAGAGGTTGGGAGGTATTCATCCTTAGAGACACTTTCTGCCCGTGTACACTCCTACTCTCTTAAAACTCTCAGACCCAATTTTCATTCTAGTTTCTTTCTAAGACAAAACCTCAGTCTGGGAAATTCAGCAAGACTCAGTTTCTTATACATATATACACTTGATATAATATTTGGTTAGACTCACTTTTTGTTTAAATTATATATTAATATCTCAAGCATGAAATAATGTGAACAATAATTAAATAGTATTTCCTGAGGATTTTTTGTATATTATCTTCAACAAATGTGTATTACCCATTGAATGGTCGTATCATAGTTTGACCAGTGTTTTATTTTTAGTACATTAATGTTGCTTTCCATTCTTTCCTCTTACAACTGAGCATCTGCGAATGCTCCTGTAGTTCATCTTTGCTTAATATCTTGAATTATTTGTCCAGGATAAACCCCCAGAAGTTAAATTGTGAGGTAACAGGGCATACATATTTTTAAGGCTTCCTGAGCAGTTCTGCCAATTTACCTTCTACCAGTAGGCCCTGAAAGTGTAGTGATGGGGGTTGGCTTTTTAAAGGTGGCATATTCAGAACTGATCCTCTGATTAATTTCTAATAAAAAAAATTCAAAGGATTTTTTTAATCTGGCTCTCCCACTAGTCTACTATAGCACTCTCAGTATTATGCCTGTTTAAAGATCTCACAAAGTATCCAGGCTTTCCTCTTCCTTTGACTTCTGCATAAAAATTTAATATCAGAGAGTTACTGCGGTTTCTCAAATTACTGATATCTTTGCCTTGACAAAACCTTAACCATCACCCGCTGACTAGTAGTCTGTAATTATTTTCATAATCAATTTGAACTAAATCGCAGTGTCACAATAGTGAACAAGGCTTTTCCTATTGTTATCATCTTGACTTACTGTTTTTCCACGGATCCAGTACTGGTAATTTATAGTGAGTCCTCAACCACTAATGCACATTAGCAAAGGGTATAACTTTTATGGCACCAGTTCAGGTTGGATTTTATCAGGAGAAAATCTAGTGTTATGATTCCTAGGAGATAAGGTTGAAATATTGATCTTATAAAGTAAATCAAAGGCTGGCTACACAGCATGGTTTTGTGTTTGTTTTCACTTGATAGGAGATAGGACTTTTGTTCATGAGATCTCTCGCTGTCCCAGAGTTAACTAGCTCCTCCTGCTCTTGTGATTATGCTGTGTAAAATGGCATTTCTACATAAAGAGCTTTTGGCCAGGGGCAACAGATTACCTAGTATGGATTTGAAATGGCTATTTCTTTCTCACCGAATGGGAAGATATTTTATGCATATGTAACAAGCTAACATCTGTCTGTTGCAGCGTGTGCAAGTTCATCAGCTAGGAAGTGAAACCCATTCATAATATTCCTATTTACAAATTTCTGTCATCAAGACTGTTGAGGCTATAAGTTCTGTTGCAAAGAAAAAAGAGCTAGTATATTAAGGAGACTCAAAGTGAAGTTAACATTGGAAAATTCCAAGGAGTGCAATTGTATGAAAGCTGCTATTCTGAGTGACTATTGGGAAATTTGGATGTGCAGCTGACATAAATCATTACTGATTTTATCACAACTTAACTTTTCTCAGACCCTGGATGGATTATTCGGGTCGTTTGTGTTGTTTATTTGATTATAATGAGGACCTTTCATAAAGATTTTATGTTGATATTCTTTGTAGATTTCTAACAATATAGAGAATATTGAATTTAGACAGGATCAGTTTCATCAAAACTGAGTCAGAGAAAGGAGGCAGATGATTACTCTTAATTTGATATGAAATCGTACCCAGACTCATAAATTTCTATGTGACCTATAAAAATGAAGCAATGAGAGAATGTATGCATTGAGAACAAGATTTTAGAGATTGACTCCTGCCTATTTTTAAGAACATCTTGCTATATTATTTGTATAATGATCTGTTTTTATTGTAGAATTAAAGTCCATACATTTTTGGTTGTTGTTTTCATTCTTCAGAAGCAATCAAATGGCTGTAATTTTCAGAGCAAGCTTATAGAAATAATTTAAGTAATACTTAAGAATTAGAACAACGAATAAGAATTACCCGGGGAAAACATGTTTAAATTTCCAGTTCTTATCTGGTACACCATGAGTGGGGTCTAGGAATCTACCTTTCTGACAAGAGCCCCAAAAGATTCTGATTTAGGTGGTCCCTAGAACCAAAAAACGTTAATTCAAAAAGCAACAAATTAAAAAAAAAAATTAAGGGGGTAGGAATAAGTTTTGCAGAAAATGTAAATGGAGAATCTTATTTTACTATCTAGTTTATTTTTACAATGAAATAATGTGATTAAAGTCTTGAATCCTTAAGAAGTGGAGCAAATACTCTATAGAAAATGTGTATGCTCCAGAACCAAAGGTTCTTTGAAGACCACCCCTGCCTGGGACTCAGTGGTCACCTGACTGTCATCCCCCTGCTTTGTATCTCTTTGCCCCGCCCCTCTAAATGGAACAAAAAAGGAGAAAGAGAGAGAGAGAGCGCGCAGACCCTTTTACCACCTGGAGGCACTAAATATAAAGCAAAACAATCATGAGATTGCTTTGTAAATCCAAATTGGTGTCATTATATTTAACACTTGGAGAACGCTTAGTTCTTTTCAAATTGTTGAATTTAATATACCGTAATCACCAGTGTGCAAGATTTAAAGTCAGACCCTAAACCAGATAATTGTAGCCTCTTACAAGCCTTGAAGGGTAACACAGGGTCACAGTCACATTACATGTAAACTAACCCCGAGAGATATAATCTTAAAGGCTGCTAGAAAAAGAAATTTCCCTGCTTCACTTGGCAGTTGTGTACTTTAAGGCTTGGCGTCTTTCAGCAGAAATCCTTCTGTATTCCTAATCCAGATGTCTCTGCCACGTCCTACCCTGTGCTTAGGGGAAAAGCATAAACTGTTCACCACCACTCACGCTATCCTTTCATAGACTGGAAAGTGTCAAGTTTTCTCTTACTGTGGCTGTTTTAATGCAAAATAGGAAGCCAATTCCTTTGGCCTTTTCAAGTAAGGCCTCAAGAAAAACTCATCTGTATTTTGTCCCTTTCCTGTCTGGTTACCAGAGTGTAATTTAACAATGACAATGACTGTTAGGTGTCCAATCTTTCTGTAAGCTTTGTTTCTACTGTCTTGGAGACTTTTACAAAGCCTACTAAGTTCATTAGGAAATTTCTTCATCAATCTAACAGTGTGGCCACGCCAAGCCGGTTTCGTCTCCCTGGTCTTCAGTTTCCTTCAAGTGAGGGACTTGGAGTAGATGCTGCTGAACTTGCCCAAGCTTCTGAAGTTGTTTTTCATGGAAATCAGATGGAGTTAACCCAGAGTAATTTTGTGGCAGCAAAGGATTCCTTTTTATGAAATGATCCTTGTTGCTTCTTCGCCTTTTGGTTTCTAACATCACGTCATTTCTGATGACAGGGATGGTCTCTTGTCAATGAAAGGAAAGCGCAGAGGACAGGGG
Source organism: Otolemur garnettii (assembly GCF_000181295.1). Taxonomy (NCBI): domain Eukaryota; kingdom Metazoa; phylum Chordata; class Mammalia; order Primates; family Galagidae; genus Otolemur; species Otolemur garnettii. The sequence continues at coordinate 1,714,619 of NW_003852437.1, read as the reverse complement.
GAGAGGGAGGGCAGATGGGTTGGGCGGAGAGGAGAATGGGATGGGATGGAAGGAGAAACAAGAGAAGGGAGGACAGAAAAGAAGGAAAGAAAGTAGGAAGCAGGGGCAATAGTGAGGTGTAGCAGATACCACAGATGCACCCGAAAAATTCCACTCATCTTGCTTGTGGCACCTGAGTGTTCTGTCTGCCTGTCTTGCCCTAAGTTTCTCCTCAGATAAGGGAGGGTGCCTGCTGTGTCTTCCTATGTCCTTTTATTCCGTATCCATTTGTATTTGCAGACTGAGATTTCTCAGATGGCACTCATCGCCTGCTCAGACGTTTGCTTCATCATTGTTCCATCTCGCCCAGTGGAGAAATCCCGGGCGTCCTTAACGGGGAGGCTCTGCGGCGGCGGGATCGTCTTCCCTGGAAGACGCTTGGTGAATTAAGCCTCTTTAATGTTCCTGTGGATTTAAAAAGATACTCGGGTTGCATCTTGCCCTGTTGCAGAACATAGAGAAGTCACTTCTGATCTATATCGTCTTCAAGACAAGACGCATGCCCATGCCCGAAACAGCAGGGGAGCTGAAGATTGGAGCAAACCGTCTTCAGATCTAAACAACCTGCCGCTTCCCGCCCGGCCTGCGGTGGGCTTGTCCAGCGCTCTGCTTTCTAACTTCAGGATAATGAAAACTGATCCTGAAGGAAAGCTTGCTCTTTGATAGAAAATCAATTAGAACTCTTCAAATGATCTGACAGTTCCTATCACCTGCCATCGGAAGACCTTGTTTGCTGAGAATTCTTGACATGGATATGAAGAAACGTCCATGAATCAACGCACTGTTGGACCAGCATGTGGCCTCCCTGCCTCTCTCTGGGAAGCTGATCTCTGCAGTGCCCGGGGACCACTGCAGCCTCCCTTCAGGCATTTTGTCTAGACAATTAGGCATTGGTTACTTGGCCTAATTACTTGAGGACACAGATACATTGTGAAAGGAACAAAACATTAGATCCCACATCTGTTCACATGATCTATCTGCAATCAATATTAGAAGCCAGAAAGGGCTTCCTGGAAATGGATGCCCTTACTGGGTTAAAAAGTATTTCTTTTCTTTTCTTACTAGCGTTTCCCCTTTCAGTTTTTAAAATCGACTGCTACCGTGATCTGCATCCAAAGGTTGCATTTGTGTCCACATGTTCGATGTTTGAAAGTCTGGTTGCCTCTTTTACTGCAATCCAACAAACAGATTCTGTTATAGTGAACATCTTAGGATATGGTAAACGTCAAGTTTATTATTTCAGAAAGAAGTATGCCATGAGGAGATTATATGCAAACCCTTAATTAGCTTTATTATTATTATTTAATCAAGGTGTGATTTTTTTTCTCCCCCTCCCCCAGTAATTCATATATTACTTCTCTGCAGAAGGTTCAAGAAAAGAAATTTGGAAATTTATAAAAGCAAGAGCTATAAGTCACCTGCAAGTATAGAGCCAGCTTTCAGGAGGTCACGTTATTTGTAGGTTTTTCAATGTTGTTTGAGAATTTAGCAAAAAAACCCTCCCATTTGCTTTATTGTATGTAACTTCTGACACATCACTGTTGAAAACTCAGAGTTAGACAATGTGAAATGTTACAGTGACTTTGCAGAACTCCAGGCAAGACTCTGATTTTTTTTTTACATATTTAATGTTGTTTTATCTAGACTTTTATGCCCTTTTTGCCTTCAGCTACATTTATTGCCAAACGGCTTTAATTCTTTGTCTCCTTCCTTCAGAACTGTGCATCTATAAGAGTTTGAAAGGAATAAGACTGTCCCGTCTTTTTTCTTTTAGAATGTGGAAGGTACCATCATGGTATAGAGAAAGTAAACTGTGCTTCTTAAACTGTACCTCGTATGTCTTAATTAAAATATATATGGAAAGAGTTGGGTGTGGGAGCTCACACCTATAATTCCAGTGCTTTGGAAGCCTATGTGGGAGGATCACTTGAGGCCAGGAGTTCAAGACCAGCCCGGGCAATATAGTAAGACCCCCCCTTTCTAAAAATAAACAAAGGAACACACATACACACACACATAGAGAGAGGAAAGAAGTTCCTATAACCTCTCTATCCACCATCACAGAGCCCAATCATGAAAACTTAGACAATTGTAACACGCAGAGCATTTTTACTTAGATATCATGAAATATTACGTAAGTAAACTTAGACTCCCTATACCATGTCTTTTCTCCTTGCTCTTAGCTGAAGTAAGATAGCTAAATATACTTTTGAGTTCCAACATAAGAAAAAATGGGGGACACCAGTTAGTGTTAGAGTGTTATACATAGTCTTGCTTTTAAAAATTGCCTTGAATATAACTCAAGTCAAATAAATTCTGTAACTTAAAAAACAAATTATTTTAAGAATCTTCTTTTTTAAAGTAAACATGTTGATTGCTACTAAGATTAGATATGTCATGCTTTTATAAGTAAAGCACCTATAATTATGAAAACCATGATGATTCCAATTTTGGCTATAATTTAACAGGAACTCATCACCCAAGATTATCAATTCAATGTCTTCTATGCACTGTAGTTTCTGACACTGTTTTAGCAATAGTGCTATACTGCTGACCACCTTTATAATTCACTAAGCAAATAATCTAAATAGCTTCTTTTTCCATACTTCTTAAGTGAGGTGCTTAGCTTAGATGGTCTCCAAGGTCCCTTTCAGCACTAAAATTTATGATTTTGCGGGATATGAGATAAACCATCTTGTCTTTTATATGCTCCCACCTGCTAACTCAGCTGTAGTCTTTCCCTCATGCCCAAAAGGAAACATCAAAAATATTTTCTAGGTGGAACAGTTTTGAAGTTTTTTTTTGTTTTTTTTTTTAAATCTGGGGAAAAGAAATTGAGGAAAAGGGATCAACTGTTCAGCAGGAAAGAATGACATTTGAAAAATACTGACTTAGACGAGATTTGAGTCATCTTCTCTATGGATATTTTGCTTCTAGAATAACCTAGCTGTGGTTATGTTGAGAAGACATGGGTCTGTATTTTATTATATCACGTGGTCCAACCCAGGCAGTCTTGTGGAATATAAGGATTTCAGTGACACGATGCATAAAAGGCAACTCTTCTTTAACACTTTTATTGATGTGACTACTGTAGTCCTCCGGACGTCCAGGCATTCCTTCTGAGAGGTGCTCCCCATCTGCACTTGTAAATGGGTAGGATCCAGATAGAGAGGCAGAATATCTAACCTATGAGTGTGCCAGTGCTGTTCCGAAGGCCTGATGATGACCATTGTGATTCCCACATAAAAGGAGGGGAATCATTTGGAAAAGTAATGAAGGGAAAAGTGAGCCACGCCCTCTGCCATTGTGGTGGGAAGGTCTTTCTTTAGAGACTGACTTTTACTTTAAGTCCATTCCTTTTAATGTTTAGCACCGACTAGTAGAGCTGCTCTCTAATTTCTCACTGGTCACTTCCTGCATCCCTCCCCATTCTAGCACCTGATCCTCTCAGGAAACGGGAGCTGAACACAGCCAGTGCCTGGGGTTCTGACCACAAGTCACCTTTCCCTCAGTCCAGACTGTGACACAGTTATGTGCATTTTCCATAGTTACCCTTTGCAGCTTTTCAGCCCTCTTTCCCATATTAAAGTATGTAAAGCAGAAACTAATTTTCTCTTTGGATTTCTGTGCTTCGGGGGCTTTTCTCCTTGAACCGTCTTTTAATGAGACAGTCCTATTCTAGAAGTTTCTGAAATTCTACTTTTTGGTGCAAATGACTTTTTTCTGAGCACACAGAGAGGACTGCAGAGCGTAACACATAGACTTCTGCAAAGAGCCTTACTGACCACATTGACCCAGTCAAGACCTACTGATTTCCTTGCCAGCCAGGTCCTGTCTAAGTGGACAGCCTGTCCTGCCAAAGGGGAGGTTTGCCGTGAGGCAGGTGTCCAGCAGGGACTAGCATGAGGCTGTCAGTTACTATTTTTCTGCAACCCACAAAGAGCCTGACACAAGACCAAAACGAAAAGCTTTTCCCTACTTCTTTAGATGGTTTATAACATCCTTCCTCCTCATACCCCCAGCTTGTCACCCTTTATTTCTGGAACGGACTTAAATAACAGATATTCTGGTATAGTCATTCCCATAAGGTTAAGATGAAGTAACCTGTGTAACAAGTATTCCATTAGGGAGAATAAAAAAGGAAGACGGAGAAATTCCAATAAAAGTTTGTTATATAATTTTAAGTGCTTTAGAATAACGTCACAATATCCTGCTTAAAGAAAGATCAGCCCTTTGTGGAAGATGTTATTAGTGGAGTCCTTGAAGCAAGTGGTGGAAAATGGCTTTTTCATTACTTCAAAGGCAATATTAAAGGACCATGAAATTCAAAGCTCCAGTTTTATCACAGGCATTTTTATGTCAGGATTTAAACATTCTCCTACTCCACATTCCTCTAACAACTGTAGTTTGGTAGGAAAGGATTGTTATAATTGGCCTGGATCATAGTATGATTATTAAATGATAGGCATCAATTAAACTTATACTTAAATTGAAGATATTCACATCAGATAAGAGGAAAGTGCGATGATAATTAAATGCGTAAAATGTATAATCAGCTTTGGGAGTACACTTTAAACCTATTAAGAGGATAAAATGTGGTTATTTGTTGGAATATAAACTGTCACAAAAATTCTTCTGCCTATTTTCCCCATGCTCACTGTCACTGTGCAGAAATAAAATGTTTTATACATATTTTCCTTAATTTTAATATGATTATGGGGGTGCTTTACGCAGATGATCGTGTTGAGGCTATTATCATTTGGCAATAAGAAGAACGGGGGGTGTTGGCAATGATAACACAGAATTGCTCTTGTGAATGAGAGTTGTCAACGTGCCTATGTTCCCCAGAGTTAACCTTTCGGCTCCCAGAATTTTGCCATGTGCTATTATGGCAGTGACATGAATATAATAATATAATAACAATGCACTTGTTAAGCACTTAGGAGCTTGGCAATCGTGTGTGTTCCTTGCTTTTGTGAATATTTCTTAAAAGGGTATGAAATCTGTTAAATAGCAATGCAAATAAGTTTAAAGTATTATTTGCTTACCTGCTGACGACCAGAAGAACTCAAAGAACCAGATTCACAGATTTTGATACTACTGCTTGCTTAAAGCAAAAAACCTAAGTAACTGGCCAAGACCACCAAATGATAATCTCATCGGTTTCATCCCTTTTTTCACTTGACAACTCTTGAAAATAGGAGAGTTTTCCACTGACATTCTTTTAATCTGTATTTAAAATATAAGCAAATATGTCATTTTTCTATTCCTTTACTGTATTCCTTACTGGTGGTTCCTCTAGGCATTGACAGGTGTTCACCGGGGTCAACCCCACTCCTGCTATGGGGTAGCAAGCCATGGCTTGAGACTATCAGGCCATCCCATCCTCTGGCTATAGTTACTGCCTGGGGTGATTATGTGATGTAACTATGTTCAATTAGAATTAAACTCTGTATTTTTATTTAATGACAAAGAGGAAATCTGTCCCCTACCCTTCTAATCCCACCACACAAGATCTGGAAAGCGCAGACTGTATCTTGGGTTCCACTTGCCACCATTTGATGATCCAAGGAAAGGTGGTCTGAGGACCAGGAAGATCCACTGAGGATGAAGAAGGACAGAATAAGTTGTGCCCGAAGGCAAGATCAGTTGGCGTGTAAGCAGGAGGACAAGAGCCATCACAGGAGATAAAGCTGGTATCTGATGAAAATCTAATCCTTAGTCTTCTTTCATTAACTAGCATTCCTAAAGAACGTCAAAGCCAAGAATTTGGTTACTGTTCGTTCCTAAGGCAATCCCCAACCTCTAACAGAAGTGTGCCCACCTCCCCACCTCTTTACTCTCAGGTACATGAGCCAGTTAATGTCCTTCATGATTTAAGCCTGACTGCAGTGATGTTCGATTATTTATAGCTGAAAGCATTCTACTAGACACGGAATTTGCTACCAAGTGTTCTCCACATGACAGATCCGAAAATATCAAACTAACCGCATCTAGGTAAGCAGAACAATGAGGAAAAATACCCTTTGATTATGTTTGGAAGTTGGCAAATTTCATTATGCAGTCACAAAATAACTGACTGATTATGATTGCCAGTTGTACCTTATAAGAGGGTTCAAGTGACTACCAGGATTGGAGCATTTGGTGGTATAGTTGGAAAAATTGTAGCTTTTGCTGAAGTCCTTCAAGAGAGACAAGCTTGTCCTGAAATAACCAATCTGAAATAGAAAAACAAAGAACAATATGGCTTTGTTAAGAAAAACTCTCTACAAGAATTTTCTAAACATAAAAGTTTGGTTATCTGTAGGAAGCTGAGGCAGGAGGATTGCTTGAGCCCAGGAATTAGTTCAAGGTTACGTGAGTTATGATTGTACCACTGCACTCTAGCCAAGGCAACAAAGTGAGACCTTTATTCTAAAAATGATGATGATGATGACGATAAAGAATCTGGCTATCCAAAGACTGACAGGTTGAAGAAAACCAAATTCTCTGCCCAAAGGCAAGATCAGTTGGGTAAAACCAGGACAGGTGACATTGTAGGAGATAAAGCTAATGCTTAGTGCTTTCTCATTAACTAGAATTCCTGAAGAATCCCAAAGCCAAGAGGTTAGGATTCCTGGTCATTCTTGGGGCAATCCCCAAGCTCTGATAATCATATCTACCAGACCCCCCAAATGTTGCAGGCCCAGAAAGAATTCTTCCTGGTGTCCATCTTTAATGCAGCCTACAAAACAAAGGATGGGGAGGATCCTCCCAGAGAGTAGGACTGAGGTCTACAAAATTGGCCACCTAAGTCATTTACTGCTCGTATAAGGCAAGGATTGCTCAGCAGCCTGTCCTGCAGGATATGAAATATGCGACGGACCAAAGACCACTTTGTCACTTTCTATTCTTTTTTCAAAATTGAAATTTGCAATGCAGCTTGCCATTCTGTCTTCCCCCTTGTGTGTGGGAGAGTATGGATGGTGAGTAATATTGCATTTATAATCTTGTGACTGACCAAGAAGAGTTACACCAGAATTGAATTTTTGGAAAAAAAGAAAAAAAGTCTTTACCCAGAAAACCTGCAATCATTGGATTTCTTGTTGGGACTAAGAGAAACTTGGACATTTCACTTTTGACAGTGGTTCTCAATTTGGGTTGCATAGCTAAACCACCTGTGAACTGAAAAAAAATTTCTATGGCCAGGTTGCACCCCAGATTAATTAGATAAAAATTCATAGGGGGTGGGCTTAAGCATCAGGATTTCAACCTACAGAGCAGTGGAAAACTACTACTTCCATTCAGGGGTGCGGATTTGTGCAACTTGATACAGGGAGGAGAATGTGGATGGATATTGGTTATCAAAAGACTGGTGGATCTTTCTGCTTGTTCCTCAAATCATTTCACTTCTCTACCTTTTGCTATGCTCTCATCTGGCCTTGGCCTAGTCACAGGAGCAGTACTGATTCAGGAAAGGGCACTAGACCTAGACATTTCTAATTAGTATAAAACTCTGGATTTTGTTTTACATTCAAAAAAAAGGAAATGGGAATAAGAATATGTAATACTGACAGTCCCTGGACACAATTAATTTCCAGGGGAAACCAGCCTCTAGAGGACTGCAGAAAAATGTGCTACAGCCTAGAAACACCATATCTGAAACTTACCCTACCTCTAAATAGAGCCAGTAAATTCCTACTATTAATTAGAACAGTTTGACTTGGGTTTTCCGTTGCATGTATCTGAAAGCATCCTAACTCTTACCCTGCAGTGAACACAGTCAGAACTCTACTCAGATTTTCTGGATTCCTTTTGTCATTTTTGTTCCTCATTTCTTGTACCAATTTTGCTTCCAATGACCTACACCCACCACCCTCCTCAGAGGCCTATGTGTGTGCTCAGAGAGCCAAAAGTACCTTGATGTTACCACTCCATAGGGTAAGCCTTAGCCATCCACCTTCCAGAGCATAAGTATGAAGCCCAGCTTCTGTGTCTGGAGTCAGACAAATTCTGAGCCATATCTGACACTCCAGAGCTCCCCTGTGAGATCTGTACCTTTGCTTGGCTTCTAACATACATCTGACATGTCCAGCTCGCTTCCCAGTTGCTCCTGGGAGCAATTCCTTAACAAATGACTGAGCCCAAATCTTCAAACTAAGGCACATGCTGGTCCTCACTGGGTGCCGAGTTCTGAGTAAAGCACATAGTGTGGGATTAATGAATGTGATTGACTGGCTCAGGAGCCAATCACCATCTTTGAAAACATAGGCATATTAGCATCTCTTCTTACCTGTTTCAGTGCAATACCAAAACATGACACATGGCGAAATCTAACTTTTTTGAGCTGAATTCCAGAAAGATTGCCTGGCAAACCCATCATGTTCCATATATAGCAATAAAAGTCCAGTGAGCCTTGTTCCAAGCCCCTGGGCTATTTTATGGCAAGGTCAGTCCTTGAAATCAGTGTTTTCTTTGGTGCCATATACAACTTATGTATTGTTGTACCCAATACAACAATATTGTGGATTCTAAGTATCTTATTCAAATCACATTTTCTCCATTTAAAGATAAATTCTTTACCTTTGTGGTATACATAAGCATGTCCCAATAACCAAATTACTAAAGCTAAATGCTATCTATATGAATATGTCAATAAATGTATGTTAATAATTCTTAACCATATGAACCATGAATAGCACAAGATAAGGAGAAATATAACTCAAGAAGAGAAGGGACTTAAGTTATATTCTTAATTTATTCTGAGCACATAGTAGGTACTCAGTAATATTTGTTGAATGAAGCATGGGAGTTCCACAGGGTACATGGGAGAGAGGTTTCTGGTGTTGACAGTGGAGGGCAAGTAAATGTACCTGAATTGAACTGAATTCAATGAACAGGAAGTGGGCCTTGTAGGGAAGAGACAAATGGAAGAGATGACAGAGTTGGCTACTCTCTCAGCTCTCTTTTGTGGATACAGAACTCAGGAAGTTGCGGAGCCTTAAGACTGTTCCTGGGTGGTATAGATGGCTGGTGTTTACCCTGGGGTGCATGTGTGTGTGTGGTGTAGCTTTTTGTTATTCCATAACCCCAACAAAGTCTTATAAAAGTGTCTGAGCTGGGGTATAGATTATTAAGGAAGGATCTACCTGGCCTGGGCTGGCACTTTAATGAGATACAGAACCTTAATCCCTGGAAGTCAGTAGGATCCCAGGCAGTGTGATCAGGGAGAGGTGGTCAAGGCCCTGGTGAATTTTCAAGATAACAATTGTCACCATGGTCCATGTCACCCATGGTCTTTCCTGTATGGAGATTATCTTTTCACTATCACTTGGACCAGGGGTCCTCAAACTTTTTAAACCGGGGGCCAGTTCACTGTCCCTCAGACCGTTGGAGGGCCGGACTGCGGGCCCTGGGACGAGTCAGCTGCTAAACAGGATAGACAGTGATAGCAAAAACACCTGGCAGGCTGGATAAATGTCCTAGATGGGCCACATGTGGCCTGCAGGCCATAGTTTGAGGAAGCCTGATTTGGAGGCTTTGAATTGTGTTGTATTAATAAATTTATATATTTTCTTTACACAAACTCATTTTTTCCTATTAATTCCAAAATTAATACAGATGGGGGAATTCACACCTAATGGGTACAATGCGCACTATCTGGGTGATGGGCGCACTTATAACTTGGACTCAAACCGTGCAAAAGCAATTCATGTAACCAAAACAATGGTACCCTGGTAATATTCTGAAATACAAAAGTACAAAATAAAATAAATATATTTACTGGGAAGTTAGTATATAAATTTAGTAAGTACTTTATAATAATCTTAAAGACTTTGTCAATCTGGTTATTATCTATTCGAATATAATTTCTGTCTTGTCCAGAAAAAAATCATCTAAAGCATATCTTGTAATGGAGGAGAACCGGGAGAAACTCTGTTCTAAAAACCAAGATTAAAAAAAAATTCCATACATATATGGAGTATTAAAGATTAAATAGATGTGAACTTTAAATAAAATTTCAGAAATGTCAACATTTGTTTTCCAATTAATGCCCTAATGTCAACATTATTTTTCCTATTAATGCCCTAAAGCTCAAAGGCTAAGAAGATAAAAGACCCAGATGATAGCATTCAAAAATTCTCGCTATAGCCCAGACCCCAAATGAAAAGAGAAAAAAAAGAAGAAAGAAAAGTCAAGAGGCATTAGAGACATTTGTCATGAAATTGCAACCTTCCCCACTGTTGACTCTCCTGTTATAATCCAGGCACTCTGTTCCTGCTTTCATGCTTATCTCATTTAATCTTCAAAACCACCTCTTAAACCATGTCTGATATATAAAGGAAAGCATTATACAAGAAGGTAGATAACCTCCATGAGGGAACAAGAATGGCTTTGAACCCACATTAGTCAAGTCCAGAGGGATAGGAAAACGAATTAGCAAGGCTAATGAATTGCAAAATTCAACTCCTAATGAAAGATTTTTTTGAAAAGCCCTCTTACAAAGTTTAACATTATTTGGAAAAGATGAAATCTAACACTTGGATTGGGGTTAAGGTGGTACCTTGAAAACTCAGTAGTACGTGGTCATTTGAGCTGGAAGTGTTGATGGTTTGGTGCCAGGTTAACCACCAAGTGGTGTTAGGTGTTCCTAGACCAGTGGATATGCTGCGGGGTGCAAGGTGTTTAGGAACCCAGGCTAAGTCCTGATGCTTATGTTCTACAAATGTAAAACATATCCCCTGGCAAGTTCACTAAAGTGAAATTCTGTGTATGAACTCTGCTTTTCTATTGACTCTTATTTGAATTTGTGTTCAGTTAATTGATGCATGTTTTGAATTGTTTGTTCAAAGTACACTTTTCATTAAGTGTTTCAAAAATGGAGCCTGGGGAAAAACAACAATGATGAGACTTAGCAGCCTGAAGAAAATATCTGACCTCATGGAGCTTCATTCCAACAATTTCTAGTTCTTACTAACGCTACACGTACTCAAAAATTAGCCCAGTGTGGCCTTCTTACTCTTCACCTCAAACAACACTGAGCAGGGCCCACTGACTGCTCTATAAAGCATGAGAAATGCAAGATGCTGAGGCTACTTCTTAACATTTAGCACTTCCTAGGTGCCAGGAAAGGGTTTCCAGATGAATTCACTCATCAGATTCTAATAAACAATCCTGAGAGTGGGTGTTTCCATTCCCTAATCCATCTAAGAAGACACTAAACCACCACTATGTTAATTAAGGTCATACGCTCAGAAGAACCGGGATATTCTTGATGAGACAAGAGGCAATAAAAACAGGAGGGGTAAAGATTTAGGCAGTATTTTAGATGATTATCATCTCTGCAAAAACAGAAGGCTATCTGAGAAGAGGCTGGAGAGAAGGAACTAAAAGCTAAGTTACTATCGCAAAGAAGTCTGATATCAAACTTCTATCTGCTTCCTATTAAAGTCCTTTGCAGGTATGATTACTCCATTAAAAAAAAAAAAAAAAAGGCAGGGTGACACCTGTGGCTCAGTGAGTAGGTCACCGGCCCCATATACCAAGGGTGGTGGGTTTGAACCCGGCCCCAGCCAAACTGCCAAAAAAAAAAAGGCACCTGGGGATTGGAGAGGTTAAATTGCTTACGAAAGGTGGTGCACAAAGCATCAAGTGTGGAACTGCTAGAGATATACACGTAGATGGAATTGTCCACGTCATGCTATGACACAAATATGTAGGGTACAATGCAAAAATTATATATGACACAGGCCACGAGAGAGGAACAAAGAGCCGTGTTTCCTTGTAACCCTGATACTAAATTCTCATATTCTAATGCCTCAAAATCAGAATATGCCTTTTTTCACTGATGGCCAGGTCGCCATCACAATATAGCTGTGACTTCCTGCACATTCTAGAACTTGGTCATGGCTATTCATGCTGGTTTCAGTTCATTTGAATTATGTTTATCGTGGGGTATCAAGTTATATTGCTGGTTAAAATGCCTTCTGAAACAAATACTCTATGATTTCTCGTTGAAAAAATTATATTTATATATCAAAGAATAAAAGTAGTGCCAGGGATGTATAATATGTTAATAAAGCAAATATTTCTATTCAGTAAAGATGACCACAAGTCCCTATGGTTTGGGGAAGAAGCAACCCAAATGCTTTACATGACCTGTACCCCCAAATAGATGCAGCCAATTGCGTGTTATTGGGATAACTGAAAAAGGATTGCCTAGCACAAACCAAGCAATGAATAATAACCAAAAGTAGGAGAAATCGCCACATTTCTGGAAAATGGACGTATTCCAGTTATCTCTCGCTACATAACAAAATCACTCCAAAACTAAATGGCTTAGGACAATCCTAATCATTTTATTATTTCACAGCCTCCTGGTCTCTGTGGGATGGGAATTGGTGAAGGTCTTATCTGGATGTTTCTGGCTCAAGGTCTCTCATGCAATCAGGGTTAAAGGTGTCAGAAGACAAGACAGTTAAGGGGGGAAGCAGCCAGAAGTGTGTCAGGCATCTTTCTCCCTTTATGCAGTCGCCTCCGAGTCTCTGCCTGTGGTCTCTCTGCCGGGGCTACCCAGGGCTTTAAAACATCTTGGCACTTCCAACTGCCAAGCAGTCAAACTATTTACATGAAAGCTGAAGGCTGTAAGAGCAAGTGTCCAGAGAGCAGGATGGAAACCGATTCTCTTTTTATGACCCAGGTCCAGAGTCGCATGGCATCATTTGTTCTGTGTTCTGTTGGTTCCAAGCAAGTCAGAAACCTGTCTGTATTCAACTACAGGGACATTAACTTCATCTCGTGATTGAGGAGTAACACGTTTCTTAAAGAGCATATGGTCTGGGAACTACTGTTGCAGCTGTATTTAGAAAATACAATCTGCCAGCAGGTGAAGGAAATGTCAAAGTGACAAGAAGCCGGCGTTACAATTCATTCACCGTTCGGGACTTAACACTAAAGCATTGACATTCCCCCGAACTTCCAGGTGACTGAACAGAAGCCATCTAACTTCCAGCCACGTGTGATTCTGTCAGGAAAAAAAGATGAAACTACAAGGTTATGCTAATTAAAGCCTGGTGTTCTTGAAATATGTTGCCAATGTCAAAGGTATTAAAGAGGTCAAATTCATGATCACCAGTTACGTGTCTTCTATGTCTGAATAATCCTAGAACGCCTCACTCAGTAAGTTAAAAATAAGAATCCTAATTGGTAAGAAAATACTATGTCATACTTTAACCAGCAGTGTTTTTTTCTTAATGGCACATAAAATAATGATAGGTCTTAGAATCTATGGCATCCTTCGCTTTGATGAAGTACAGAGGTGCCATGAAGGAGTGAGGGCAGCAGAAATTTCCTCTTCCTGGGATAGTGAGGACAGACCCCCAAGAAGAAATGGTGCTCAGAATGTCTGTGCTCTGGAAAGTGGAAGATGAGGATGAAACACGAAGTCTAGCAGAAGTCTAGTCCTATTGTCCTGTCTATGTAATTCCCACACTAGTCAGTGTTCCTGCTTTTCCTTGTGAGATTTCTGCCAGTCCTTCATGACTCCTTGCAGGCCCATGTTGAGAAGACTTTTCATTTGCTGCTGCTGGAGGCCAGGTGGGGACTCGGTGCCATGCAAGACAGAATTTGGTTTGATTGTTTTGCCCATTGGGATTTTTGGTCATGTTTCTTGTGAGGAATGCAATTCATAGCTTAAAAATAAAAACAAGAATATAACTCACCTCCATAGGCCATGCTCAGCCATCCTGTGAATTCACCATTCTCCATTCATTTCATCAATGCCTGTTTACTGAGCACCTGTCTAGGTGAGCCAATAGCATATCTTGTGTTATGGAATTTCTAAGTGGGAGAGAAAGAAATCAAACAAGTTTTGCAATTAAAAATTACAAACTGATAAGAAATTAAGGATATTATTAAAAAATCAATAATGATATAATTTGGATAAGAGCATTTTAATAATTTTAAATCTAAGTCTTTATAAAAGAAAAATAAATAAATCTTTATAAAAGTATGTTTTACTATACTATAATTCTTAGCCAGTGTCAGCTGGATATAGTCTGATATCTTTATAACTCCACATTTTCCTCACCATTAAATAAATAAGTGATATGATTTTCTTAGCAGTTCTTGAAAAACAATAGTAATTATTGGGAAATACTTCCCTTGTATTTTCTCATTAATTCTAACAATTCTATGAAGTTGTTATCAACTATTACCCTCTTTTTGGGTAAGTTAACTTGAGCACTCTTGCTTTATCATGAGCTATTATGTGATTCCCTCATATTTTGTAACTGAAGCCAGCACATGTTCTTAAAAGTTCTTCTGTCTCCTCCATTCCTCTTGTATAACCCTATTGCACCACAATTTACACACCATCACCTGCAGTTGTATACACCCATGATATCACCAAGTAGACAATGTATCAAACTTCCCATCAACCCAAATTTTCCTAGTGTGCCTTCTCCATCTGTTCCTTCATCTCTCTAAGACCTGGGCAACCACTGGGAGACAGAGAGAGAGAAAGTAAAAAGATTGGATCATCTTCTCCTTTGTGCCTCTGAGATTAATCCATGTTGTGGCTCATATCAGTAATATCAATAGTTAGAATTTTTATTACTGAAGAGACCTGCACTCTATGTGTGTATCACAAATTATTTATCCATTCATTTGTTGATGAACATTTGGGTTATTTCTAGTTATGAGTTATTATGCATGAAACTTCTGTGAACATTTGTCTATGTATCTTTATGTAGACATCATATATATTTTTTTCCTTTGGGACAAATATCTAGGAATAGAATTGCTGAATTACATGGTCATTGTATGTTAGACATTTTACATTCCCATCAGCACTGGTGAGAGTTCTAGTTACTCCACATCCTCACCAACACATCCTCACCATGATTGGTCTTTTTTAAATTCTAGCTATTCTAACAAGGAATATTAATATATCATTATGGTTTTAATTTGGACTTCTTGATGACTAATGATGTTAAGCAGATTTTCATGTGCCTATTGGATAGTTGTATATCTTTTATTTGAAAATAAATGTTCAAATGTTTTATTTGAAAATAAAAGAAATGCTATTCAAATCTTTTGTTAATTTAGTTATTGTTTTTATCTTATTGAGTTGTTTACTTTTAAAAAACAGTTTCCATATATGAGTCTTTTGTCTGATTTATGTATTCCAAGTATTTTCTCCCATTCTGTGTTTGATTTCTTAACAGCATCTTTCAAAGAGAAAAATTTTAAATTTTAATTAAGTTTACTTTATCAAAGTTGTTTATGGCTCATTGTTTTGAGTCACATTCAAAAAATATTTGCTTACATTGGGTTTGCAAAGATTTTTGTCTTGTGTTTCTTTTAAAACTTTTATCATTTTAGGCTTTACAAGTACAGAGAACCTCTGTAAGTTGACCATCCAAGGGACTGTAACAAACTGGTCAACATACAGAGGTGGTCAACATACAGATCTAGGTCTCTTGTACTGATACACACATGTGGTGCATGTCTGATCAATGAAATTAGATCAACTTAAGGAAGTGGTCAATGTAGGAAGGTGGTCAACTATGGATGTTCTATGTGATCCATTTGTAGTTCATTTTTAATGTGATTTGACAACTGATACTTATTTTTAAAATTCTTTTATTTTTCGGCAGTCACTGCTTCATATTATTTATCCCTTCATTATTTTTTATGCCATCAACCTCCTTCCACATTTTGTCTGGCATTCTAAGAAACTAGACAATCAAACTCATCAGAACATACCATGAGCCAGAACCTAAGAGAATATAGTTTTTATTAATAAATGCATGGGCGCCAGGCGCCATGGCTCATGCCTATAATCCTAGCACTCTGGGAGGCCCAGGTGGGTGGAGTGAGGCATCATCTCTAAAAGTAGCCAAGCATCATAGCAGGTACCTGTAGTCCTAGCTACTCGGAATGCTGAGGCAAGAAAATCACTTGAGCCCAAGAGTTTGAGATTCCTGTGAGCTGTGACACAAGGCACTCTACTGAAGGTGACCAAGTGAGACTGTGTTTCAAAAACTAATAATAAATGCATGAGGATTTAAGGCATCTATTTTGGCAGTACAGAAGCCTAGTTTTGCTGACTTTAAGGATCTCATATATTTGAGAAGGTGGCCACATAATGGGACCGCTGGAGAAGTGACATGCTAGTTTCTATGCCATTATTCTTTTATTTGAGTTGATTTTATGGCACGTAGTTTATTGAACCCTAGGCCATATATTTTACTATTAATAATTCTATAAGCTCTGTCTAGCATAATGCCAATCATCTAAAAAGTATTTGATAAATTAAACATATTCTAGTGATTGGCAGCAAAATATAAACGAGAGTTTGTCGGACTTGCTCTTTTCTAGAGCAGTACACTTGCTGTCTTGCTGTTGTCTCTCTTTGATCACCCATTCTTCACTGTATGTATATTTGCTTACATATTATACACATATACCAGTGCAATAACATTTTTCATTTATAATTTAAAAAATAGTAACTGGCAATAATGAAATAAAAATACATGCAGAAGCTTTTAATATTTTCATCTTACTCTTATTGAATCCTGCTATGATTGTGTACTCAGAGATTCAGTAGAGGATTCCTAAATTCTAAATTGGATTCTGGAATTAAGCACTCATGTGTGAATGTTATAATAATGAAATTTCACACTTTGGATTTCTGAATAATTAATGGAGAGACTGTGTTTACTAACAATTAGACTACTGTAATAAATAGAAATTTCTTCTGTAACAACACAATGAGTCATTAACAGTAAAAGTTAAAACACAAATATGTACAAAAAAAGAAATGAAAGTAAATAAATAAAAGTTAAAACACCACATACTCAATTTTGTCCAACCTTTGTTTATTGCCAAAATATAAATACAGGATGTATATATGTGTGTGTATGTATATGTGTATATATATGTTTATGTGTGTATGTATACATGTGTATATGTGTATATATGCAATTGCACACAAACTTTATGGACACCCTATATATGCATGTGTGTATATATGTATATGTGTGTTTACATGTGTGTATGTATATATGTGTATACATGTGTTTATATGTGTGTATTATATATGTGTATGTGTATATATGTTTATATGTGTATATGTATATATGTATTTATATGTGTGTATGTGCATATGTATACACATATATGTGTGTTTATATGTGTATATATGTATATGTATACATATGTGTATATATGTAATTGCACATGAAATTTATGGATACTATATATGGATGTGTGTATATATGTATATGTATGTATATAGTGTATATGTGTATATATGTATATATGTGTTTATAATTATACATGTATGTGCACACATGTGTATATGTGTATATGTGTATATATGGGTATATGTGTACGTGTATATATATGTGTATATGTGTGCATATATGTATGTGTGTACATATGTGTATTTGTGCACATATGTATGTGTGTATATATGTATAGGTATACATATGTATATCTGCATATATAGGTATATGTGTGCATATATGTATGTATGTGTATATATATGTATATAAGCATTTCTACATTGCTTTACTCAAAACTACTACAGAGTTGTGAAGAGAATTACGGAGATGTGAAGAAAGTTGTGGTTGTACATTTCTTATGAAAACATTTGGACACCCCCCACGTACATCTGTATAATTCTTATATTTATAATCATTCATATTCAGTATGTGCCTTCTAAGTATGCCAGAGAAAAATAAAATGATTACTTTCCCTCAAATGTTCAGCAAGCACTCTAAATTAGCCAGCTGCTCTCTTGTCATGGCTAGAAATATATAGTTTTTTAATAAAAAGTGACAGTAAATATGCCCATGGCCCAGTCACTTTATATGCAAGTGGAAATTCCATGAGTGCAGTGACTTATGATTGGAGAAGAGCAGAAAAGAGTGTAAAGAAGGAGAATCAATGAGAGGAGTGTCTCGTGTGCTGTGCAGTGGCTCACAGAGAATAACTCATTTTAAGGAAGTGAAATAACCTTATTTTATGGCAAGGCAGTAATCTCAAGGTCCACACGTTAAGGTTTTTTTTATTATTATTGAAGATTCAGAAGTCATTTAAAAAGATGACCTGTTAGAACAATTCAATGTACCTAGTCTATTTGCAAAAATCATGTTGTAAATCATGATTCATTATGCAACTGTGATCGGAACACAGTGTTAGAAATTCACCTCTCTTGACCATATAGTCCTTTCCATGGGGTTCCCTTTACACGATCCAATACCCCCCACCCCACATTCATCTATTCTTTTTTTTTTTTTTTGCTCAATTTTGTCCCATAATTTTCCTCTATTTTATTTTTTGCTCTATTTCAAACTACCTTAAACTTTTTCTTTGCCTATGTTTGTAATCTAACTTGTGTCACCAGTACTGTAAGATATATGATAGGGACAAAACAGCATCATAAATAAAACCATCCATATTTTCACCAAGACTCTGGGCTTTGAGGCCTTCACAGATCCTGACATAATAAATGAATGGCTGGATATTGGAGTTGGGAAGATCTTCTGCTCTCGTCCCCATGTTAAAGATGAGACCTTGAAATCCAGTGAGGCCAAGCGACTTATTCAGATGTCACCTTCAGAGTGACAGCCTCAGACATGCCTTATTCTCAGATGAGTGCTTTCTCCCTCTACCTTGGTTTCCTTTTGATAAAATCAACTGAATTGTTCAAGGCAGTCTTCACCTCTGTGGCTAATTTATTAGTGGTAGTTGTCTTTTTCCTTGGAGACTTATCCAACCATAATTCTCTGCATATTCATTGAGCACCTGCCCTGTGCTGGGCTCTGTGAAGGACACAGGAGTGGACAGGAAAGACAGAACTCGGTGCCTTCAGAGAGTCCACATTGCAGCAGAGAGACATGATTAACAGCACAAGGAGCAAAACGCACAGTACGATCACGTATGCTGGATGGGAATAAGTGCTTTGAAGGAAAATAAGGTGGGGAGGCTCAGGACTCAAAGCCCAGTGGTTAGGGCGCCAGCCACATACACCGGGGCTCGGGGCTTCGAACCCAGCCCAAGCCTGCTAACTAACAATGACAACTACAACAAAAAAATAGGCATTGTGGAAGGTGCCTGTAGTCCCAGCTACTTAGGAGGCTGAGGCAAGAGAATCGCTTAAGCCCAAGAGTTGGAGGTTGCTGTGAGCTATGATGCCAGAGCACTCTACCGAGGGCAACTTAATGAGACTGTATCTCAAAAAGAAAAGAAGGTGGAGAAAGAATATGGAATACCTTTATATTTTTGTGTCAGAGGGGAATGGTGGGAAAGGATGGTTACAATTTTAAGAAGGGTGAAAAGATGTCACAGAAAAGGTGACTTTTGAGAGCAAGCTGAGGAGGTAGAGAGCCAGGCAACCCATTTCCTCCATGACTATGAAATCTTGGCTTTCTCCTCGGGGAAGAATGTCAAAATTTTTCATATATCTGTCCTTCATCTTCTGCAAGTCGTCAGCTCTATCAAATGTATAGCCTGATGGAAGACTTCTTTCTTTTACCCAAAATACTTGCCATGATCTGAAGGGTTTTCCTTGTGTTGCGTATCTAGAAGTAACTGATTAGAGCAACTCTAATCCTGCCTATGAAAAATATAAGTAGACTTAGCCGCTGTTTGATTACTGGGCTGGACTGGCGGGGACAGAGCCTGCTCTTCTGTTTCCTCTCTGCCCATGAATTACTCGTAGACTATAGGGCCAAGGATATGAGAACTTGAGAGGTTTCTACCACTTGTAAACACTCTATCTGGAGACTTGGAAAGCAAAGAACTGGAGAAAAGTCTTTTGTATACTTGAAAAGGAAGTAGTTTTCAGACAATGGCCATACCCTTGAGGCGTTTTGAAAAAAAGACTTCTCCAAAATATTCAGGAGGCTTAACCATTAACTAACTTTTACTGCGTCAGGGAGATTTAACCTTTGTGATTAATTTTCACATGGTTTGTATGATGTTAAAAGAAGAAAAGATTCTTTGATTTAAAAAATGTCAAGGATCTCTGTGTATGTACCATAGATAAGAATAAATTTGAATGCAAATGTAAAGCTAAGTTTTTAAGAAAAAAAAATAGAGGAAAATTTTTGATATCTGGACTTCATCAAAATTAAAAGTTTTGCCTTGTGGACAAAATGAAGAAAATAAAAAGACAAGCTACAAAATGAGAAAAAAAAAGTACTTCCAAACCACGTATCTAACAAGAGAGCCGCACCTAGGATATACAGAGGGTGCCCAAGAAAAGTGGTGTACACATTTTAAGAAAGGGAAAAACTGCATTAAAATTGTAATCCTCGAGTCATGTTTGACTTCTACAATTACAACAGGGGCTCGAACATGACTTGTGTCCGTCTTTTGTTATTGGTATATATTGAGTATTACAATTTTAATACAGTTTTTTTTTTCTTTTCTTAAAATGTGTGTATGTTTTTTGGCACCCTCTGTATTAAAAAAAAAAAAACCTCAAAAATCAATATGAAGTAACAATGCAAACAGAAAATAGACAAAGACATGAGGAGACATTTCCGCAAAGAGGAGCTATGTCTGGGAAGTAAGCACATGAAAAATGCTCCACACCAGTAAGAAAATGAAAATGAAAACTACATTCAGGTGTCACTATATACCTATCAGAAGGACTAAAACAAAAAAGGGTGACAACAGCAAATGCTGGCAAGGACGCAGAGAAAGTGGATCACTCATAAACTTCTGGGGAGAGCGTGTACAATGGCACAGTCACTCTGGAAAACAGTGTAACGCTGTCTTAAAAGTTGAAGCTACACCTGTCATTCCGCCCAGGAGTTGCCCTCCTGGACTTTTATTCTAGGGAAATAAAAGCTTACATTCACAAAAACTGATGCATGAATGATTACAACCACTTTATTCATAATAACCCAAAACTGGAGGCAACCCAGATGTCCATCAACAGATAAGTGGTTAAACAAACTGGGGTCCATCCATACCATGAAATAGTTTTTGGAACTAGAAAGGAACAAACTCTCCATATGAACCACCTAGCTGAATGTTCAGAGAATTATATTGAGGGGAAAAGACATCTTGAAAGGTTGGATACGGTATGCCTCTTTTCACACAGCATTATTGAAATGACAAAGAAATGGAGAACATAGTGATATCCAGAGATTAAGCAGGTGTGGGAAGGAAGTGGGTTTGGCTACAACGTGAGAAATCACTGTGGTATCTGAAATGTTCTGCATCTTGACTTTCTCAATGTCAACATCAGGTTGTGGCCTTGTACTACATGTCATTTTCTAAGATGCTGCCTTTGATTTCTCTGTAGTATTTTTTACAACTGTGAATCTACAGGTAGCTGAAAATAAAATTTTAATTTTAAAAAATCCCACTAACTCCGCTCAAAATGGGGTTACATCTTACTTACACTAGCACTTAGTTGTACAGGGAAATTCTGGGAAAGACTGAATAGATTTTAAACTCTGTAATTGCCTACTCTAAGAAGAAATTGGTAAATTAGCCAAAGAGACTTGCTAATGACTGCAGGGATTTATTTCATATTATTGATTGGCTTATTAGTAAGCCACGGAAATAACAGAAAATCAAAACGAACAAGGTCTCAATTTGAGTTCTTTTTCTCCCATAGTTGTAGTCTTCCTTAATCACATCAAATGGAAATTCTAAGTTATCTTGTGGTTCTGGCTACCATAGAGAATCATCCGTTTCTCTGCACATGAACGGTCCAGTTAAAAGGTATATGTCCCAGGATGTTTTTTATAGAACTCAAGTTGAAGATGTGTATTCAATTAACTGTGTTATTCCTTCACTCCTCCATTCAGCAGATGCTTAGTGAGTACCTCTTATGTGCCAGGTACTGCACTAGGTACTAGATTTCCAGAAGTGAACCAAAGGAAGGCCTCTAGTTCTTCTAAAAGAGGAGCAAATGCAGGGAGTGTGAGTTCTTCTCGCCACCAGGCCCTGTCTATTCACAGATGGGCCTCCCCCGCCACTGGGCAAGCTCTCATGCTCGTATCACCCTGGCAGTGAAGACCAAGCAACAATGGGGTCTGTAGGAACAGCAGGAAGGCCTTATTATTCTACAATTTCTTCTTGTTTCTTAAAATAAATTACCAATGTGTCCTCTTGCTGCCTCCATATATAGTAGAACTTCCATGCTCAACCACCTGCCTACACTGACCACCTCCTTAAGTTGACCTAATTTTCATAGAGCCGATAGGCACCAGATATACATATCGGTACAGCAGGCCTAGTTCTTTATGTTGACCACTTCCATTTGTTGACCAATCTGTTACAGGCCCTTGGGGGGGAGGTCAACTTTCAGAGGTTCTTCTGTATATGGCTCTCCCATATATCAAGTTTTCTTCTAATTCTTCCTTACCTTGACCACATGTCGTGGTTCATGCATAAGTATCATTCCTTTTTAGAGTCTAGATTCTAAATTCTAAATCTAAGTTAGATTTAGGTTTTTAGATTTATTCTTGTTCTGCTGGAGTAGAAGACTGCTCAGTATATTTTGGCCTTCCTTTCTACTTATGGAAGACTGGGAGGAAGTCCGGTTTCAACAGGAGCACTGTGGAAACCTAAAGGAAACATAACAGGAAAAGAGTTGAGGAAGGAAAAGTACGGGGTGGGGGCGGGGCATCAGTATTAGCTCCAATTTCCCAGGCTCGCATTATGGATGGGAATGTTAAGTTAGCTGCCTCCTTTTAGGAATATTTTATTTTAAATTCTTACTAAATGTAAATCATGAGGATGCTGAATTCATTAAGACTGCATAAGTGATTTGTGCAACCTAGAATTGGATAAGATGCTGATTATGAATAAGAATTTGCTGCAGAGTGGTGTACAAAGAGCAATGAGGTGTAGTTGGGCCCCTAAAACCCATTGACAGGGCTAAGGAAGAACAGCCCATAGCGATAGGTTAAATTTGTGCCTGAAGAATTGGATGCTTTTTCCTAGAATCATGGAGTAGCTTTGACAAAGCACTTTTTTCCATTCGTAATAAAAGTGCCTTAGTTGTTCTGAGCAGCCAATAGCTACCTTACAACATAGAATCAGGTGGCAGTGACCATCCACAGGCACCTGCTGCAGCAGGCAACACGAGGGGCTACACCTGATTCCTCTAAAAGAAACTCATGCGTATTCATCCTTAAAACCAGGGTCCCCTCTGACTGGCACAAAGGCACTAAACAAAATCCTCTCCCTGTAGGAGGCAGCCGCAGGCAGGGGGGCAGCCCCTCCTCCCTGTATGTTCCCCTCCAGCCAGGCATAGCTCAGTAGGTTCCGTCCTTAACCCCAGTACTAATTCTCTAGGTCTTTATCTGAACTACTTTTAAATTAAATTTAAGCAACTATTTGCTCCATTAATCCATGCAGCCTATTAGCACACTGTGCACTTACGGTACAATATTTCAAATGAAGTAAAACTTCAAAGCCGTTGATAGGTGTGGGGAAAGGGGGGCCTGATATAGCCAGAAGGAAGTCGTAATCTCTCAAGGATTTTGAGGGAGAGCTAAACTTAGCGGCAGACTTCACTTTCCATTTCACTTTAAATGCACAGCTACTGGGAGCAGCTTGGGACCCTGCCTTGTGTTGCAGATAAAGCCTTAGGAGTGAGGAGGAGGCTGGATATACCCGGTCAGAATGAATATTTCTGATCATCAGAAATTCTCTTTCCCTGTTTAAGTTACCGAGGAAACCAAGTTCTTGAATATTTTGCTTGAAATGTATATTTTCCCCTGAAATAGGGGTCCTGTGTGGGATGAGGGGTTCATGTGATGAAGAGAGTTAGAGGGCTGACTGGCAGCAAAGGAGCAGGAACAAAGGACAGAAGTGGCTGCCCCAGGGGTTAGTCCAGCAAATTGCCTCTGGTTTCACTGAGATTTTAAGGGTCCAAGAGTATGAGGCCATTTGGATTGCTCTCTTCGTGAGCACAGAGAAGCACAAAAGATGGGTGCAATTATGAATTGGGCTGCAATAAACATTCTGGTACAAATATCTTTGTTATAAAGTGATTTTTGGTCTTCTGGATATATACCTAGTAGAGGAATTGTAGGATCAAATGGCAGGTCTATTTTTAGATCTCTTAAGTGTTCTCCAAACATCTTTCCAAAAGGAACATATTAGTTTGCATTCCCACCAGCAGAGCAAAAGTGTTCCCCTTTCTCCACATCCACGCCAACATCTCTGGTTTGGGGATTTTGTGATGGGGGCTGATCTTACTAGAGTTAGATGGTATCTCAAAGTAGTTTTGATTAGCATTTCTCTGATGATTAAGGATGATGAGCATTTTTTCATATGTCTATAGGCAGCGTACCTGTCTTCTTCAGAGAACTTTCTCTTCAAGTCCCTTGCCCACACTGAGATGGGATCACTTGTTCTTTTCTTGCTAATACATTTGAGTTCTATGTACACAGCTATGATTTAATTTTTAAAAATGGGTATATTTGTCCACCGGGACCTTCCCGCCATGTTACAAAGTGGACTAGATTGAACTCAGTCGTTCCAGGTAAGATGGAGGCAGATCAGCGTGGATCAGTCTTCTGAAGCCTGCCTCTGGCTTCTGTCATGTAAAACATGCAAACGCACACATACACACACGCATGCACACATGCACACATATATATATGCACACATACACATGTGCACACACATACGCACACATGCACACACCCTTCAACAGTGTAGAGCACTTTGCTCCATGTGCAACTCATATTGTCTGACTCTAAGTTTTTTTAAAACCTGAATACCTGGAAGTTGCTATAAAACATCATAGACAGCACATAGTTAAAACATCCACACCTGCGCGAAAGAAAAAGAAGTTTCATTCCTGACTCCCTCTCTGCAAATAGTCTCTCATCCAGAAACTACAGTGTTCTGACTCCAGTCAATAGCCTCTTACTTCCCATTTTTAATATAATTTTATAAGATTGAAAACAAGAACAACTGAAAACAGGCCGGGCACAGTGGCTCATTCCTGTAATCCGAGCACTCTGGGAGGCTGAGGCAGGAGGAACACTTGAGGCCCAGAGTTCCAAGACCAGCAAGAGCAAGAGTGAGACCCTGTCTCTATAAAAAATAGAAAACTGAGCTGGGCATGGTGGTGGGCAGCTGTAGTCCCAGCTACTCAGGAGGCTGAGGCCAGAGGATTGCCTGAGCCCCGGAGTGAGCTGTGAGCTGTGAGCTGTGATGATGCCATTGAGTTCTGGTCCAGGCGATAGAGTAAGACTCTGTCTCAAAAAAAAAAAAAAAAAAAAGTGAAAACAGCCCCCAAAGAATTACACCTGAAATTGTAGAACATAGTACTCAATAATAGATAATGAAATGCTAAAAGGAAGACAGTTCAATGCAAAAAAAAAAAAAAAAATGATTCAGGTAGTCTGTCTCCCTTGGAGGGCAAGAATTCAGGGGTGTGATTAGGAAGTAATAAATCAAAGCAAAGGGCAGTTTCTCCCTCGTAAACTGAATAAAGATGTCTCTGTCCTAGGGACCTGCAGGAAGGTCATTGTCACTATGGCCTCCTTTCTTTCTGGATGAGTCATCTGGCTGTTTATTCAGTTTATAAATCTGAAAGTCACACCCTTTTCAGTCACAGCTGCACCGGTGACAACAATCACAATTAGAACACATAAGGGAAAAGCCAACACCCTCTTCCCACTGAGTCCCCAGCAACGTGCTGAGTCAGAAGTCGCTGCCAGTTACTTGCTCACCTGACTGCGCTTTAGGTGTGGATGTGCATTGTTCTAATCACCCACGGAAACGGCCTTCCTGTGTTCAGATTTCTGTGTAGCCTTACATCGCCGATGTTGTAATAGCACAGTTTTTCTTTTTCATATAAAAAAATGAGTCAGAGGCAGATAAAAAGAGAAGCATTTGATTGCCCTCAATCAGGCTCTGGCTTTCAGTTGTCATTAAATCAGAGGCTTATTTGAAATCCGTTATTGGCAGTAACCCGTTCTTAACCGGCTTATGTGATTCTCAAGTTCATGTGTAATTTCATGTTTTATTTGTTCTTCATGCGCGGTTTCCGTGAGGTGCTCATTGCTATGCGCCGTTTCTGGGGAGTCTCACCTTGGAGCGTGCTTAGAAAGCTGGCAGGGAACAGTATTCAGTCTGCGGGTTAGCCATGTGGAAATGGCAGTAGGAAAACCAAATTGAATTTATAAGTCAAGTCCTTCCTTTCTTGCTTAAGACAGTCGCTGCCATTCAAGATGGTATCATTTATAACATTTTTTAGTTTCTTTATGTAGGAGGCACATAATGTTCGGAGTCAGCTCAGTCATTAAACCTTCCTAATTATAATTTCCATCAAAATTCTCTTTGGACCAAAAAAGTACTACTACCTGGGGCTGAAAGTGAACTGGAATCCACTTATTAGACCAGAGCTTGGAGATAGGCACAGACCTTCCACTTCTCAGAGAGGGGCTGCTGATTCTACACAAATGCATCTGATAAATAAATTACTTGTGCCTGGGAATATATCTTATGTTCATATTGATCAGTTTCCCACCCCTACTCCTCTGAGCCTGCTCAGACTCTCGCGAGGAGTAATATTCATGTCATGCATTATTGTAAGTAAATAAGCGTGTATGTTCAGATCATTTCTTACCCATATGTCACCTCTAACCTTTGTGCAAAATGTCTTTTACATTAGCATAAATATTAAGAAGATGCCATTCTGGCTATATATAGGGCTGCCTTCAGCTAATCAGTTTTTCATGCATTTAAATAGAAATATTAGAATGATGGTAATTACTTTAGTTTTTCACGAATGATCTGTCAAGGCAGTGCCCTTCCCTAGGTGCTATTGCCCAGGGTTAGTGGGACAGAGTTCAGTTATTCGCTGGGGTTGGAGGATCTTCAGTGTTTTGTGGGTGACTTTTAAACACAATTCATTCTTTGTTATCTTTTCTAAGAGTAAATGTCTGAGATGCTTTAGGAAGAATAAAGTATGTGGAGATACATAGTCATTCATTATAACATAATACCCGTTTATTCAATGCAGGAAAGACAAAAGGTTTTCGGGCAGATGAGAAAAACATATATATATACACACGATGAGAAAATGAGAAAATTGATACTTTCTGAAAAAGTACCTTTTATCAAAGTAAGATCTTTGTTTCCTTTGCACAAACAAACTCAGAGCCTTCTGAGGTTGAATTTAAAAGAACTTGAACTGTTTGGGGATTATCCACATAAAGTACCTTTACTCTGCTCGAGTTAAATGTCACTAACGAACGAATTTGTCTGAACGCCTGCCAATGGGCGCCGTGTGGACTGAGGGTTCTGTTTCAGCCGTGTTTCCCTCCTTGTCTGCACAGCAGCATTTGTTTGCATCAAGATATCGAAATAATTGCATGGTTTGCTTCACTGTTTTCTAAAAATTAGCAGAAAATTGGAGAAAATGATGGCTTTGAAACTGCAGAAAGCATAGTCTTTAAACCTCCAATTCAGATAAGGAAAGAAATCTTGACACATGCTGAAAGGAGCAAAGCTTTAGTTCAATGAGAGAATTGTTGAACTTACGACACATACTCAACGAGAAAGAAAAGAACATTGAAAACATGTTTTTATATTACAAACAATTATCCATAAAATTCTATGTTTGTGCATGTTTATATACATGTTTAGAGATGGATGTGCATTCTTGTAAATGCATAGAATGGAATATGCCAGACTGAGAGCAGTGGTACCTAACTCTGAGGGGGGAGCAGGATGTGTGAAAGGAGGGTAGAGAGACTTGTACCCTTCACTTAGTACTGTCTGTGCCTTTGTAATATCTATCTATTTATTACTTTGTACCCTTCCTTCCCTTTCTTGCTGCCTGTATATCCT
Organism: Otolemur garnettii; assembly: GCF_000181295.1. Classification (NCBI taxonomy): domain Eukaryota; kingdom Metazoa; phylum Chordata; class Mammalia; order Primates; family Galagidae; genus Otolemur; species Otolemur garnettii. Next base: position 1,686,746 of record NW_003852437.1, on the reverse strand, counting down.
TTTGCCTCATTTTCTACTTCTATTCCTTCTCTTTTGCAAAAACGGGGTAGGGGTATTTTTTGCAAGAATGTTGTGCAGGCTATGGCCAAGATAGGGAGTCAGCCTAAGTGTCCACGAATGAACAAATGGGTAAGGAAATTGTGGTCTATGCGCAGAGTGGAATATTATTCAGCCCTATAAAAGAATCCAATCATGTCATTTGGAGCAACATGGATAGGACTGGAGGTCATTATGTTCAATGAAATAAACCAGGCACAGAAAGACAAATATCACATGTTCTCACTCATAGCTGGGGGGAAAAAACATGGATCTCATGGAGGTAAAGAGTAGAATGATGTTACCAGAGGCTGGGAGCGGGGGGAGAACAGGGAGGAGAGAAGGTGATGAAGGGGGAGCTAGACAGGCACAAATTCTAGTATTTGATAGTATAGTAAAGATATTAGAGTTAATAATTTATCGTATATTTCAAAATAGCTTGAAAAGGAGCACTATAAAGCTTTCAACACAAAGAAAAGCTTTTGAGGTGATAGATACCATTTGATCATTATATATTGTATACACGTAACAAAAGATCACATGTACCGCCCAAAATATGTACCTCTCTAATATGATGTATCAATTAAAATACAAAATAATATATTTTATACAGAGCTTAAATCTGTGGACAAACTGTTAAGCTTTGCATCTTTAGAATGGTTCGGATCTTAGCCATTTGCTTCCGTACATACTGATCTTATTTGCTCTTCTGAAAAATGTGTTATTAACTATCAGTCCTTGGTATTAACGTTTCCCTTGATCATCCAGTTGCTCCTGCGTCACCAGAATCTAGACTATTAACTCATGGAGAATACAAATTTAGTGTCAACATAAAACTCAAGAGACTGTGTTTTATGTGCTCCCATGTTTCATGCCATCAGCATATTATAACAACACTTGGAAAAATGTTTAAGTAGATATTGGCTTTTGTTCTGATACCAAGATTTATTGGTTCAAGAGTTATTGATCATGGGCAAATCTTGGCCATTATTATGCCTTGAGGACAAATAAATCTTTATCAGCTGAACATGAATCAATATAATTATGCTTCACTTATGCACATCTTTTTCCTAACCATATTGGGTTTTCAACCAAATCATGAAATATGAGAGAAAGTACTTAGGGAGGCAGTTGTGAGGAATGAGGCCAAGAACATTTGTGTTTTGCAGCAGTGCCAGTACTAGACAAAGCCAAGCCTCACCAGCTCTTACTGACAGCACTGAGGTAGTCTCAGCAAAATGCAGAACTTAATTTTTAGAGATACTAATGCAGACATACAAAACATGATAGAAGAAAAACCTTTTAGAACTAGAGGAAATTGTAACCATCCTGTCATATGCTAGAAAGGAAAAGCAGAAAAGTTGCATAGGGTCCAGGGAATTTGAATTTAATTTAGACCTTACTCAGTGATTCTGCATGCAGCCTTCAGGGAATGACTTGCCCCTTTATTTAGATGCCAAAAGCATCTTTCAAAAAATTCTGATTAGCATAAGCTAATTTTATTTGTTGAAAGCAACCCTGTCACCTTGGGTGAAAACCTTTAGCTCTTCACGATGGACCTTTGGCCAAGAGAGGCAGTAGGTCGCCACTAATGAACAACCGTAAATCTACTCTCAATGCCAGATTTTCGTCCTGTTATGTTTCAGCTTGATTTGGCCCTGATGTTTAAGCCACCAAATTCGCTTGTGTTTTGAACCTTTCCTGCTTGTTCATTACCCTGCCCACTTTGTTTCATTTGTACTGTACATTTGATGAGCTCTTCCTTTTCGATCTCAATCTCAGGTACTGATAGAAGCTAACGAGGACAGGCCAGAAACAAGTCGTAGAGCACCCCAAATGTATGCCTTTTTATATAGCTGTTTAACACCTGCTGGAGCCTTATTACTTCCAGCCTTCCTTTCCATCGCATTTACATGCTCTTCTGTTAGGCTTTATAAAATTCAGTATGTAAAAAATTTTTTAAAAAATCTCGAATAAGATTAAAGATGATTTCTAGTGCGCACCAATCTGCCTGTCAAAACACGAGCATAACATTAATTATGGAGTAGTGTGATTCCTATCAAGCATACAACTCTGAACTCTTAGACACAAGATGTTCTACTTTCATTGACCCCAAGTGAAGTTCAAGCTGACTTTGGTGTTCGTCTCTTTTGATCTCAGGTTGACCCTACAGATAACTTTAAAACTAATGTAGGCTTGCTGTGCCAAGTTCACAGATGGATAATGGAAGAGCTACATGGTGTTGAGGTCTAGCTTTCATAATTTTTTGCCCATGATTGAGGCAGATATAGCAGAGCAAACTGAAGTCAATCCTGGTTGGCAAAGTAATCTCATGGGGTGCAGTGCCTACTTCTAGGAATTCAGAAAAAAAAAAAGAAAAAGCAAGAATTACGTGGTTTCTTAAATTATTTTTAGTGAAAATACTCCCTCTGTGAGGTTTAAAAATCAGAGCATAGCCACTCAAATGTGGATGGTAATCATCACAGGAACCAACAGCCCTTAGCAGTGGGTCAGTGCTGTTTGATTACCTAAAGAGTATGAAATACTGAGAAATGCTGTAGAGAGGCACAAGCCATACTCCACTGGTCCTCAAATGCTGCATCTGACCTCTGCCACACGGCTCCACGAACCTGGTGCATCGGGTTGGCCAAGAGCCATGGAGGGTTCTGTAAAGAGTCCAAGGCATTTTAGGAGAATGGCTTTGCTACTGGAGTACTTGGCACCATCAAAACAAAACCCACAGCCAAGTTTCACAGCCACATACCACAATTCATTCTTCACTCTCCCTTACCTTGCTTTTGCCCCAGATTAGTTTATTCCTCTAACATGCTTTGTGATATAAATCATGGTCCCACTTTTACAGCGAACACTGAGACTCAGAGAGGGCCAATTCCTGATTCTCAGGGTGTTGTGGGGAGCTAGGCCATCAACTTAAGTTTCCAGTTCTCTCATCTCTAAAATGTACCTCCCTATAATTTTCTGTATAGTTTTTCTTTATTCTCCAAATATTTCTGTTTACATCAAAATCTCTGTGTACCTTAAGAATGAAGGTGGCTGGCAGCACCTGTAAACCCAGTCAGCAAGGGGGCCGGCCACATACACCTAGGGTGGCAAGTTTGAACCCAGCCTGGGTCTGCTAAGCAACAGTGACAACTACATCCAAAAAATAGTTGGGCATTGTGGCGGATGCCTACAGTCTCAGCTACATGGGAGGCTGAGGCAAGAGAATTGCTTAAGCCCAAGGGTTGGAAGTTGCTGTGAGCTGTGACGCCACAACACTCTACCCAGGGCAACAGCTTGAGACTCAGTCTCAAAAAAAAAAAAAAAAAAAAAAAAGAATGATGGTGGCTGGAATCTGATATTCTCTCAGACATTCTATCTAATTTCAGGTCCTTCGGGGAAAGAACTTTCATTATGGGAATGCCACACACAGTGAGCTTTTGACACTTCTTCACATGATGACAATATGAAATCCTTACTAGTGCTTTTATTTACTAACATTTCTCTAAACTCTTTTTCTAGTCATTTAGTGCTATGTTATCCCTTTGCCAGTTTTAATGAACTCACACTAGGACACCACTATATTTGGAAAGGAACATTTATCTAGTGGTAGTAGGGTAGGAAGAATCCAGCAAACCAGAGAATTAGAGCGGAGATATAAACCTAACTCTGCTCTCAATTTGTGTTGCCTTTTGGGCTTCTTTCCATGTGAGAAGAAAGAGAGAGATCAGAGGGATATCCAGGGAACTCTGGAATTCCGGGGAGCATGGCCGGTGTTTAAGAGCAAGCACTGGGATATGAATCAGAAGACTCTGGTCCCAGTTGTGCCTTCCCTAGTATTGTACTGTAGGACTTCAATGAGATCATTCATTCAGATTCTAAATTCCATTTTTTCACCCCAAAAAGAAGGATCAATGTCAAGCAGCCCATGAATTGCTATAGAAATTTAAGATAAGGGCTTAGCGCCTGTGGCTCAAGTGGCTAAGGCGCTAGCCACATACACCTAAGGTGGCGGGTTCAAATCCAGCCCAGGCCCGCCAAACAACAATGATAGCTGCAACCATAAAATATAGCCAGGCTTTGTGATTGGCTGTGGTCCCAGCTACTTGAAAGGCAGAGGCAGGAGACTCGCTTGAGCCCAGGAGTTGGAAGTTGCTGTGAGCTGTGATGCCATGGCAGTCTACCCAGGGGGACAGCTTGAGGCTCTGTCTCAAAAAAAAAAAAAAAAGAAGAAAAAGAAGAAAAGAAAAGGAATTCAAGATAAAATTGCCGTAGTACACCAATTTCATGAAAACCATAATAATATATTTCCTCTTAAAATGCTGAATTAGTCCCGTAAAATATACCCCATGAAAAAAATCTTTTAGTACAGACCCACATCATTCCCTTTCATTACAATTATCCTTCTCAAACAGTAAAAATTGGGAAATATAAGATCATCTATAACATTCACAAATCATACATCGGTAGATACAATGCCAAGGGCTGAGTTTTCTTGGTTCAACTTGACCTGATTCCTTTTCTCTCTAACTTGACTCTAAGCTTGTGTTTCCTAGGCAAGAGCAGCTCATGCAAGAAATGTAAACTAATACGTTCCTTTTAGAAAGATGTTTGGAGAACACTTAGAGAACTGAAAATAGACCTGCCATTCAATCCTACAATTCCTCTACTAGGTATATATCCAGAAGACCAAAAATCACATTATAACAAAGATATTTGTACCAGAATGTTTATTGCAGCATAGTTCATAATTGCTAAGTCATGGAAGAAGCCCAAGTGTCCATCAACCCACAAATGGATCAATAAATTGTGGTATATGTACACCATGGAATACTATGCAGCCATAAAGAAAGATGGAGACTTTACCTCCTTCATATTTACATAGATGGAGCTGGAACATATTCTTCTTAGCAAAGTATCTCAAGAATGGAAGAAAAGAATTTTTTCTTTTCTCTCAAGAATTGTGAGAAAAGTATCCTATGTACTCAGTCCTACTATGAAACTAATTGATAGCTTTCATAGGAAAGCTATAACCCAATTATAGCCCAAGAATATGGGGAAACGGGAAAGGACAGGGATGAGAGAAGGGAGGATGGGTAGAGGGAGGGTAATTGGTGGACCACACCTATGGTGCGTCTTACAAGAGTGCATGTGAAACTTACTAAATGTAGAATATAAATGTCTTAACACAATAACTAAGAAAATGTCATGAAGGCTATGTTAACCAGTTTGATGAAAATATTTCAAATTGTATATAAAACCAGCACATTGTACCCCATGACTGCATTTATGTACACAGAGATGATTTAATAAAAAAAAATGCAATTCCAGCATCAAGTTATTAAGTGTCCACTGGGCTGCACTGAGAAGTTAATTCAAGTGTCCAGGTATCCCTATCTTTTTTTCATGTTTGAGCAGTTGAATTCATAATTCCTCTGCAAAATTCAGAGACCCCGAATAAAAGTAATGACTTAACGAGATTTTTGAGGCAGAAAGTTGAAATATGTCTCTCTGTTAAAAGCAAGTATTGTCAAACCACTTTAGCCTAGGACAGGAGTCATCGGTATGAAAAAACTGCACACATCACAGGAAAACATTACTTAGATAGGGACAGAACAAACTGGTGATGGTGGGCCATGATAAGATCATGTAGCCGCTGCTTTATAAACAAAAGCTCTTCTACGAAAACCAATGTCAGCAAAAGGTTCACTTATTCTTGCTTTACTGAGCATGAAATGGGATTGAAAGATGGTATTAAATGGATTATTAAACTGAAGAAATGATGTCTTGTGATCTTTCACACCAAAGCCCCCACTTGAGACATGCATCGTCTCTGTGAAAAACTCTCCAAAGACTCAGGTCATTTATGTGGAACCTCAGCCTTTAAATACTGGACTGAAATTTAATTTGCCGTTTCCATACTGGAATTATGATCCAGAATTGTTATTTTATTCTTAGGCTAATGAGTAGAAAAGGAATGTTTGTGAGAAATTGTAAATTTCCAACACAGAAAACTCTCGATTTTTTTTATGTACCAAGAAAAGAAAAATAATTTGTTCTAAAATATATTATACCATTTCACCACTTCTTTTAATTTCTAGCATTTTCTTTACTATTTCTTTAATTTCCAAAGGTGTTTAAAACATAAGCAGTGTGTGTAAAACCTCGCTTGGCATAGGCTTCTGAAAAGAAGTTATACAGTGAAGTCTCAATTTTAAAAATTTACAAACCAAAAGGATAAAATAATCATTCATTCCCATACTTACATAGGGAAAATTAGCAATCTTATATACTTAAATCCTAAGCCACAAAATGAGGTTAGTAGCAAATATATACTTTACTGTACTGTTTCTGAAAATAGTAATTATTTTCAGATGATACCTCAGCTAAAAAAAATAACATCAAGCCAAAACATGGTTTTCCCAGTCTTTAAAATGACACCAGGTTTTGTTTCTGGCAATATCATCGACTGCCATAGACTTTACACTTTAAATAGATTCTCCCTCTGAAAATAACTAAAAATTTTAGAGTTTTTTTAAAGTTTTAAATGCTTATATGAGATGATAAAAATGTTAAAAATTCAGAGAGACCAGTAACTCCTAGAAGCAGGAAGCAGAGATATGAGCTGATTGCTGAAGCCAACATTTAACCTGAGGGCATTGGCTCAAGTTGATCTTGAGCTTTATGGTTTCAAGGAGACCTGAACAAGAGGTACAGACTAAGGGGGTCTCTCCCACAATGGAGAGTCAAAGAGGAATATATACTCTAGCATAAAGTGTAAAGGCAAAGTAGAAATAGCCTAGGCCTTCAACATCCATCTTTATCCTAGGGGAAGCAAAGAAAATTACCTATCTGACTACTGCAAGAAAATTGACACTGAGAAGAAAATATTTCCCCTGAAAGTCTATAACAGCACCAGAAATCAAATGGCTTTACAAACCAAATTTACACACTCCAAGCACCCAAACGCTTCAAAGTTGGGAGTACTGTTTAAAGAGTCTATCAGTAACCTCACAGAAACCAATGCATGTCCTCTGTAGAAACCCACCTTCTATCCAGGCCTCAAATGTCATTGATAAAGGATAAAGGATTAGTGAACTCACAGTGGAAAACTCTAAGCACGTAAGCAAACAGGCTTCATAAAGTAGGATTTCAATACTGGGATTTCAGAAACAATATAAAATGAGTGTGCTTACTATGTTTAGAGAAATAAAATATGGACTTCAAAATATGTCAGAAGCAAGAGGCTGTTTTGTAAAATAACCAAGGACATTTACAAAGCAATGAGATAAAATTCCCAGAAATAGAAAATATAATAGACAAAACTTAAACCAACAGAAGATTAGACACAGCTGAGTAGGGAACTAGAAAACAGAATGGATCAAAAAAATGTTTTAGATAACAGTGCAGGGAGATAAGAACATAGGAAATACCAACAAAAAGTTAGAGACCTGTAGGATCGTATAAGAAGGGATAACTGTAGTACAATCAGGAATCCAAGGAGAAAAGAACATCAAGAATGAAGAAGATATTAATCTCCAGAATCAAATACACTACAAATCTAAATCTAAGTAAATCAATATAAAGAAATCCAAGGAAGATCACAGTGAAACTGAAAACACCAAAGACAAAGATGACAGATGGGGAGGAAAAGCCAATCACAGCGATGGAATGACAATTGTAATGTAGTTTATCCAGGAGCAGAAGCAAGGGAATCCAGCCGCGGTGGGAAAATATCTTCAATGTGCTGAAAGAAAATAAGCCAACCCACAAAGTGCCCTCAGTTAGAATTCAAAATAAGGATATCATTAGATAAAGAAAAACTGAGAGAAGTTTTTACCTATGTATCTTCACTAAGGATGATGAAGGTGATTCTGAATGAAAGGTCTTAGGTGTAAGAAGGAAAAATGGGCAAGAAAAGTAGTAAACCTTTTTTAAAAGTTTGCAAAATATCCTCTACATGTTGGTCACCTCTTTGTAAAATATTGTACCTATAATCCCAGCACTGTGGGAGGCTGAGGCGGGAGGATTGCTTGAGCTCAGGAGTTCGAGGCTTGTCTGAGCGAGAGTGAGACCCCGACTCATGGAAAAAAACGGAAAACCCAGCCAGGCACCATGGTGAGCACTTGTAATCCCAGCGGCTTCAGAGGCTGAGGCAGCAGGATCCCTACAAGTCGGAGTCTGAGGTTGCAGTGAGCTACGATGCCATTGCACTCTGCTCAGGCCAAAGGGTAGATAGAACTCTGTCTCAACAACAAAAAAAAAAGGCACTAAAGGAAACAAAGGAACTTTTAGCTACAACTTCCCATTTTCCCTATGTACAGTGATTTTATGGGTGACTTTTGGGACACCCTGCATAAAACAAAAATCTCTTATATGCTAACTGTACACTAAAGATATACTAAAAGACACAATAGTATACAAATCTAAAGCACTATGGTCAGAGAAAGTGGAAGCTTCTCATACTAATTGAGGGGTAGAATATATATTTATTGTTTTTGAACACTAATCAGTTAAGTGTGCATGTAAAAAATTGCCTAGAGTATCCACCAAAAGAACAGATACTAACAGCATAGATAATAGACAAATTTGCACAACTGCCAAACTAATTAAAGGAAAAATAAAATAAAATGAGAAAAACACTCATTTAAAGACAAAAAAAAAAAGTCAGGAAAGGAAAGCAATAAATAATATTAGACAGAGAAAATTAGACAAAAATAAGAAAGTAGAAATAAATGTAAATATATGAGCTAATTTTAAAAATTATAAATGGATTAAATTTCCAATTATGAAACAAGGATTGTCAGACCGCATATTGGTACCATTTAGAAGAGACAACTGAACTATAGGAATCAGAATAATTATGTTCAGAAAAAATGAACAGGAATATACTAATCAAAAAAAATAGTCAGTGTAGCTGTCTTTTTTTTTCTTTTGACACAGAGTCTCACTATGTCACCCTCAGTAGAGTGCTTCAGTGGAGTGCCATAGCGTCATAGCTCATAGCAACCTCAAATTCTTGAGTTTAAGTGATTCTCTTGCCTCAGCCTTTCAAGTAGCTGGGACTACTGGCACCTGCCACAATGCCTGGCTATTTCTTTTTTGTAGTTGTCATTGTTGTTTGGCAGGCCCAGGCTGGGTTTGAACCCACCAGCTCCTGTATATGTGGCTGGAAACTTAGCTGCTGAACTACAGGCGCCAAGCCAGTGTAGCTGTCTTAATACATTTCTAGAGATTGAAATGTTCTTCAGTATCTTCTTTAGTGCCACCAACAAGGATCATAGTTCACCATAGAATAGTGGAAGATTCAATTAACACCACACATGGTGAATGGAAGAGTTGTAGAGCCAAAGAGAGCTGTCTCCAGAGAAGATTCTTAAAGACCAGGTGCCCACTTAACTAGTTATCTCCTTGCCTCATCGCGTTCCTGTGTTTCTTGCGCTGCCCTTTCTTTCTCTACTTGACCATCATGTTGTACTTACTCTGGGTTGAACTCTCCCCACCCCCCAGATTCATAGGTTGAAGTCCTGATCTCCGTTACCTCCGAATGTGACCTTATTTAGAAATAGCATCTTCACCTTATTTGGCGATGGGCTAATCAAGTTAAAGTGAGCTCATTAGGGTGGGCCCTACTCCCATAGGACCAACGTCCTTATAAAAAGGGGAAATTTGGACAGAGAGATCCACTTACAGGAAGAATGCCCTGTGAACATGAAGACAGCCACCTGCGAGTCAGGGCAGAGAGCTGGAACACACCTTCCTTCCCTTCTTCTCAGAAGAAACCAAGCCTGCTCACATCTTCACTTTGGACTTCTAGCCTCCAGAACTGCAAGACGACAAATGCCTGCTGTTTAAGCCACCCGATGTGTGGTGCTCGGCTTGGGCAGCCCTAGGAACTTACACAATACAGCTATATGGTGAGCTTCTTAAGAACAGGAACTGAATTTCGTCTGTATTTCCAAAGCCTAGCAGCCCAGCAGTACAGATCTTGCCCTCACTCAGATTTAACTGCCATCTGCCTCTTGTGTGGGTATTTTTATTTTTACTTCAGTGCTATTAGAGAAGGAAGCAGTGACAGGTCTGAAGAGTTATTTGCAGTGGTCCCTGGCTGTGCCGTATCCCTTGTGAAACATGGACCCCACAGTGTGGGCCAAAATCTAACTGCCGGGCTTCTGCTTTATGCCAACATCAAAACGTCTTATTTGCTATTTCTCTTTCACATGCTCTACCATTAGGTGACTGAGCCCAATTCGCACCAATACAAATCTTTGCTCTGGCTCCAATTCACAGGACTTGTGTTGACCCTATGGATGAGCTTGTTTGTGTCTCCATGCCAAATAAATTGGGGGCATTTAAAAAAAAAAAAAACTGCTTCCACTGCGACAGGGTGGGGACAAGTATACCTTTGATATATTATTAATTATATTCTGTTATTTCATTGAAAGGAGGGAGAACAAGTTGGGGAGCTTTGGCAACCTGCCTGAATAGAATTGATGATGGAGGAACAACCTTATTATAAATAGCCTTGCAAGTGGAATATATTTGAATGGGATTAAAGATACTTATCAGCCGCCAGGGCGACAGTTCACAGAATGATTTGCTCGGCTATCCAGCTCCTGAATGTGATGAGATCCTGCTAACTCAACTTCCATGGCTAGTCTCAAAATTCATAGTCTAAATGCCCACAAGCTGTAAGATTATCATTAAAAACCAACTTCAGCCAAAAAAAAAAAAAAAAAAAAAAACCAAGAAACAAGCGTGTCAGCAGAAATGCAAAGTTCTAAAGTAAATTTGAGAAATTATTATGCAGGATTTGGAACTGTCTGAAGTATACTTTCAGATGTTCTCTCTCTCTGTGTCATCTCTTTATTCTCTTTATCCGCGTACATATATATTACATACATATAAAGCTCTTGTTAGAGAGGGGAAAACCTAAAGAGTTTAGCAGCTTTTTGAAGCTTTCATGCACCACTGGCCTCTTCTCACAGGTAACATGTACAGATTACATAAAACCTTAAAAATGTCCAAGCAGTAAAAGCGAACGTGGTGTGGAATGTGCGTGAACTGGTTGTTCCAGTTCTGGATTGCTGTATAACCCAGCATCCCAAAATAGGTAGCTAAAAGCGATGATTTTCTCTTAGGGCTGTGGAGTTGGCGGAGTTCAGCTAGGCAATTTTCCCTTGCAATCTGTCATGCAGGTGCAGTCAGACGGTAGCTAAGTCTGGAGCCACTTCAGTGGACTTCCCAGTCAGGTGTCCAGAAACAAATACTGACTTCTACTGAGATTTCAGCTTGGGCTTTAAGAGAGAGTATGTCCCAGTGGCCTCTGCTTACTTACAGCACAGAACCCGAGTGTGCACATGTCTTTCATCCAGGTTCCAGTGCTAAAGCCATCTTTCCTAAATTCCACCAACATGCATACCCACCGCCACTATCACCCCAACTTCAGGGACACAAATGACACGCAGTCATTTAAGAATCTGTAATATAAAGAGGAAAGTAGGCACAGGAGGCAAGTAAAACACATAAGTAGCCAGTAATTAAGAGAGCCTTGGGCGTGGAATCGGAAGACCCCCATTTTAATCAATTTTTAGCTTTTGCCATTAAGCAGTGTGTGACTTCTGGCAAGTCACTAAATTTTTAACTTAAGTTACATCATCATTACTAAATACTAAATATTAGTACAGTGATAATCTTCTCATGGATGTTTTTGTTAAAAACACATGAGCTCAGGAAGGGATATATCAACCAATATGATGTAAGAATTCCAAATTGTATATGAAATTAGCACATGGTATAAATGAATTAATGTATACATGATCTATATCTTTTTGATTTAATAAAAAAAATACATGACCTCAGAACACTTCCTGGCACAAAGCAAGCCCTCAGGAAATGTTAATTTCCTCATGACATACTATAGTGGTGATGGGAGTACTAAGAAGTGCTTTAGGAACTGTGATGTCATACCATGTAAGTATTTCCATTCATAAAAGGCAGAATCTGTAACATTGGAACCTATTATTCTCCTCTCACCGTCCAGGTCTCCAAAATACTACTTTTTGTTGTTTCTGGAAGGGAGCTTTTATACTTCCGTGCTATGCCCTGTGTCTGCCTTCATCTGCCCGGACCCCTGGTCCAGCCAATCACTACCATCCTCACCATTCAGAGCCCAGTTCAAAGGTCATCTCAGCGAAAGCAGCCCAACTCTATGAGGTCCAATGTGTACTCCCCAGCCTGTATTCCCCTTTGTACTTTGTCCACACAATGTTTCTGGGATGGCTTTGATCTTACTATGGCTGATCCTGGTGCCTAAGATATCTCCCAGCACCTGATGGCTGCGGACATGCCTCTGGTGTTCATGTTATCTAAATCTCAAGGAGAATGAAAAGAGGGACATATCCAGCATACCTTACAGACAGAGCCCTGACCTTGGACCAGATTTCCATCCAAGCTCTGGCTTTGCCACGCTTGCTGTTTGACTTTGGGCACCTGACCTTTAATGTACTCTCTTAAACTTGTTTTCCCATCTGCACAATAGCTAATGACAGCCATAGTCAATCGCAGTGTGTTACAAAATCCTCATAACTCTCCAAGGAAGATGGTTATTAACTTCCCTTTACAGGTGAGGAACTCAACCTTCAGAGAGTTTTCAGAATCGCACAGCTTATATGTGCAACGGCTACGCCTATTCATTTGAAGAGTCCAAGTTTATAGCTGCTGTACTACCCAGTAGCTTATTAGAGCAGATAAGATCTTGGTCTTTTTCTGACTCTGAACTCCAGAAAGTCATGACACCCTTCCTCATCTTTCCTTATAGGAATTCTCTGCTTGTCGCAGGAAAGACATTCTAAACCTACCCACTCTGCCAGTGTTATTCAAGCCCAGAATGTTAACCCAGTGGCATCAAGGCCATTAGTTTACCTTATGTTTTTCTCTCCAAAATGCAGTTGCTGGGGCTAGTGGTGCCCCTCGGTAGTGATCTACAGTTTTCACATAGATGGGAGGCCATAACAGCTGGATAAGGCCAAGGCAAAAAGCATAACCACTGTGCTTTTCATTTTTGGTTTTCTCTTGAACATTTACCCCAGTGCAATCTATTAGGTGTGTAAGTAGCTTTTCGGTGAATAATTTTAAATGAATTCTAGATAATCCTGATTTGAAATAAACTAGACCAAAGTTTTTTGACCTTCGCATTTTTGACACTCTGAACTGGATAATTCCTGCTGGCAACAGGCTATCTGATACACCATAGAATGTTTAGCTTCATCTGTGATATCTACCTGCTAGCTATAAGTAGCATCATCACTTTCAGACACGAATGCAGAATGTCTCAAAATATTGTCAGATGTCTCAGGGTCAGGAAGGAGGGAGGAGTTCCTCATCCTCTTACCTCCCATGTTCCCCATCCCCATTTGAGAATTCCTGAACTAAAGTGAATGGTCTGAATGATCTAGGTAAACTGAATTTCACCCATTATTGTTAAGGACCTGTTCTATTGTTAAGGACCTGTCTGTGTTCCCCTCCATCAAAATTCATATGTTGAAATTCTAATCCCAAGGTAGTGATATTAGGGACCTTTGGGAAATGACTAGGTTGTGAGTGTGAAGCCCCCATGAATGGGATTGGTACTGTTATGAGAGAGACAGGAGAACTTATACATACACACTTTCTCTCTCTCTCTCTTCCCTCTCTCACACTCTCTCCCTCTCCCTCCTCTATCTCTCCTCCCTCTCTCTCCCTTCTGTCATGTGAGGATACCACCAGCTGCAGGTGATCCAGGAAGCAGAAGCAGCCCTCACCAAACACCCATCTGTTGACACCTTCATCTTGCACTGCCCACCCTCCAGAACTGTGAGAAGTCCAGTGTGTGCTACTTAAGCCACCCAGTCTATATTAATCCATTATAGCCCCTGAACTGAGCAGGATGATTACTTTACAGAATCCAGTTCCAAATAAAAAAATATGTTCATGTAATGAAGTCGGAAAGTAAGTTGTCAATTAGAGAAGACAGTTCTTCTCTCCGGGTGAGTCATCTATCCCTTGAGCTCACCTTGCTGGAAGGCAACAACCTGGGGCTTTGTCTTAAGACAGAGATACGTGATTAATATAAAGCCAGAACAGCAAAAGCAATGTTTTAGTTTTGTTATGCCAAAGTATCCCTGAAATTCAAAGCTACGTGTTTATCAAAACGTATTCCCCTGTCACCATGGCCACCTGGAATTGCCTTGGACTGCAAAAAAAAAAAAAAAAAAGACAAGGAGATTGAGTGGGGTTTTTTTTTCTGTTCTTGTATGGTACCTGAGTTCTGTCTTAGTCTGCTTCCTAAATAGAATAATCAATGCCATTATCTCTTCCTCCCTCATCTAAATCACATCAGGACTCTACAGGAGATCGATAGTTACAACAAAGAAGGCCAGAGCTTTCATTCCAGGGGGACTCATTACTCCGCCGCCCAGTATCTGGGTATGGATCCCACGCAAGGTTATCTACTCTTCCGCAGGAGTTACAACAGCTGTCAGTTATGAAACCCCGCCTTCCAGGCTGCGCGTGCTGGAAAACGCGTCCAGAACCAAGCCAGAACCAAACAAGCCTGCTTCCTTCTCTCCCCTTCCTCTGGCTTCCTCTTTCTCTTCATAGCATGTAAAGACCATCTCGTCTAGCCATCTAAAATGTTTGGGACATCACTGAGATTCTTAGCGGGTACAGGTTGCTTGTAAGCAGGCTCACATCTGCTGCAGTATTACAAAGACTCATTAAAATAAATTCAGATTTTAAATTAGTTCTTTCAGTAACATTTATTGCCTAAGCCACCGGGCAATAAAATATATAATTCAGTTAAGTTGAAGAGAAAAGTGATATTTGTATTGCATGCACATATTTCCTCGCCAGCCCCCAAAAGGAGGGTAAGAGAAGGATTATGCCACCACTTACCTGTTTTTCCAATGGCTGTTTTTTTTCTGATGAGTCTTCTTAGCCATGGGGCCCTCTTGTTTGACTGCTGCTAGGGACTAGCCTGTCTGCCCTATGAGCTGAACAAGGCCATGGGCAGACCCTGGGACAGACTTTTCTTAGGAGAAAGGCAAGTCACTACCATGACCGGGGGCTCTCACAACCTGAGATTTAGCAATGACCACTGTTCAGGCCAGAGACCTCACTGAGAGATCTTTTGTTAGGAAAGCGCTATTAATCAGGGAGGACCAAGGTTATGTTTACTTCTCCCCAACTCTTCAAATCCCTTGTATGGATTTTTTTTTTTTTTTTTACCAACTACCAATGTGATATTTTAGTAATTTAACTGTACGGCTGCAATTCAATACCCCTCTGCCTTCCTCTGCATACCCATCATGGGGAAGTCAGTTTCCCATAGACTTCAAAGACCTTTGTTTTATCAAATAAGAGATTTCATTTTTTTTTTAATTCAAGCAACCTTTACTAGAAGTCTGCTTAGTGCTCAAGTTCTGGCCAATGTATGTTTATTACTCTTTGGGGCTCATTGTAAGGAAGAATCTCGAAAAGAACCAAAATGCTATGATGTTTATTTTTACATCTTCATACAACTCTCCAGATAGTGTTTTTTTTTATTTGTTTGTTTGTTTGTTTGTTTTTAATACTGGCCTGCCACATTTTCTTGCCATGCCCTGAAATACCCTGGTAATGGCCTCCCTAAGCAGATCTATTTGACTGACTTGAAGTCATATCACGTTGTTGTGGCTGGTTGTCCCTGGACACTGGGCCTTCTGGGATATCCCCTCCTCTGGCACCTTGGGAAGACATGGAACAACGAGGCTTGAGCCAAGTGTGGCCTCCAGATGCACAGAGGTCAGAGGAGGTGGCATATTCACCCCCACAAGAATGCCTTGGAAATGGAACTGGAAAACTCTAGGTCTCTGACTGCAGACTATTTGAGAACCTTAATGAGATACCTCTCTCCCCAGGCCACATGGTTGGTGACTCCCCAGGCCACATGGTTGGTGACTGGGCTGCTGACACACTTGGCCAACTGGAATTCAGACCATTTAGAAACATCTTGAATTGTGGGATTTATTCTGAAAACTTTGCCTCCTACAAATTAAATGTCTTTTGAAAGTTCTCTCTTACAATATTGTTTAAAGTATATTTTTAAAAGTTATATTCAAAAATGAGTTCCCTCTTCCAGTATTGAGACCACGTGCATTCACCGTCCTGTGTCAGAATATTTTTATTGAAATAGTTGGCAATGTAGTCCTTTATTCTGTTTACCCTTGGCCTTAATTATTCAACAGCAGTTTGTGTCATGCATTTTTTCTTATGTTTTTCCATTCCACTGGCATCTCCACTATGTCTGGTAAAAGTCTGAAGATGTCACTTTGTGCTATAATGTCCTTCTTTGTGATTCCACCCCAATCTCCTTCTCTTGCCCTCGAAAACAAAGTCAGTCACAATAATAAACTCCTCTGTACCTTCTTAACTGTCGGGTTCCCTCCATTGGTGTCATCTCGGGCTTCTCTCTGCCGGCGGCCTGGTACAGAGCATGGCAGCATGAATCCACTGCCATCCTCACCTTTATTTCTCTGCTGAAAGAGACCATTTTCATTAGATGTTTTCTAAACATTTCTGCAAGGCTTTTTCTAACTAATCACCTGGCATCTGTCTTGGTAATAAAAGATGCTTACTTGCCTTCCTGTGGTGAGAAATGGGGAAGGCTTGTTTTTGTGGGTACTCATTTGATTTCTGTGTTAGCATTTTATTCCAAGAATGATTTATATCCATTGCTAATTTCTCCTGTAGTTCTGTATTTACAAGTTACTCTTCCTAAATTGCAATTAGAGAAAATAGTGTATGTAGCTGTGTGTGTAAATACACATACACACACATACATTACACACATTAAAGCCGGCGCAGTTAGAAGCATTTTGGAATGAGACTATGTTCCCTGATGCTCTGTTCTCTCTTGCTTTAGGATAACAACCAATAACAAAACTGTTGGAAACCCCCTCATGGCCTTTTTAGAAGTTCTTAGACTTTATTTTAAAAATTAAAAACTATCAACATTATTTACATAGAAAATGCCCAAGAAATTGAAAGACTAAGAAATATTTGGATTTCAGTAAAATCTCTTGCCTGAGCTGACAGAAAAGACCTGAATTGACTGCAAAAGACCCCTCCCCTGACACACACACACACGTAGACTTCCTCCCACCCACCCAGAGCTCTAAGTTCTCTAGGCGGAGTTTGAGGAGGGGAGTTCTTTCCTTTTACATTTGTTTAGCCCCATGTGTTTTGTGTTGCTTTGCTTGGTTACAGGACTCTACTGTGAGATATTGACCTAAGCCTGTGTGCATTTTTACAAGACCAATTCCTAATTAGAGGCTGTTTAATAAACTTGGACCACATTGCCTATAGCTTTTTGACCTTTGCTCCCTGATTCTCTCCCATTAATCCCCTTGCCCTCTGGGGTTGGAAACCTCTAAACTTTGGGCATTCACCGACTCTGGTTCAATGTGTGGACCTTCTGAGCTTCCTCCAGCCCTGTGGGAGATTTCTTTGTGCTAATAACCATCTGTCACTGCCCATGTTTCACTGACGCAGCTGGTATTGCTGGAGACCAAGTCAGGGCCCTAAGCGAATGCTTGTATCTTTAAATCAAGGAGTGATCGTTAAGTAACTCACCTCCAGCATCTTGCCATAGAAAACTGCAAAGTTACATTAGGTGGAGCACTTTAACCTTTGGTGTGTTAAAGAGGTAATGACATCAGAATTTGGCTTCCATCCCTCAAGGGCCCTTAAACACATCACAGAGGCCAGGAGATAGATCACAGGCCTCCATTCGTGCAATATTCCCAGGGCCTGGACCTCCATTACTTTTACAACAAGGCAACTGGTAAATTACACCCCATCATGGTTGATCCACTTCTACAACTCACATCTTCATGTTCCTTTAACAAAGTTTGGCACTCAAGGGAAAGATAACCGGTCCCACACTCCCTGGCACGACTCAGAACTGCCAGGGTATTCAACTTCTTCCCTGCCATGCCTGTGGGCTGAAGAATTTTCCCAGGAAGCATTGGGTGCCAGTCAAATGCTTCAGTAGATCAAAGCTCCCCTTTTCAAGGTTTTTAAAAGGCAAATGCAAAAAAACATACATACAAAAGAGACTTCTACTGCATATACTGTTCTTAGGAAAATTTAAACAATACAAGTCCTTTAAACTGGAGAGTTTGGGACAGAGGGATTTGGGAACACATTAATGACAGAAAAGTCTGTTTAATATCATTGTAGTCATAGCCCCGGGGCAAGTATGTCATGGAATTTTAGAGACATAAGCAAGAAGAAAAAAAAAATCTGTTATAAATGTCACCACATGCTCTGAATTTCCTCCTCCCTCCCTTCTTTCCTTTCTTCTTTCCCTCCTATCCTTAAAAATATTTCAGCCTCAAAAATGTTTCCCTTCAGGTTTTATGCCATTTCTCCCCACCACTTTTCAAAGATAAACTTCTAGAAGGAGAATTCTGCTCTTGCTGTTTCTATTTCCTCACTGCTGTTCCCTCCTGAATGCTCAGGCATCTGGGTTCTGCACCTGACCGCTTCTTGCACCAAAATCACAAATGGCACTGCCCTAATTGAGAAATCCAGTAGACAGTTTCACGTCCTTATCTTATTGTTCTCCGGATTGCTCGGACTCATGGATTATATTCTCCGCTGTAAACCTTTCTGTCTCTTCAAGCTGCATATTCTCTTCCAGTGCGCTGACCGCTCTCCTGTTTCCTTCATGGTCTCTGCCCCTCACATAAACATGCGAGGACGGCATGGGCTGAGTCCATGGAAACAGGAGGGAGTGCATTCGTGTGCTCTGCAAGACAAGTACACATACAAAGTTAAACAAGAAGGAGGGTGAGGCGCTCCAGGAAATATGGTTAGGCGGAGGAACAGATGGAGAGTAGCGTTATGCAGGTCCGGAAGCCTCACGGCAGTCTGCAAGGACTTGGTATTTGAGGGGTTCAGGCAGCATTCAGATCCCAGCACCAATAGCCAAAGGACCTTGTGCAAGTTACAGAAGCATGATGAGCACGCTGTGGAAAGAGGAATCCTTGTCTTCTAGGATTGCTAGGAGAATTGAACACAATCATTTGGGTCATTACTTTTATTGGTTCCTAGTATGTACTTCATGAATAGTCTTCACTGTCCTTGTTTCATAGAGAATGGGAGTCTTTTTTTTTTCATTTTTATTTTTTGAGATGGAGTCTCACTCTCTCATCTCTACTGTGGTGTCATCATAGCTCACAACAACCTCAAAGTCTTGGACTCAAGAAATCCTCTTGCCTCAGCCTCCCAAGTACCTGGGACTACAGGGGCCCCACTACACCTGGCCAGTTTTTCTATTTTTAGTAGAGATGGGGTCTCGCTCTTGCTCAGGCTGGTCTTGAACACTTAAGTTCAAGCAGTCACCCACCTCAGCCTTCCAAAGAGTTATGATTACAGGCATGAGCCAGCATGAACCAACATGCTCAGCTAGAGAAGGGGAGTCTTGAAAAGGCTCTTTTCTCTACATTCTTCCCCATCACAGCCTAAGAAGGCAAGAGCCCCAGGGAAAGAAGGGAAGATGCCAGAGGGAGAACAGTGAGTGTTCTCATTACCCCTTCAGTTGGGCTAAGACTTGGTCAGCCTGGCTGTGGAAGGAAAGTTTTAGTGGGCAAGAAGAGACCTTTGACATCACCAAAGTGCCTGGAAAAGGGTGTGACCAGGCTAAGACTTGCCCCATGTGCAGGAAAGCTGCACAAAGAGCTTGCTAGAAGGCAGCACTATGAAAAAAACATTCATTTCTTGTTTAATTTTACCTGTGCCAAGTCTGTCTTGTTCAATAAGCAAGTCATATATACTTACAAATCGCTAAGAGGTATGCTGTCAAATCATACATCAAATATTAATAAGTTTGCAATTCTTTCCTTTTCTGGATAAAGAAATAGCAACAGAGGCTTCCCAGGGGATCCCCCTGCACACCTCCACTTTGGGAATTACTGCAAAGAAGATCAGGTTCCTAACTGGGGTTGCAAATGCCTCTGGGGAGCAGATGACCCATGAGCAACGGGGCAAAGGAAAAGGAGGTGGTGGTGGCAGTGGGAGGTGGCATTTCTAGGGAGGAAAATACAGAGGGACAAAAATCAAGGCTCTTTAGATTCATTCTGTGTTGGGGGACAAAAGGGGGCAGGTAAGACATTGTTGAATAATTAGTGAGAACACAAAGGGCAAAGAATGATGGGGAAGTCCAAGGGGAGATAGGAAAGCAAAGTCATCTGTGTTAGGCTCAGAAGAGGAGTGGTCAAGCTTCACAAGGATGGCGTATATATACACATACATACAATGTATACAAAAATATATATGTTTTTGCGAGAAGGGTCTTATTTTTTCTCCTAGTCTAGAGTGTAGTGGAGTCATCCCAGCTCACTGCAACCTCAAACTCCTGAGTTCAAGCAATCCTCTTGCCTTAGGCTCTCAAGTAGCAGGAACTATAGGTGCCTGCCATCATGCCCAGCTAATTTTTCTATTTTTTGCAGAGATGGGGTGTCACTCTTTCTCAGGCTGGTCTTGAACTCTTGGCTCTAAGCAATCCTCCCTGCTCAGCCTCCCAAAGAGCTAGGATTACAGGTGTGAGCCACCAGGCCTAGTGAATAGAGTGTTTTTGAGTATCCCCAGGAGGCTTGGACTTACAGACCAAGCAATTATGGTGTAAAATTGAAAAGAACAAAAGAGAAAAAGACTAAGACATTTGGCAGCCTGGGGAGCAAGCCTATGAGTTCTTACCATACTCATACATCCTCTAAAGATGTGCTAAACAAATCAGTCATCTCAGTAGAGCAAGATTGGGTGAGGAGTAAAGAATCTGTTGGTCTTGGGATATCAGACAATGGGCAGAACAATTGGCCAGACTTCCTCCTGCTCTGTTCCTGGAACCCCGAGATGCTGGTGGGAGGACAGTGAGAGTTTGAAGAGACTTGGCTTTCTGAAAATTATCTCTTGGCAATGCTGTTCTTCAGTTTCAGAAAGAATTTAAATTGGAAACCTTAATGTTCTTGTCATGTCTGAACACATACTAAATGCCAAAGGGAACACCCTGCCGTAGGAATTTCTGATCTCCCCTTCTTTGTTGTAATTCAAGACTCCTAACTCAGCTTCCACATTTGGGTGTCTTCCAACTTGAGGGAGTGATGCTGTCATCATGCTGATACCACTTCCCTTCCCTTAGTGGCAGCTGAGTAAGTCAGGTCTCCAGGAAATTAAGAAAACTCCTTGTGGGGACAAACAGTACGGTATACCAGAACACTGACCCTCTATCTGTAGCTTCTGACTGCAAGAACATTGCACAGAGCTGTGGACTTAGGAAAAATCGCATGGTGTCATTCAGCATAGAATCCCAGTTGGTACCTGTGATGCATGCCGCTGCCTGGCGGTTCAGTACATTTCCTTGAAAGAACAGTTACCATGGCACCTGGATGGTGCTATTGGGCATAGCTGTTGAGACAGGAAGTTTTAGGAGCGGCAAACTAAAGAACCCAGAAAAATACACGGTACAGTCTGCCAGCGTTTATGTAAATGTGGGTGCTAGAATAGTAATGAAAAGACTTCAGTAAATTAGCTTTACAAAAACAAGGAAAGAAATTACTCTGTGCTTTTAAAAACGTGTTGTTTCTGTGCAGGGCTCTGTTGGAATGGTGTCATCCTCCAGGCTGATGGGAGACCACTCCAGCTCTGTATGATATTGTAAAGTTCATAAATTGCTTTCACCCAGACTTCTTCATCTGATTTGCCAAATGACCCTGTCCAATTGAGAATATGGTTTTATTAGCCCTGTGTTACAAAGGAGATTCAGAGAATCTAAATTGGCCAAGGTCATGCAGCTAAAAATGACAAATGGGAATTTTAAACCTACATCTTCCTGACCTCAGAGCCCATGGTCTTTGCACTACATTGTGTCTCCTTACAAACTAAATGGCCCTGTCTTGCAGGAACTATTCTTCCAAACAGGGAACCAGAGGAGTGCCAGGTGAGCAGGCAGGTGGCCTTAGGGAGGGCTTTCTAGAAGCACCTGTTGGGAGTCCCAGCAAGCTGTCAGGCCTCTGTCCAAAGGTCTGGCACCTGGCAGTAGTAGCTCAGCTATGACAACAGGGCTGCGGGGGGGACCTCAGGGTTCAGACCCACAGGAGGGGGCTGTGGGCTGTGTTTTCTCCTCCGGGTCTGCTCTCCACCTGCCTTCACTCTACTCTCTGCACAGGGCAGGATCAAAGGGCCCCACTGCCCTTGGCTTGCTGTTGCCTTTTGCCAATAGAAACTGCAGAGGATCGGTGGTGGCTAGAAAGGGAGGGGGGCAGTCTTAGCTCCTTCCCCACAGGGTCCTGCTCCTACCTTTCCTCTTGCCCCTTCTTGCCCAGCCCCAGGTCCAGTCCTGCATTATTTCTTATGTTTCCCATCCTTCATTCAGTGGTCTCTAGGTTGAACTCCTTGTGCCACCCACTTTGAGTGTGCTATTTCCCAGGCCCTCTGGGGTCAGGGTTGATCAGCCAGGGGACCTAGGTACCAGATTAAGCTAACGTCTGCATTTAGGTACATGAACAGGACATAGACCTTGTGCCTGGAATTGAAATTAGAATACGGACCTGGAACCAGGGAGGCAGGGCCAAGCCTGCCCTTGTGGAACTGGCAGTGAGCATGGAGTGAAACTGGGAAGAAATCTGATCTGAGTCTATGGGCCAGGGCTGTGCTGGGGAGGCCCTACTGGTCTTCCAGAGGACAAGACTGTCACAGATGGAGGTGGAGGTGTAAGGGTGGCAGCAGAATTGTGGACCAAGCAACCAGAGCAGCTAGACCTTTCAATCCTTGCGCCTAGTGACACAGACTGACTGACTGGTCCCAGAGCCCATTTTGGCTTCCTCCTGGGCACCTGGGCTGTGATTCCTGTGTGCCTGAGGACACAATGGAGCATGCTGGGCCTAAAACCTACCCCTCTACCCCCGACATTTTGCCAGCCATGATTAAAAGCAGCACATGTCACAATGATATACATTGCTCACTCATTCATTCATTCATTTCTTTCATTCATTTCCTGAAACAAGACCTGAGGGTACATCCTCTCAAGGAGCCACTTACATGCCCGTGTATCATGCCGGCTTGTAACTGAAGACCAGGTAAACCATCGCAGCAGCCTATTGAAACACAACGGAATTAGACCACCTTATCAGGGTACCCCAGCTGCAGAACCTGCAATGGCTACAGCATAAAACCCTGCATTTGGCTCCATCTTCTAGCCTTTTTTCCTTCACAAATGATGATCATTTTATCGAGTGCCCACTCTGCACCAGGTACTTTTGAAACCTTATGCTGTGATAAGTAGGAAAATGGGGGCTTATATAATGCGGTAACTAATTTCAGCCTCATTTAGCAGTTAGGCAGCATGAATCTTCTTATTAATATACAGGGAGTGGTTGCTGATAATAGACACATTATCAAGGCCAAAGGCATCTTGGCAGCACATGCTGAGGATGAAGGAAATGTAAGACTTCCAAAGAATTCTCCCACTATCCTGACATCCATATACGTATGTGGATTTTTTCCAGTGTTTTTAATCCTTAAAAGTAGACACAGGCGTGCTCTGGGTACGTGCACTGGGAGACATTTCCCAGGGTCTGTTCCTCTGACACCCTTTCATCATCATTTTCTCTCTCAGCATGAATCATTTGCCCGACAACTCCTGTGATCCATACAGGTTTTGATGTCCCAGGATAATTTATAAAGAAGAAGGAAAAAAAAAACAAAGGATTATACTTCATGAGTATCAATACTCCTGGATACTAATTACAAAATGGACTTTTCACAATTAAATATTTGTTTGAATGGAGGCTGCACAAAGACACATGTTTTATCTTGAGGCCCTAAGGTGGGTTAATAATTGTGTCCCTGTGAGAGGAAGCCATTCCCTGGTATTAGAATCCTAATTTGAGTGAACAGCGTGAGACGTTGCTTTTCCAAGGGAGCTGGGCAGAGGTGGAGTGGTGAGGTACAGACCGGCAGGGGCAGCAGCTTCTGTGTCCTGATTCCCTTGTACTAGGAATTTCATTACAGATACTTTTGCACATCAAATGCATTGTCGGATCGGAGTGTCACATGTTCCTTCACAGATGTTATTTTAGATTAAGCCACAGGCAGCAGGGAGTGGACGTGGCCTGCATTTTCCTCTCCGGTTGGTAGCACCCTCTCTCCCGGCAGTCATTTGCAGAGCCACATTACTTGCATAACAATTGAGCTGATCTGATATTTTAGGTTATGATGTCAAGATATATTATACTGCAGCCTACTGACTTTTACAAAAGCAGCCCAAGAAAGAGGATGATTAGGACCTAGTCGAGATTGAAAGGGACCTCAGGGAATGTCATCTGTTATGAGAATCTTAAAAGCTTCTAATGACCTGTTATTCCCAAGGGGCGCTTGCTACTGTGACGATGGAATTTATTTTTTTACTAAACAAGCTTTGCATTTAATGCTATATTTCTTTAGGGTCTCAGGACTCACGAGAATGTATTTTTTTCTGAATGAACTACTTGGTCAACAATTTGTCATGCAGACATCATTTTTCTTGACGCTTCTGCCACTCTATTTACTATTATTACATATTAAGTGTATTCATGAAGTCTTCTGTTAGAAGACTCTTTTGTTTAAGATCATTGGACAGGCTTTATCATATAGGCCACACGTTATCTTGGCTTTTGTAAATATCAGTTTATATTCTTAAACTGAAGAAGATGTTCCTGAACATTTTCATGGCATAGAACTCATCTTAGAATTAAAGTAAACCTTATAGAAACAGCAGCAGTAATTGTCACCAAATCACAGTGTTTTCAGGGTAACACAGCCTATGAATAATCCCACTTTCCTCCTGCAAGGTTAGTTCTGCCCATATGTTTGTTCATGGCTGTATGTAAGAAGTATTCAATAGGTATTTGTTGGATGGATGGGTGGGTAGGTAGATGGATGAGTACACGGCTGAAGATGTGTGATTTGGGTTGAGGACTTTGCTTTCCTTGTAAACCTAGTGCTAACCCAGGTTGATTTGCATCACTAAGCTTCACAAACATTTACTGGAAGTCAACGTGCTGCTGTTAGTGTGAAGACACTAAAGAGCCTGGGGCTAATGAACTCTTAGGAGGATGACACTGCTTTCCCTTAAGTCAAGTCAGTTTATTTTTGCCTTAGAAAATGAGTTCAACTTTCACTTTGCTTTCTCCAATATGGTTTCAGTCTTTCAAATGAAAGGACTATCCTGGAAATCAGAGAATAAATAAAAAGGGATGGCTGCTTGTTTCCAAGGGTAAACTCAGGAGGACAGAGACAGGCATGAAGGCAGACGTGGCCTTCCCTCTCAACTATCTTTGGGTGTGAGTTTCTTAAGAGAACAAAATGCTTCTACACAGCCTTGAAAACAACATGGTTAGCTCAGCCCTACGAAAGGATACAAATAGGGCTGAGAGGGAGAAATAATGCATTATTCTGTTAAGCATATTAATACTGAGGCAGAAAAGGATAGATTCCTTTCATACAGTTGGGCATCATTTTAACATGCACATTATAGGTGCTGGCTTTTTTTTTTTTTTAACAGAAATAAATGTAGCTTTCCCCTAACGGGAGCAATTTCCCTTCATATTTCTTGCAGCTCTTGTCCCAGGAGGCGACAGATGAGTATGTGATAGCAATACTGATTCCAGTGCTGAGATGCCATCTGATCCACCGGGAGAACTGGTGGATTCAAATCAATGTCAGCCCGTGCCTTCTGGGCAGCAGTCTTTCAGTACAGGATTTGCTCTATGGATCAGAAAAACAGCTGGCAACTCGCAATACGTTATACAAAAGACCTTTAAAACGTTTTGTTGTTTGCAGCTATGATGTAGTGCAAGTCGCTTCAAATATTTTTTTTTATTTCTGCGCCTTTTTGATGGACAAAATCCTGTTGAGCAACTGGTAAAAAACCTAATAGCAATTTAAACTGGCGTCCGTAGAATACTCGGGCTGAAAGCAGGCTGGAATTGTTTGCCTTCGTGGACATTTTTTAATGTACAAATTTTACCCATGGAAAGCATTTATTAAAAATCCCATCCTGAAATTGCCTGTAAAATAGAGCCATATGGCAAAACAAATTGTCCTAGTGGTTTGCTTGGTATTATTGGAAAAGAAGAACGTTTATCCAGTTATATTGCTAAGTTAGGAGGTGGAGTTATTTGTTTCCAGGGTATGTTGTTTGTAGGTGACAGAATTTTGAAAATTCCTCTCTTTTAGGTCAAGCATTTTCCCCATAAAAGATGTATAACAGTTCCTATGAACATGAGAATATTTATTTGGGGGTGAACCACTCTTCCCCTCACTGAGTTGTATTTTCTTTTTGATGTTTTAATTTTTTGTTTTTTTGGGTTTTTTTAGAGACAGAGTCTTACTTTGTCGCCCTTGGTAGAGTGCCGTGGCATCACACAGCTCACACCAACCTCCAACTCCTGGGCTTAGGTGATTCTCTTGCCTTGGCCTCCCGAGTAGCTGGGACTACAGGCACCCGCCACAACACCTGGCTATTTTTCTGTTGCAGTTTGGCTGGGGCTGGTTTCAAACCCGTGGCCCTCAGTATATAGGGCCAGAGCCCTACCCACTGAGCCACAGGCGCCACCCTTTTATGTTTTAGTTTTCACGGATTTTTCTATGAAGCTTTTTTTCCCCTCACTATTTACAAATATACATATTTTATTTTCTGCCTCTGTAGTGTAAATTTCTGGTAAAAATTAGAGTCACTAGTACAAACATACTATACATGTCTAGAAAAAGAGACAAAGGAAACTAGCAAAATTCATGA
The DNA here is from genome assembly GCF_000181295.1 of Otolemur garnettii. Classification (NCBI taxonomy): domain Eukaryota; kingdom Metazoa; phylum Chordata; class Mammalia; order Primates; family Galagidae; genus Otolemur; species Otolemur garnettii. The sequence continues at coordinate 1,659,850 of NW_003852437.1, read as the reverse complement.
ATGGTCTAGATTGCCTAGAAGAGAAGGGATTTGAAACTTTCTGAGTGTTTGGTAGATTTGAGTCCAGTTCCTGGTTATTTGGTATGAAATGTGTATCCTTGACCTGATGCAGTTAGTCACATTGCCACACCCAACTTCCAGAGCCAATATCAGAATGATACCTCAGATGCAGCTATTCTATAGCTATTCAGAGTTTCCAAATTGCTTCTCATAGCTCTCATTTAAATACTTAGATGACAGCTAAATAGACACTAGCCATCTTAGGCGTCTCTCTGGATGAAAACCTGTGTGAAATATAATATTCAATATTTGCAGGCTGTGAGACTGTTATCTTGTCCAAGGGCCTCTTGTTACATTTGACGGGAAGTGTAATTAGCAGTTGGTGTTCAGAGTGCAAAGAATTTTGATTGATTGATTGGACTGTGTTTTAGGCCTTGTCAATATGAACAAAACATACACTATGTTCATCCATCTTGCATAGCTAATTTTATATGTGAGTCAATATCCCAGCAATACTAACGTCGTCAGTCCACAATGGCCTCCAATAAATTGAGGATGCAGTTCCCAAAGGAAGATGAGATTGAAAAAAGGAAAAGAATACCAGACCAAAATAGCATTTTCTGAAGTGTGTCCAGGAGCACTAATTCTTGGAGAAACTAATAGGATTGGGGAAAGAAAGTGAGTAACCCAATGATGTGTTTGAGGAATGTTTAGGTAAGTCAAGTTAGCGTGTTTTACTTGTTCTAGGATGCATCAGAGCTTTTAATGGGTTATGAGCATTGTAATTTGAAAGAGGGAGATCTAGCCATCAGGGCTCCCCCCATTTGCTTAATGAAATGCCTCCCCAGCATACCAGTGCTGATTATTTCCCCAAAGAATAGTTGGAAAAACAACCTTCTGTGATGTTTGCTTGGTAAATACTAAAATTGAATACCATTAGAGCTCATTAAATCCAGTTGTTTTTTGGCCTCATGTTTTTTTTTTTTACTTACTATTTATTGAAGGCCAGCTATGTGCCAGACACTAAGCTAAGTACTTTTCCATATATTAAAATTGGCAATAACCCTATGACATGCTATTTTTCCCCATTTAATAGATAAGGAACTAAAGTTCAGAGAAGTCTTAGTAACTTCCCCAAGGATGCAGAGCTAGGAAGAGGCAAAAGTAGAACCCAAACTTGGGCTGGTACTGATACCTATGATGCTACAACAAATAATTTAAGTAAAATATGCAAAAGTTGTGGTGTTTATGTGTGTGACAGACAGATGGATCATAGTTTCATCAGATACTCAAAAGGATCTAGGACCTAGAACTTTCAAGAATCACTGAACCCAACTCTCAATGTTCAGAGAACCGAGAGTGGTGATGCCACTTTCTCAATGACACACCACTAAGGTGAAGTAGAACCACACTCCCATGACTATCCTTTGATGACAGTGTGCTATATTATCATGGCTGATAGCTTTTAAGTTAGTTGATTTCAGAAAATGAAGGTAGACAATATTGTTTTTGCAAACTTAGAACCATTTTACGAGTTTGCTATTAACTTCATTGATTCATGAAGAAACACTGGAATTGTCTCAGACCAAAACACCAAATTTTGAACACAAAGGATATTTAAAATTATCAGAGTATCAAGGTGAATAAAAAAACATAATACATATGTATCCAGGAAAAAATAATATCAAACTAGCATTTAAATAAAAAATAACTAAGCTGAAGCAGAATATAGGCTTTTATTTTTGAAGATCAAAGCATTAAGTCCAGCTTTATTTATAGAGGTAATAGTCACCACTGTAGTGTAACTTGAGATGGGGCAATACAATCTTGCTGCACAGTCTAAATTTCTACTCTTACATACATTATATTACATTAAGGCAATGTGTTTCAGTAGCCATCTGTTTAAATGAAAATAACTCTGGAGCAGAAATATATAAAGCAGGTTCTCAACTATTAAACCCAGTGTGAGCTTGGACCTGGCATATCTCTTTTTATTGGTGTCAGGAAATATGAAAGATAAATTTTGATGGGAGCACGCTCATATGGAAATGGTCAGAAAATGAAAGAATGCCTGAGGCAGGCAATCTGAGTAAAGGCAGCAATTTATCCCTGAATAAAGACATGTAGGAAGTGAGATCACCCCGAGGAAACATGAACCTAGGAGGAGATGCTCCACAGTGCTAAAGGCAGTATTCATTTCAATGACAATCCAGTCTTAGGAATTACCTCTTTACCATAGAGCAACATATATTTACAAGATTCTCAGTTTTTATAAGTTGTTACACTTTAAAAAATGGCTGGTAAAAGGAAAGTCTGGAAGAATATAACTCTAACACTGTCCTTGACCAGATCTCATCAGGTATAGCAGCTGCTGTGTATGTAAGAGAAATGGGGGATGACTGGGAAATAAAATAAGTTGTTCCAGTGTGATCTCCTGAAATAGATAGAAGACTTGTAATTTCACACCAAGATCCACAGCCTGGCCTTGTTTTCTGGTTGCAAATCTGAAATAGCAGTAATCCATCTGTCAGCCTGACATCTTTCTATGCTCCCTTTCAATCACTCCCAGAAAAAATAATTTTTAAAGATTCATTCTGATTTTGGCAGCTTTCTTATTGCCTATCACTTTAAAGACATTACAAGATAGTAGCAAATTTCATTTTATCTCATCCTGCCGGTTTTTTAAGTTGGAATTTTACTAATTTTATTTGGGTCCTAAGAGCAGTAATATAATTTACAGGCAACTCACTAAGAAAGTAACTGTAGAACAACTCTTCTATTCATCTGTAGTAGTAGTAGTAGTATTTTGCAGTTTTTTTGGTTTTGTTTGGTTTGGTTTATTTATTTGGGCTTTGGGAGCTATAAAAGAGTTTTGCTTTGTGATTCAAAACTATTCACTCCTTTAAACGTTGGTTTCAAGTTTTATCCCTCACATTCTTTCGGTTCCTTTTATTAGAATTCTAGTTTATAACCTAATTCTATTAATATTTATAGATTCCACATGAATACAAAATTAGCTAATAGGCTCCTTTATAAAAAGGGACTAACTATAAAGTCTTATACTTTGCTCTTAAACTTTGAGATTTGACTCATGATATCTTGTAAAACTTTGAAGTCAAGTGACATATGATAGATATACAAAAATTTGGTCAAATTTGGAGGTCTTCCCATCTCATCTGATTGAAATTGATTATATTCCCCTCTTATACCTGTTGTATTAATTTATGTTGTCATATACTAGTTGAATACATGTACACATATCTATCACTTCTCTTAGATTGAGAGCTTCTTCAAGACAGAAATTGGATCATTCACCTTCAGATCATCAATAATAATCACATAGTCTGATATATAATTAATGTTCAGTGTGTTTCTAATGACTCCAAGGGGATACAGATGATATCATCATATTAATAAGCAAAAGTAACTTTTCGTAAAGACATGATTTTAATACTTGAGAAATGAGCATTGCCTTGAAAGAAATGAGAGAGTGAGAACAAGAATGAGAAAAGAGAAATAAAATAAGTTTATGAATGCCTAGGAATTATTTAGTTGGAAGAAAACAAATGTTCTATCCTATAACATGAAGATAATGTAAAGAGCAGCTTAAATTTTTTAGTAAAATAAATAAGTATAGTGTGTAGTTTCCAACCTGAGGTAGTTATGTCTTTCTTATAGTTATAGACCTTTAGGTATAAACAGGGAACAATTAATTATCTGAGTTGCCCATATTTAATTTGAAATAGCAGTGAAGTAACCATGCATATCTAGGAGATTAGGGGACATTGATGATAAGGAATTATTTTCATCTCATTTACATCTTTATTGAGATATAATCTATCATAAAGTTCACATGTTTAAAGTACACAGTGGTTTTTATTAATAGTATATTTGCAGAACTGAACAACCATCACTGTAACCTAACTGCACCCTTATAATCTAATTTTACAACAGTTTCATCATCCTCCCCCCTCCAAAAAAAATTATGCCCCATTCTCTCCTCACTAACTCCTAAAGCAGTGGGTCTCAACCTATGGGTCACAACCCACAGGAACTGTATTAAAGGGTTGCAGCATTAGGAAGGTTGAGAACCACTGTCCTAAAGCCTAGGTAACCACTAGTTTACTTTTCTCTATAGATCTGCATATTCTGTACATATCATATAAATGGGATCATATGATATATGGTCTTTTGTGACTGGCTTCTTTTATTTGGAATAATGTTTTTGAGGTTCATCTACATTGTATCCTATCTCAGTTTTGCATCCCTTTCTATTGTCAGATAATATTCCATTGTATGGACATATCACATTTTGTTTAATTGATTAATGAACATTTAGATGGTTTCAGTATTTGGTTATTATGGCCCATTTTTTGAAATTAATTGGTCATAAATATATGGGTTTATTTCCAAACTCTCAGTTGTATTTCATTGATTTACATGTCTGTCTTATGTCACCACTACAGTGTGTTGATTACTGTACCTTTATAATAAGTTTTAGAATTAGATGAGTGCTCCAACTTTGCCATTTTTCAAGATTATTTTGGCTACTTGGATCTCTTGCATTTTCATTTGAATTTTAGGATCAGGTTCTCCTTTTATATGAAACAGTTGGTATTTCTATGGCAGTTCCATTGAATCTGTAAAGGAATTTGGAGAATGTGTCATCTTTATACTATTAAGTCTTCCAAAAGAGTAATATCAGCAAAAATAAGGAATATAGGCATTTTTTTACCCTCATCTCCCCACTGTGCACCAATTTAGACAACCAACCATGGATAAGAGTACCTTTTGGGGAGTTCAGGAGTCCAATGGAGAAGTTACAACTTGCCATTAGACAAAAATACAAGAATTTATACATCAAAGAGGGTAGAAAGAATAGTTTCATTTTACTCACATCATCCCTCTCCCAAAGTGGCATAGTTCAATGACAAGAGATACCCCCTTGGCCTGCAATTCTCCCCATAGGCAAGTGAAGAGCTTAGTGAATGATTTCCTGGGTTACCCACAAGTACAGAATGCTGCTCAAGAAGCCCAGCTCTACCCCACTCAGAATACCTTAGAGCTCAATATGACTGAGTAGCTGGGAGAAGAAAGGAGCAAGGAAGAGAGATAGGGATTCACAACAACCATGTCTGGAAGCTTATCAAAGGGCCATGTATGCTATTGACCATCTTCTCAGATGCCATCAAGTGGCCCTCTCACAAATCACTTGGGATGCCACATTTGCAGGATGACCTCAGTGGCCCACGGGACACCCCCAATGTTCTGCATTCCTCATCTTCACACACACACACTGTAACTGGCTCCCTGTGCTTATCCTCTTCCCTAAGTCCTCTTCTCAATAGCCAATGAACATATCTCAAGGCAAAAATAGATACCAATGCAATAATAGTTGGGGACTTCAATATCCCTTTTTCTTTTTTCAATAATGGATGATCATCCAAGTTAAAAAAAAAAAACAAACAAAGAGGCATTGGACTTCAACTACACTTTAAACCAAATGGACCTAATAATATATATGTACAAAACATTTCACCTAAAAGCAACAGAATACAAGGGGCACGGGCAAGATGGCGGACTGCAGCCAGCTTTCCACAGAGGCTCCCATCCAGAAGGAGACTTAAAGGACAGAAGTTTAGCAAGTAAGCCAATGGTTTGGAGCTGAGCCAAGACAGAAGGTTGAATAACATGCATCAACCTTGCTGAGGCAAGCTGTGATCCCAAAAATATAATCAAAAGATACAAAATCCACCACCAAGCAGACGGGAGTACCCTCCCCAACAAGAAAGGCTCACAGGTTACTCCATACAAACAAGCAAGCAGAGTTCAACATCCTGCCACTCTATCTCACAGAAAAGACCCTCTAAAAACTGGACCTCCTACCCCTACTAGGGTGCCATGGCATTCTCCTGCCAGGCATAAAACTATAAAACTGTATAAAACTATATATATTCTCTACCTGCAACAATGAACTCCCAGGACTCCCCTCAACTCTCACCCTGAGATCTGGAGGTTTGTCACCCAAGGAGTCCAGATTCTTGGGCATTTTCTTGAGAGGAGTGGAGGGGAAAGGGCTGGTGCTGGTCTGTGCTGATTCTATGACATGAGAGTGAGGAGAGGATGGTCAGCTAAAAGGGAACCATACAGGAGCTATGGAATCCTGAGTTGCAGAGCAACAACCACAGCAGTGGGAATAATAACGCTCACACTCCTGAGGCCATTCCAGACAGACACGCCCTGTCTCACTGGGCAAGCAGAGCAAGCTGGGCATTTTCTCCAGTGGCAGCCACTGGAAGAGTGGATTTGGGGAGTTCTGTGAGTAAAGAGAAGCCCTAAGGGTGGTACTGACCTGGGCAGAGTGCGGGGACTAGAATACACACAGCCTGCAGACTTCCAGGGAGGTGTTGAACCAGAGGACTGCTTATCTAAGCCTAATATAACCCAGCCCTCAGGGGATTAAAGTTGAGACAAAGGCAGTGGGTGGGTGGAGGCTGGAATTGACACCTGAGTGTAAACTCTAATTATTTGCAGCCCAGGGCTGAATTGTGACTTCTTTCGGTTCAAGCAGTATCTGATCTGCAAAGGAATTTAGTCGGGACAGAAACAAATGCTGTGAAGTTGCTCTGTCCTATTCTGCCAGCAACATCAACCAGGCACAGGGCTGGAACTGAGTGAACTGCCCCAGCCTATATTAAACACCCAAGGTTGTCAGGCCTCATCTCCCCCTGCCAGACTCAGATCTCCTGGTGACTCAGGCAGTCATAAACCCCAGGAGCATTTGCTCACTGGAGGGAACTGGGTCACAGCTCAGTGGGATTACTAGTGACTGGGTGCAAGGTGGGAAAGGAGGTATCAACCTTCCCAGACTAATTCATTTGCTGAATGGGTCCTTCTGCCCTCACAGAGCACTGGAGCAAGTCATATTTGAGCTGCCAGCAGACCCCTCCTATCTAGTTGCCGGAGACTTTTTGAACTCTCCCACCTGAGACCAGTACTGACTGGGATAAGTGATTTGGACCTCTTGAACCGGGCCAATCACCCAAGGACTATCTAAAGTGGCACCCTGGGTGTATGGTTGAGGGAAGGTTTGATTTTCCTTGCCCAAGTGTTGTTTGTAGGGGGTGGGGCAATATAATTGCTGGTATTTCTCCACAGCTGGAACTTCAACCAAGAGTAACTGATTCACTAGGGTAGGACAGAGACCAGCTGAAAATAAAACAGAGCCACTTAGCCCCAAGACACCAAGCAGGTCCCCAGTATCTCAGGCCGTAGCACTATACGGATCCTTGGCAAAGCTCAAGGGGAAAAGCCAAACGGGGTAAAATAAACATGGGGTGTAATCAGTGGAAAAACTCTGGTAATATGAATAACCAGAGTAGATCAACCCTCCCCCCCCCCAAGAAAGGATGTGGCAGATACAACTGAAGATCCCATTCATAAACACATGGTTGAGATGTCAGAAATCGAATTCAGAATTTGGATTGTAAATAAGATTAATAGAATAAAGGTAAAGTTAGAATTAGAAATTCAAGGAGCATTCCAAAAGTTCACTCAAGAATTCAACAAATTCAAAGATAAAACCACCAAAGATTTTGAAACACTGAGGCAAGAGATTGCAGCCCTCAAAGATCTGAAAAATATGGTAGAATCCCTTGGTAACAAAATGCAGCAGGTAGAAGAAAGGATCTCAGACATTGAAGACAAAGCTTTTGAACATGCCCAAGTATCCAAAGAGGAACAGAAATGGAAATCAAAAACAGATCATTCTTTCAGAGAGCTCTGGGATAATTCAAAGAAAACTAATATTCACCTTATAGGAATCCTTGAAAGCGACGAAGTTGCTTCACAAAGCAAAGAGATTCTTCTTCATGAAATTATGAAAGAAAACTTTCCAAATATCCCAAGAGACCCTGAAATTCAGAGGGAGAGTGATTAGTAGGATCACCTCTATGGTTTATCTTACAAGGGTACAGGTGAATCTTTCTACAAGTAGAATATAAACATCTTAACACAATAACTAAGAAAATGACATGAAGGCTATGTTAACCAGTTTGATGAAAATATTTCAAATTATATATGAAAACACCACACTGTACCCCATGATTGCATTAATGTACACAGCTATGATTTAATAAAAATAAATAACTTTTTAAAAAGCAGCAGAATACACATGCTTCTCAAATACACAGAGTATATTCTCCCATGATACAGCATACATATCTTAGCCCATTTGAACTGCTATAATATCTGTTGGATTCTAAATAACAGAAATTTATTTCTCATGTTTCTGAAAGCTGGAAAGTCAAACTAAAGTCAAGGTGCTAGCAAATGAGCTGTTTGATGAGGGCCCACTGATTGGTTCCTGGATGGCTATTTTTTCATAATGGAAGAGACAAGGGTTTTTTATATAAAGGCACTAATCCTGATTTGTTTTAAAGCCTGCTAACACAGTATCCATTCTCCAGCCCAAGGATCAAGGAGTAATTTCAAGTCTTACCATTTAAGAAATATATTTCATAAAGCTATAGCTACCATAGATAGTGATTTTTCTGATGGATCTGAAATAAGTATATTGAAAACCTTCTGGAAAGGATTCACTATTCTAGATGCCATTAAGAACATTTGTGGTGTGGCCAGTTAGCTCAGTTAGTTAGAGCATGTTGGGAAGGACATAGGAAATGGTCAAAATATCAACATTCAGAGAGTTTGGAAGAAGCTGATTCCACCCTCAGGGATGACTCTGAGGAGTTCAAGACTTTAGTGGAGACAGGAATTGCAGAAGTGGGGGGAATAAGAAGTGAACTAGAATTTAAAAAAATTATCAAATTTCTGCAGTCTCATGATCAAACTTGAACAGATGAGAAGTTGCTTCACATGGCTGACCAAAGTGGTTTCTTGAGATAAAAGAGGCTCCCGGTAAAGATGCTGAATACTGTTGAAATGACACAAAGGATTTAGAATATTGCATAACCTTAGTTGATAAAGTACTGGCAGATTTTGAGAGGATTAACTCCAATTTTTAAAGTTCTACTGTATTTTGCTGGGTAAAATGCTATCAAGCAGCATTGTTTTGTATAGAGAAAACCTTTCATGAAAAGAACAGTCAATTGATGCAACAAACGTTGTTGTTTTACTGTTTTAAAAATCATCACAGCCATCCTAACCTTCAGCAGCCATCAACATCAAGGCAAGACTCTCCACTAGCTAAAAGAGTTTTACTCACTGAAGGCTCAGGTGATCATTAGAATTTTTTAGCAATAAAGTATTTTTTAGTTGAAGTATATACATTACTTTTTAGATAATACTCTTGCACATTTAATAGAGTACTATATAGTATAAACATAACGTTTATATGCACTGAGTAACAAAAAAGTCTGTGTCACTTTATCCACTTTACTGTGGTGGTCTGGAACCAAACCCACAATGTTTCTGAGATATGTCTGTATGTGAAAGTATTTGAGACAGAATTACACATAATTGCAATATTATAAACTATCATAATATCCAACTGCAAAGGATTGGTTAACTAAATACTATTTTGTCCACTTGTCTAGCTGATTAGTACTCAGCTAATATAATTTGAAATGATGACTAGATAGCAACATGCAAACATCTTTAGTTTACTACTAAATTAAAAGGTAGAATATAATGTCAAGATACTAACTATGATTATAATATTAAAATGTGGATATGAAATATACCAAAATAATAGGGAGGTTTCAATATGGTACCATTTTTGGTGATATTTTTTCCCTTTTGAATTTTTCAACTTTAATGTGCTTATGTTACTTTCATGATTTTGATGGCATTTTTAAGTCAAAGTGTCAAGAAGTAATTAAAGGTGTACAAACTCAGGACTGATTATTTGTATTTAGGGCTATTTGCCACAGAGTTGTAACCATAGTGGCCAAAATTTTTGAAGAATAGATTACAGAGGAGACCAGAGTAGGCCAAAAGGGAGCTATGGAGTGTTCTACATTTGGAGGAAGAAAGGAATTTGCTGAATAGAGTTGATGATTAGCTAGAAAAGGCAGCATTAAAAAGTATGTGTCTGATTCTAGCCCCAAGAGAGGATGGAGTTTAGGTTTATCATACCTTGACTGGGGCCAAGGAGAAAAGGACATAAATAAATGACTCACCTATTCACTAAGCATCTCCCACCAAGAGACCATCAACAAAGACACCTGGCTTTTATAACTCAACTCTGGTACAAATTATCCTTAAAAGTTAATTCCTATGGTTTGCATTGTGATATTTCAATATGACAAATGGAGTTTAGAATCTGCAGCCAAAGGGATTTGAATCATGATAAAATATTTGTAAGCCTCTCCTGATGACCTTGGTACTGAAAGAGACTCTGCTGTCCTGTGTCAGAGAAGGTTCTGGACTGCCCTTCCAAGCACCATTTTATCATCAGAAAACGGCTCACTTCATAAGGTTTATAACCTTCCATAAAACTGCGGAACATTTTATTCTTTTTTCAAGCCACCTCTGGAATCATTTTGGTCCCTTTATGGTCTCTTATTTAATCTGTTTTTTCATAGACTAAAGGGAGAAAAAATTCTATCAGTGGTCAAAATAGTAATTAGACAGTATAAGTCACAGCCTAAAGGCTTGAAGGCATACGTACTTACTAGTTATCTTCTCCATCTGCCTTCATCAGTGAATTCCTTTAATCCCAAACACATCCTTACCTTCTTCTTGAACAATGGGAAAAAGAAGTTACCAAACCTCGCGTTTTCCCAGTTCCAAGACTTGCTAATGTTTGTATTCTTTTCTGTTATAGCGTCATCATTCCCATGGTGTGAAAGCTCTTTTTACCAGACTCTAAGGAAAGCATGTATTAATAAAACATCAAGAGATCTTATTTCTTATATCGAAAACTCCTACATTTGCATAAAGTCAACAACTGACTCTTTCAGAAATAAATTTAATGACAAGGAGAGGACCATTAAAAGAGAGAAACCCACTACAAAATAAATCTTAAAACCACATTTGGATTTAAAATGAGGAAAATATCAGTTCTACTTATTCCTAAAGGATTTTTATTTTAAAAAAATCTTTTAATTAATGACAGCCCTCAGGGCACTGAGCAATTGTTAATTAAAACAAGGAGAAAAGGAAGAGGAAGTAGGGAAAAAATGCTAAGATGAACACATTTCCTCTTCTCTGCAGGGGAATAACATTACCAAGCCTACATTAATAAATATGAATACTATTGAGAGAAAATATATAAAAATGTTTTTTTTAAACATCCTATCTCAGCTTGGCATACACTAGCAGGTGCATAAATTAATTGGGGTGCCTCAAGAATTATAAACCCCGGGATGTCACCTTTTGTTGACTTGAAATAGTGCTGGCCATCACCCTACCCACAACAGGATGGATTGCTTCTGTCTCCGAGCAAGCTGATTTCTGTCAGAGGGTAGTGCCTGATCAAAGGTCTTCTGAGGGATTTCATTTACTTTCATTCTGGCAATGGGTGGGTATTCACGTTCAACCACCATTATTATAAAACATTTCTTAAATGCTTATAGTTAGGAGCTAGACTTACTGCCTATTCAATTCATTGGCTTTTCCCTTTTCAGCCATTACATTTTTACTTTAAAAATATAATTATTAGGCCTTTTGTTCACCCCCTGCGTTTACCTAATTTGGGCAGGTTATTAGTGGCAACATTTTCCAGGTCCTTCCCAACCACCTTCTCTTGGACCTTGCATGAAAAAAAAGCTTTTATCTCCCTCACGTGCTCAGAAATCTACTTACCAAGCAGAGCTTTAGAAGCCAAGAACAAAAAAGGAAAAGTAGGAGAATCTGTTTCTTACTTTATTTGGAAGGTGGCAGAAGCCAGAATCTCAAAGGCTGTGTGTTTATCATGAATATAGTCATTCTTAGAAATTAGTACAATCTGGAATAATTATTCCAAATTTTTCTATGACCCCAGTTTTATATGATTTTATAGGCTTTTTATCAAAGTTGTTTTTCAGAAATAGAGCTCAACCCCTTAGGATTTGGGCAATTTTTTTCAACTTTAGTCTGTGTGCCCATGTCCCTTTGATGTTCGGCATGCTAGAATGTCAGGGTCAGTGCATGAGGGCCAGTGTCATTTACAAAATTTTTTAGATGCCCCCTAAGATCAGTAGCTAGGAGATGACTTTGAATTTTATTTTGCTGTTTGTAGTCAGAATATATTCTTCACCACAGATAAGATCTTGCCTCCCCAGCATGCTATCTCTGAAAGAACAAGCTCTAGGTAATCAGAAAGCAATATTCTATTAAAAAATAAAAAACTGCCTAGCCAATACCTGGTCAAGCGTACGTGTCAGTGTAGAAAAAAATAATTTATTTTCTCTTTTCCTTGCTATAATAATATCTGTTGAAAAGCTCCTGATTTTCCTCAGCCGACCTAAAAATGTTTGTTGGTTGCTTCTGTTAATGTAGCTAAATGAGCTATTTACAAGGGCACAAGGGACAATCAATTACCTAACCCATCCATATACCATCATCTTTTCCTTCTCTTCACTTGTACACGGTATCCACTAATGATTAATTGGGAGTAGTAATTTACACATTATTTAAAAGGGAAAAATGAAAGAAAACATTTTCCTAGGTTTTTCAAAGTGGACCCACATGAGAATCACCAGGGGTGCTCATTAAAAATATTTTCTGGTTCTCCTCCCTGACTTCACAAATGGGAGGGTGGGGAACAGGGACGAGGAATCTTTTTTTTTTATACAAGTGACTATTAGGGAAACTCAAATGCCAGAGCCACTGGGAGTCTGAATGCTTTCATAGGATCGCTTGATTTTTTTACGGTCTTAGATAATACATAAGGATATAATATACAGGGTGGTCATAAAGTTCATGTGCAATTTAAAATACTGTAAAATTTTAAATTGTGCACGAACGCTATAGCTACCCTATATATGTTATATAATACATTTCATTGATTTTTATTTACATATATAAACATACATTGGTAAAACATGTACTTATAATTGCAAATTTATATGAAATTCTATTCCTATTTCTCAGTAGTAGCAGGTATATCAGACTCAGAAATAGAATCTAGAGTCAAGGTCCTGGAATTTGGCCATGGCTGGAGATCAGAGTTAGACTCAGATCACAATACCTACGGGGGCTACCCCAGGAGGAGGAAGAGGAAGAATAAGATTCTAGGTCTGGTAAAGAGAACAGGCAGGTAAAACTCAGAGACTTCCTTCAGCAAGGTCCATAACACCACTAACCACGTGCTGGGGGACTTTTTTTTTTTTTTTTTTTTTTGAGACAGTCTCATGGCGTCATAGCTCATAGAAACCTCAAACTCCCGGGCTTAAGAGATTTTCTTGTATCAGTTTCCCAAGTAGCTGAGACTACAGTGCCCACCACAATCCCTGGCTAGTTTTTAGAGATAAGATCTTGCTGTGGCTCACGCCTGTGATCCCAGCACATGGGAGGCCAAGGCAGGTGGATTGCCTGAGCTCACACGTTCAAGACCAGCCTGAGCCAGGGGGATTTTTAAACTACAGACTGGGATTGGACGTGACCTATTTACACTTACTCCCAAACCTGCTGTCTTGGACCATTTCAAGTTTGACAAAGGGTTGCTGAGGAGCTGAAATTCAAGAATTGTTTCTCACCTCCTTGTGACCTGTAAAGAAATGTCTTATCTGGGTCCAACCACATTCATTTGGGAATTCATTAAGTAGAACTTTGCAGTGAAATCTAAAGGGTGTCCTATAGAGATTAGGTGTGGAATGGTGGTGGAATTATTTTTAACTCTCATTTTGTTTCAAGTAAAATATGCAGTAACTTTCCAAAAATAATTAAAGGCCCTTTCCCTCTCAAAGTGTTTTTCAGTGTACCTCACTTCCATTGGTGTTTTCACTGGCTTGCCTTGGTGATAAGGCATCCAGCCTCAGTGAGTGTAAATACACACTTCCAAATGCTCTGTGCACGGTGATATGCTAGCTCTCTTTAGATTTTTGCTAACCAGAAATTGCTCAAGAAAAATTTGTGAGCTGTTTGCAAATTGCCTACCTCCCAAGTCAAGACTTATGTAACTATGATAGAATTACTGGTACCATTTAGAGAAAAATTTTAATCTTTTTTTAAAGTTTATTTATACATATAGGTACATATACTTTGTCATTAAAGTATTCCTGGAGGCCTTTCCAATACATTGATGGTTTAAACTAATAGGAACAATAATAATTAAATCTTTTTATCAGTGGCATCCTCACACTCACATCTTTGTCTTTGTATGAATTAGAATGAGTTCATTGCCAAACCTGTGATGTTCTCATGGTGTTAGGGAATTTGGATTTTGTTTCTTAGTATCATTCAGGAATGATGTATTTTGAATTTTAAAATGATGGCCAGGAGTGGTGGAACATGTCTGTAATTCTAACACTCTTGGAGGCCGAGTTGGGTCAATTGCTTGAGCTCAGGAGTTCAAGACCAGCCTGAGTGAGAACAAAACCCCATCTCCACTAAAAATAGAGAAAGTAGTCAGATGTCGTGGGTACCTGTAGTCCCAGCTACTAAGAGGGTGAGGCAAGAGGATCCTTTGAATTTGAAGTTCCCATAAGCAATGACGCATGGCACTCTACCCAGGGCACAGGGCGAGACTCTGTCTCAAAAAACAAACAAATAAATAAATAAAAATTTTAAAATGGTTAAATAAGTAGAGGACATTACATCCTGAAAGGGCAGACCCTGTGTACTTGAAACTAGTACTATCATCACTATTTTGCATTCTTCAGGACAGCTATTCCTGGGTTACTCCTGCAGTTCCTGCCTCTCCTTCTCACCTCTCTCCACTCATTGCTGGTCTTCACTAACTTCTCTTCCCAGGTGAACACTTTACATGTTATTGCTCTTTCATGGACACCATCTCATTGCCTCCTCCCTCACTAACCACATTCCATGTATGCTGCCCCACATTCCATATGGACACATGTACACTGTCCCAAATTCCATAAGGACACATGTACACTGTCCCACATTCCATATGGACAATTGTATACTGCCCCATATTCCATAAGGACACATGCACACTGTCCCACATTCCATATGGACACATGTACACTGTCCCACATTCCATACGGACACATGTACACTGTCCCACATTCCATACGGACACATGTACACTGTCCCACATTCCATATGGACAATTGTAT
>NW_003852437.1:1493278-1644645 GCF_000181295.1 Otolemur garnettii | reverse complement strand
ACACTGTCCCACATTCCATACGGACACATGTACACTGTCCCACATTCCATATGGACAATTGTATACTGCCCCATATTCCGTAAGGACGCATGCACACTGTCCCACATTCCATAAGGACACATGTACACTGCCACACATTCCATACGGATGCATGTACACTGCCCCACATTCCATATGGACACATGTATACTGCCCCACATTCCATATGGACGCATGTACACTGCCCCACATTCCATATGGACGCATATACACTGCCTACATTCCATATGGATACATGCACACTGCCCCACATTCCATATGGACACATGTACACTGCCCCACATTCCATAGGGACACATGCACACTGCCCCACATTCCATAGGGACACATGTACACTGCCCCACATTCCATACAGACACATGTACACTGCCCCACATTCCATACGGACACATGTACACTGCCCCACATTCCATACGGACACATGCACACTGCCCACATTCCATATGGGCACATGCACACTGCCCCACATTCCATAGGGACACATGCACACTGCCCCACATTCCATAGGGACACATGTACACTGCCCCACATTCCATACGGACACATGTACACTGCCCCACATTCCATACGGACACATGTACACTGCCCCACATTCCATACGGACACATGTACACTGCCCCACATTCCAAAGGGACACATGTACACTGCCCCACATTCCATATGGACGCATGTACACTGCCCCACATTCCATATGGACGCATATACACTGCCTACATTCCATATGGACACATGCACACTGCCCCACATTCCATATGGACACATGTACACTGCCCCACATTCCATAGGGACACATGCACACTGCCCCACATTCCATATGGACGCATATACACTGCCCACATTCCACATGGACGTATGTACACTGTCCCACATTCCATATGGACACATGTACACTGTCCCACATTCCATAAAGACACATGTACACTGCCCCACATTCCATATGGACGCATGTATACTGCCCCACATTCCATACGGACACATGTACACTGTCCCACATTCCATATGGACACATGTATACTGCCCCACATTCCATAGGGACACATGTACACTGTCCCACACTCCATACGGACACATGTACACTGCCCCACATTCCATAGGGACACATGTACACTGTCCCACACTCCATATGGACACATGTACACTGCCCCACATTCCATAGGGACACATGTACACAACCTCATATTCCATATGGATGCGTGTATACTGCCCCACATTCCGTATGGACACATGTACACTGCCCCACACTCCATATGGACCCATATACACTGCCCCACATTCCATATGGGCACATGTACACTGCCCCATAGTCCATATGGACACATGTACACTGTCCCACATTCCATATGGACCCATGTACACTGCCCCACACTCCATATGGACACATGTATACTGCCCCATAGTCCATATGGACCCATGTATACTGCCCCACATTCCATATGGGGACCTGTGTACTGTCCCGGACTCCATGTGGGCACATACATAGTGTCCTACATTTCACATGAGTGCATGTATACATGACTGTACTCTCACATTTCTACTGTGAAATTTCTTTGTTGTTGTCTTCACTGCACATGGTTATCCACTATTTTTTCATTGGGAGTAGTAATTTTCAAATTACTTAAAAAGGAAAATCTCTTTAAAATACTCCTTGCTGAGATTTTCATAGTGGAGCTACCAAAGAATCACCTGGGATTACCATGAATACACTTTTAGGCCTCTTCCCCCACTTTAGCAATCTGAGAATGTGGCCCAGGAATTCATATTTTTCACAGGATTCCAGGGATTCTCACATATACTCAAGTATGAGGACTACTTAATAATAGCCCAAATATTTTCTAAGGTAACATTTTTCTAAGGTGGCATCACGTCTTATTTTCCTCACCCTGAGCCCCACTTCCAGAGGGTCTGTGAGTCTTCTTGATTCTGTCTTCTCTGGGACCCTTCTCCTCTATTTCATACCCTCTTTTGCTCTTTGGGGGTCCATAATTCATTCTACTGGTACTTGTGCCTCCAGTTTCATCCTCACACCTGCCATTCACAGTATCTGTGTTTTTAATCAACACTAAAATCTGATCGGTTTCATCTGCTTTGTGTTCACTGGCCCCATATAGTTTATAGGCTGACATTCATGCTTCTTCCCATGACTTACCCTCTCCCTGTGTGATCCTCATATAGTCCCACTTGGTACGGTCCACTCATAACCACAATGAACAGCATTCATTTTCTGAAGATACATTCTCTGCCCAGATTCAATGCCCAAAAAAACTATACCAACCCTCCCAGCCTTACCAGCTCCCTTGTCCACCTGCAGAAATTGTTTAGAAATTCTTGAGTTTCTCCTTTGGTTTCAATGGCTCCCTTCCAAAATGCAGGTGCTACCATTAAGAGATGGGGCCTTTAAGAAGTAACAAGGCCATTTAGGGCTCCTCCTTTGTGAACGGGATCAGGTGTCCTCATAAAGTGGCTTCACGGAGGGCGTTTGCCCTCTCTTGCCTTTGTGCTTTCTGCCACATGAGGACGCACCACTCCTCCCTCCAGAGGACTCAGCCCCCACCAAATACCAAATGCCAGCACCCTAGTCTTAGACTTCAAGTTTCCAGAACCATGGGAGATCAATCTCAGTTCTTTCTAAATAACCCATGCTGAGGTATTCTGTTATAGCAGCACAAAATGAATTCAGTTTCCTCCCCTTTGGTATGTGAGTCCACCATGCTGCCTTGAGTTCTTTTCATACACCTAGAGGGCAGGTGTGGCCATCAACCCCAAGGTCTTTTCACACCATGTGGCATTTGTGCTCTCCTCTCTCTGTGACCTGTTTCCCATTCATGGGCTAAGGGAGCACACAAGCCCCAAAGACCTGGGCCAGGTCGGGTGCCAAGGGCCTGAGAAGAAGCCAAGTATTGGTCTTAAGCAATCAAAAAGAGCTCTAGTCCCAGAAGTGAGTGCTCATTGAAACAAGGAAGAAATATTGGGGCCAAGAGAGGATTTTTGTCTTATAAAAAGAATGCGACAGAGTTACTCATTGTGTCCATGTGAAAGCAAACTTGGGCTTAAATTAAAGCAGAATGTATTTCAGTTGGGTATGAGAAAGGATGGCTTTACTGCAAAGCTGACAAAAGACTGAAATAGAATGGCAAGGAAACATATTAGGTTCTCGCCTAGGCTAATTTTAAAATGAGAACAGGGAGATGTTTATCTGTTTGTGAGCTTGGGAAAGGAATTAAAATTTACATTTTCAGATCTTTCCATATATCTTGAATCATGTTGAATTCCACTGTTAAATGTGTCCACATTTCTAGTGTTTCCTCAGGATAATTTCACAGAAGTGGAATTAATAGATCAAAAGATGTAAACATTTTGAATGTCCTTGATATACATTGCTAAATTGATTTTGGGGAAAACTTATGTCAACACTTCCTCTCTGATAAGTGAAAATGATACTGTTATTTAATTTCCCATTTCTCAGCTTATTAAGTATTATGTGCTTGTTAGCCATTTTATAGGTTGATTAGTTATTTTGTTTTTATTGTTGCCCATTCCTCTTCTGAAGTCTTAGCATTTTTCTTATTTATTTGAAAGAGTTCTGTTTAAGTAAAAGCTATTAACCCTTTCTTTTATCGCTGGCATTTTTTTCCTTGCTATTTGACTTTTAACTTTGTTGCTTTTCACATGAAAATGTACCAGGGTTACAAATTCACTCACAGATACAGTGTACTATGTGTATTTTATCTATAATTTTACTGGTCTTCCTTACAAGCTCTTACACACCAGGTAGGAAAGCAAAAATGAACTTTAGACCTTTTTATTTCTGAATTTAGTCTGAGCTGATCATTGAAATGGTCCTTTTAAGTAATGTTTCAGGGTGGTTTTTTGCGAGGTAATTTCTTAGCTTCTCTAGTTCCCGACCCCTTGCCTGGCTCTGTTCTAACATGGAGTGGCACATCCCTCGTGGAGGGGGCTCTGGAAATCTCTCTGTGGTATTAGTGAGAAGCAACTCGGACCCCCAGGAGCCCTGGGAGAACGGCCAGCCTCTCCACCTAATCTCTTTCCCTCCCTCTATTTCTCTCTTCTTCCCTCTCCCCTTTTCTCTCCCCTCCATCTTACCCTCTCCCCCCGCCCCCAGCTGACTGGGCTGTCCTCTGCCTCTCTGCCTCATTCTCCAGGGAATGAAACTGCCCATGCACACACCCACACACCCTGGTCTCTGCCGAGAGTTCCCTTCACTCTCACCGTTATGAACTTCAGTTCCCACCCACAAGTTCTCAATTCCAAGACCCTCTAAGGGGCAGGTCCCCAGACACACTACATGGGAAACAAATTCTACAGGTCCAGGCCCCCTGTGTCTCATGTCCACATACCATGAAGTTCACCTTGATATGGCTGCAACTGGGTCGGTAAAGGAGCGGCTGAGAGGCCATCTCTTTGTAGAATGCAACCAGACATGGAGACAGAGACATTTCCTCACTTCTAACTGCTTCTGTTCTCCTACTTTCTCACGTCCCTCTTCCCTCCTCCTTACACAATCCTTCTGCCTTTTATCTTCCTCATGTGGAATCATCTTTCCAGCAGAGAGCAGCAGGCTGCCTGGTAGACATGCGCCCTCTCCCACTCAGGGAGAACTGTAGGATCTGGTGGGCCCTGCCCACTTCTGGGTATATTCAACTATGGCTAAACAGATTTGGGCATCTAGCAAACTTCTTTCTCCTGACTTTCTAGCCATTTTCAAGACAGCAAATGAACATCCTCCCCTGCTCTGGGGAGGCCAGCCCTGGGGCTTAGCCTAGGAGGGGCGAGGCTACATGAATAAGGGGACAAGTTAGGATGCATCTCTTTAACGTGTTTAAATTAATTTTTCATTTTTATGCAGCCATATCTTACAGTGTGCCATGGTTAATTTTATGTGTTAACTTGACTAGGCGGTAGGGTATCCAGATACTTAGTCAAACATTATTCTGAATGTTTCTATAAGGTTTCTTTAAAGTAAGATTAACATTTAAATGAGCAGACCAAATAAAGCAGATGGCCCTCCCTCGGCTGGGTGAGCCTCATGCAATCAGTTGAAGGCCTGAATAGAACAAAAAGTCTGACCATCCCCCAAGTAAGAGAAAGTTCTTCCTGCCTGGCTGCCTTCTGACTCAAACTATCAGCTCTTCCTGAGTCGAGTCCGCCAACAGTCAGGTGGGGACCTCACCATCACCTCTCCTGGCTCTCAGGACTTCCAACTCCATCTGGAACTGCACCACCAGCACTCTCAGTCTCCACCTGGCCAGCTCACCCTGCAAATCTTGAGACTTGCATGTCCCCATAATCTCATAAATCAATTCCATGTAATGAATTTCTCTCTCTCCCCTTTCTCTGCTCTCCCCATCTCTCTGTCTTTAACTATATGCCTGTCTATCTACCTATCTGTATTCTGTTCTTTTTCTCTGGAGAACCCTGACTAATACACTTTTGTCTTGGAAAGTTCTTTCCTATTCAAATATCAGGTAAATATTCATCTATCGCTTGTTTTAGTTTTTAAAGATTATATTTTTTAAAAAAAATCTTTAGTCCACATGGGTTGTACTTGAGCACATGATGTGAATTAAAAGTCCAAGTATTTTTACTTTTTAGACAAAAGTCCATGTTCTCACAACCTTTAATAATTCTTTTCCTTGGCGTGTGCGTGCAATAGTTTTCTAGTATTTTGTTTTTTCTTCTTTCTTTCTTCTCCTAAATGTGAATGTTCTATATGTCTACCATATTCCCTTTTTTCAATTCCCTTTCCTTCAAAATCACACACCCCGTGTCAGCTATCTTCCGTGTGTAGGGATTGAAAGTGTTCAACAGGCTGGAAGCTGTGCTCTAATCTACCTATTGGACTTTTTCCCTAGGACCTTACCCTACTGCTCTAACATAACATGTAGCATTTATAATCTATAAATAGAATTAGAATAACATGTAGAATTATGTAGGATGAATCAGAGATTAAAATTGATAATTATAATTTATAATCTTGGAATGCATTCTTCCCCTATGCTAACAAAGCCCAATCTGCGGCTCCTCCTACCCAATTTTTGTTGATGGTATTTGAACTCTTAGAATCTTTTATCTCTTGAAATTTTATTTTATTTGGAGCTAGTTTAAAAGACAGATTCTTTCTGAAATCTTCACTTTTTGCCCTCCAAGTCAAAGCAATATCTTACCCAGTCTCTAATAGCACTTTGTACTTTTCTGATAAGACTTATCTCCCTTGACCATGTATGATGGATATTTATATGTGCTGATATCTCATTATATATTTTAAATGTCTCCTTTAGAAAAATTCCCTTAAGATACAAGAGGCGTGATACTTCCAAACAAAGCTGACACTTAGGAATAGGAAGCCTATATAATGAGGATTGGATTATTTGATCTTCCAGAATTAATAAAGCTATTAATAATCTAAGTGAAGTTCAAGATCTGCTTTTGACCATGCCATGACTGTCTCCATTGCTCTCTCTCCTCCCTGTCTCCCCTTTCCATGCACAAACTGAAAGACAGAATCAATATCAGACATTTTTGTCTAATCTCACTACCAAGATAGATCCTCAACACATGTGTTTTAAAAGAATGAATGAATGAAACAATGGTCATCTACAAATAATAATGTGTGATATATTGATATAAAACCATAAAATACATATTTCTAAGTGTACTCCCCTCTCAGAAGATTCTTTCCTACTGACTCTCTGTTCAAGTGGTGTGAACACCTCCACCCCATTGCTCAGCAGCCCAGGGTTACCAGCAGGGATCCTGCCAGCCCAGGGCCCCTCCTTCCCTCATCTAATCACATGCAAGTAGCCAAACTTTAATCGTGAGTTTCATGATACTTACCTTAAGCTCCAAAGTATTGCTCATAAGACATAACATAACAAGGGCTGGAGGAGTTTTTGAGGTACAGATAACAAAACATAACAATAGCTTTTATATATAATAGATTAAATAATTGCGTATAATCACAATTGTATATAAACCAAAACCTCCTCCACTATGTGACAGAATGACCAGTAAGTCAGCCTGTGCTTCTCTGATATGACCACTCTTGGCATTTATGTTTCTAATCAACCTTGACAACCATTGTATGTCAATCAGATAGACATTAATAGGGCCTAGGAAATATCAGTATACATACAAACACCCCTCTTTAGTTAAGGGAACCAGCCCTCTACAAAGTAATCCCTGCAGACTTAGCTGTAAATGAGTTGCTAATCAGAAAGGCCTCAGGACAAAGGTAAGTGGGATAAATTCCTATTTACTGAATTAATATTCCTGGTTCCCTGGGTCCCCTTCTTCTTTTTGGAAGCACTTCTGGCAGTCTGATTTAGGATTTTTATCTGGCACTGTTCTGAGACTGGGGCTTTGGGGCCTATATTAATTTTAGATCCCAGTCTGTGGAGATTAGTCAATTCTATGAACTCTAATGTAGTAGTTGAAATAGTTTTCAGGAGCAAAAGTGCTTGCCTATCTGATCCTTACTTTTCAGTACGAATTCCACCTTAACATTCTATGTTAAGGACGCGTATGATTAATTCATTACCCAAGATTACAGCAGTATGCTAAAAGCTACCTGGAGGCATTTCTTTTGGTGTGAAATATTAAAGATTCAACATTTTTATCAGTGCACCTAATTCATATTCCTGAGCCTGTGGGCTGAGAAAGGAACTTGGAAATATTCAGTCATTTTTTTACCATCCGTTTGTTAAAATGTTTAAGGGGATTATTGCTTTAACTACCTCTTGATAAGAACAACGACAACTCTGTTCAGGAAAGCTAAAATATAAAAACTAAAAAACATAGTGTCTCTTATTTATAAAAATGATACAAATCGGGTTTTGACAATAGTATACCTTGGGGTACTTGAACAATAGTACAACTAAAGGCTTTCCTGACAAAGAGAATGGCTAATACCTTATGATCACTAATAAATAAAAACTGAAATACGCAATCCCATATGGAGTAAATATGAGAATACTCTATATTATCAGCTACCTCCTACTCTATATTATCAGCTTATCAGAGCAGGTTTGAATAAGAATTCAAAATTCTTCTGAAGTAGCTTCAGAAATATATTTGAATGCTTAGATTTAAGTCAAAATGTGACTGAAATTCACCATTACTTTCAGTGAAATAACAACATCATACCATGAAGAATGAATTTAAAAGCTGGAAAAAGTTGGCAGCTTCAGGATTCTGCTCTTTCACTCCAGAGAAGGCCAGGATTGCTGAGCTGAGTTTTTGAGGGTCCAATGCAGAAAATGGTCTCACTCTCAATTTTTGGTGATTAGGGAGAGATATAATTAGGCCTATACTTAGATGATATCGCCTATTCTTTTTTTAAATCATAACATAGGCACAGAGAAGAATGTATAATATAAAATATATTTGCCAAGTTTTAAGAATTACTTTAAAGAAAACACCTGTATAGCGGCCATCCATTCAAGAAATAAAACTAGCCACTCCTTACCTGTGTGCACCTTCTTCATTATCCAGAGGAGCTGAAAGCTATAACCTAATTATAGCCTAAGAATGTGGGGAGGGGGAGGAGGGGAAGGGAGAGGGGTAGATGGGTGGAGGGAGCTTGATTGGAGGGATCACCTCTATGGTTTATCTCACAGAACAAGTGAATCTTTCCAAAAGTAGAACACAATAACTAAGAAAATGACATAAAGGCTATGTTAACCAGTTTGATGAAAATATTTCAAATTGTATATGAAAACACCACACTGTACCCCATGATTATATTAATGTACACAGCTATCATTTAATTTAAAAAAAGAAAGATTTTCTAGAATCTCAAGTGGAATATTGATTTTGCTCTTTCAAATCAAAAGTCTTTGCTGATTATGTGCAAAAGGGACATCATTGACTAAAAATAAGACAACACATTCTTCCCTGAAAGGAAAAATAATTTAAAGATATATTGAAATCCCTTTGGGAGACGTCTCTGGGAGCAAATCATCATGAGACCATGTAAGAATGCAGGTAAGGCACATATGTAGAAGCATTTTAAAGTTGATGTGTACCAAGTCAAATTCTGAGCACAATTGCACAATTACAATGCAATTACTGAGCACTGTACTAGGGTTCTCCAGACAAAAAGAACCAATAGGTTGTGCACATATGTAAGAGGAAATTTATTTTGGAAATTGGCTTCCATGCTTATGGAGGCCAAGAAGTCCCACAATCTTTTGTATGCAAGCTGGTGAACCAGGAAAACCAATGGTGTTGCTTAATAGAAGTCCGAAGCCCTGAGAACTAAGACCACTGCTGTCCGGGGGCAAAGAAAGTGGATGTCCTAGCTCAGGAAAAGAGATAATTTGCCTTTCCTCTGCCTTTGTGTTTCATTTAAGCCCTCAACAAATTGGATGTCGGCCAACCCCATTAGTGAAGGCAGTCTTCTTTACTCAGACTGCAAGTTCAAATGCTATTCTTCCAGAAACATCTTCACAGACACACCTGGAAATAATGTTTTACCAGCTATCTGGGCATCCCTTGGCCCAGTCAAGTTGACACATAAAATTAACCATCCCGAGCACCACGTGAATTTAAGACAGTATGGTGAGTGTTCTAGAGTGTATGAATACTTGTTATTAAAATAATTGCTACACACACACAAAGTTTCTGTGGCAAACTACATTATTTAAAAAAACTTTCCTTTAAAGAAAGGTTTTCATCTCTTAAAGAAATACATAGCATAAAATGGTTCCCCAAGTACTTTGTCTAAAGATGGCCTTTTTTTTTGGAGAAATGGTCAAAAAGACTTGAGTTTTACAGATGTATAGGGAAAGGATATCAATATGTATATCATCAATCAAGTATTTATAGATCCCCAAATCCAACTTAAGCTAGAATAAGACATTAGACATTAGAAAAAAAGACTTTGGAGCCACCAAAAGCAATCTGGAATGTGGCTGGGTCATGATCCTTAGAATTGGCCTCTTCTATGAACTGGGTGCCCTTTACAGCACACTTGATGTCTGAGCCTGAGATCAAGGTGATTAGCTCTGTGACCTTGAGTAAGGCAACCGAATTTTCAGAGCCTCAGCTTTCTCATGAGTAAAATAAAAGGTTCAAGTGGAATTATTCTAAATTAACTAAATCAGTGCCTTAATATTTTTTTAAGAGCTGAAATATCTCAGCCAGGCATTATGGTAGATACCTATAGCCCAACTACTTGGGAGGATCCCTGGAACCCAGGAATTTAAGGTTTCTGTAAGCTAGGCTGATGCCACAGCACTCTAGCCCAGGCAAAAGAGTGAGACTCTGTCTCAAAAATATAAAATAAATACACACATACATAAATGCCTTTTTAAAAAGTGAAATATCTGAGACAAACTGACTTGGTCTCAACAAAAATGATTCCAAACTAAAATAAATCAGACAGCAGATGTGTGGCACTGTAATGTTGGATCTTTTCGTTTTACTTTAATATTTTGTTCTAGTGATTGGTTTTTTTTTGGCTGGGGCTGAGTTTGAACCCACCACCTCCGGCATATGGGGCCGGCACCTCACCCTTTTGAGCCACAGGTACCACCCATGTTCTCCTGAATGCAACCACTTTCTCCAAGTCTCAGGTCACTCAGCACATGGTGGAATTATTTGTTAGTCACTTTGTAGTTTTGCTAGTCATTCCTGGCAGGTGTGAGATGAAATGGAACCAAATTTCAGGATGGTTTAGCTAGGACTGGTGTGCTTATTTACCAGATTGCTCTTCACCGTACATAAATAATTAGTTAAGCCTTATCAGACCCTGAGGGTAATTTGTCAAAATATTAATAATGTGTGTTTTTACATTTTGGTGTTAGCTCTCATTACATATTATTAATAGATTATTAACTTAGTATAAACATTTTAGGGAAAACTATTCAGTGAGATGTGTTTTCTAACATTTTAATGGGGTAAGAAAAAAAAGATCTTAAATTACTGAGCAATTATACACAGAACATAAAGTTTAGAACATATAAAAATCTAGCTCATCACATAAGCTGACCAGAGAGGGTATCAATGAATCAATTGCAAATTCTGAACTCCAAGAAAAGGCAGTAACAATATCCCATGGAGAATAATATGTGGAAAATAGGAAAATGGAAATGGAAAATATGTACTTCAGTGTCTCCTTTACTTATAGCAAAGGAAGTGAAAGCACCACATTTTATCTTCTTTATTATCTTCTAATACTTTTGAATTATTAGAAGACTTCCAGATATGCTGGCCTTTCAGAAACCCTAGTCCTACCCTTAGTTGAGGGAAGGATAGAAAGTGTAATATTTTGCATTTAACTAAAATATTCAACTACTAATTTTCTTTCTTCAGAACTGTGGTTGAAACATTATGTGCTTTGGGGAAAGGAAAATATCAGATCAATTAGTAATAAAGATCTGCTTTTATGCTGGAGTCATGGCTTTGGGGAATAAAGAGGAGATCAAGATGGATTTTCACAGTTGAGCACAGACAAGCAAGACAGATTGCTCTGGGATGGTTGATGGCTCTGCAAACATTGATGGTAAAAAAAAAAAAAAAAGCAAAACAAAACAAGCAAGATATTCCTAGAATGGATATTTACAAATGTAAATGCACTCAGCTTTCTTTGCTTGTCAGCACAGAGCACCTGGCACTAAGACTATTTGCTTCTCTGGATAAAGATCACCAGAGTGTACTATTAAGAGGAAAATATTAGAGAAACTCCATGAAATTTGTGATCTGAAATGAATTAAGAAAATACGATATGTTTACAGAGATTTCAGCAAAGGATCTTTTAATACTTCAATAATAAGATTGTCTATAGGCTTTGAGAGGACAAATGAACACCAGGAGGTGAATTTATATTCCAGTGATACTATAAACCAAAGAAAGTGGGCAATGCAATTTCTACCCTTCTAATTCCTCTCAGATTTGCTACAGATTTCTCCTTCCATATGGTATAAACAAGGAAATAAGTAGTTTCAGTTCTAGATTTTTAGCCATATGTGTTCTTTCTAGTTTTTTTTTTCTTCTCCCCCACAGAAAAGACATGCTGTCTGTTTTATGGATTGAGGTACCATATCACATAAATAATTCATAAATTGCTGACGATTATACCCCTAAGAGATGGGATGCACAGGTGAGCTGGTCAGATGGAGAGCAAGGAATGGTGTGCCAGGGAGGTGTGCTCATGTTATGAAGCTATATCTGTTTAACTACCTGGTTATTTCGTATCATCATTGGCTCACAGTATCACAAGTTTACTTTCTAATTGTTTGACAGAATAGGTTCTATGTTGAAGTTATAAAATAAAGCAGTGGTCCCCAGCCTTTTTGGCACCAGTGACCAGTTTTGTAAGAGACAATTTTTCTACAATCCAGAGGATAGGGGGAATGATTTCAGGGAGATTTAAGTGTGTTACATTTATTGTGTACTTTGTTTTTATTATTATGACATTATAATATAT
The DNA here is from genome assembly GCF_000181295.1 of Otolemur garnettii. NCBI lineage: Eukaryota > Metazoa > Chordata > Mammalia > Primates > Galagidae > Otolemur > Otolemur garnettii. The sequence continues at coordinate 1,632,161 of NW_003852437.1, read as the reverse complement.
AGTGAAATAATTATACTATTCACCATTATGCACAATCAGTGGGAGCCCTGAATTTGTTTTCCTGCAACTAGACAGGCCCATCTGGAGGTGACGGAAGACAGTGACACCCAAACTGTATTGCTGCTCTGAAGCCTGCCACCAGATGCAGCTTAACTGTCACCTGCCACCCTGCCATATCACCAGGGTTTTAATATGAGTCTGCAAGCAGATTTGTTATGGACTCTGTGCAGTCAAATATCTCTGCTGATGATAATCTGTATTTGCAGCTGCCCCTCAGCCTTAACTGTAGGTGATGCCAGCGATAGGGAATGGCTGTAAATACAGATGAAGTTTCACTCGCCCATCATTCACCTACCTCAGTAGGTGAATGAGATCTTGGGGATAAAACCTGGGTAACTTCTACTTGGTGAGATGGGACCTGGCTACTGGTCATCTCTCTTCTCTGAGTGACTGATAGGCTTGAGCGTAATCATGGTAAGTTTAGTCCTAGCTCTGCATTTTAGGAGATTCTATAGACTGTTGTAGTATACTTTTGAGTTCAATCTTGCACATAATTTTTATCATTGACTATAAAAAGAAAAACATGTCTTATTATCTGGTGAGAGGTTTGTTTTTTTTAATATGTGAATATAGATGTATGAGAAATATTCTTTGAGATTTCTTCTAGGGGTGGTAAAAATTTGTTTATCAGCCTTCATTGGAAAGAAAAAAAACAAGTCTTGTGCAGAATTGCACACTGGTTTCAGAGAGTGAAGGTGTAACGGGCATTTTAAAGATGGAGGAAAACCCTTATTTATGATGACAGCCATCAGCTCTAATCCAGAATGCACTAGACTTTATTGTCTTTTCAGTCATGTATTAATCAACAGGACAGAGATTTCCTGAATATTTAACTGTAATTTTAAAAAAGTTTTTAATCAATATTTTTTCCAATTTGTCTTTATTATAAAACTTGAAATGAATAACTCGAGTTTAAAAAGTATGGCCCCTCAGTAACAAAATTATACTTGATAATGAAGCCAGATCATTAAAAATATGTAAATTTTCAACTAATGTAAGTTGTAGGTGCACATTAAAATTTTTTGAAAGGAGAGAGGACAAGCTCTATAATTACACCTCTCTCAGATAATCACTATTCAGTTTAATTTTTAATTATATTTATTTTTCACCATTTTTGATAAATAAAATTAAAAATCTATGCTTGTATCTACATACTTTTAACACTAAAACTTAAGTCTTTCTTGTTTTGCAATATAATATTCACAACCATTTCTTTAGTGGCTACAGCAAGTTGATTAATACATTAAATTAATCAATCATTTCTTTAGTGTTGCACTTATACACAAAGGTCACCGAACGTCGCAAAATGCGTATTTAAATAAGAATTAGTCATCATTGGAAAATGCATTATAGTTACTAAATAACAAAATGAGTACAGTGCAGCTGAGGTATCACAACAGGTGTTGGTCCTGAGGCAGGTGACTTAGTGCAAGCAGCACCTTGCTTTGCTTCCCCACAGCACCTGCTCTTCTTGTTGGTTTGATTTGAATTTCATATTCTTCTGTCTCTGTTATCAGATCAGTAGTAAAGAGAGAAGCCTCTCCCATTTCTATCCACCTTCAAATTTAGTGTTGCTTCTCCTTTCTTTTTGAAACTCCATTACAGTGCCCTCATGCTTCTGCACCCTTGCATGGTCTTTCTCTATATGAAACATGTAATAAATGCTTATCATATGAAAAATATATTTTTTTAATGGGAAAAAACTTGAAGGTAAACTTGGCAGTAATATGTCTGTCTCACATGTACATTCATCTTGGGGATCTTAAAGTGGACCAACTACCTCGTATTTCTACAAGGTGGCTGGGCTTACTCCCCACCCTCCCAAAAACAAGTGGGAGAAGAGCTAAGCCTGCTATGGTCAGTGAACTTCTTCTGACAAAGGCTATTTAGCACAGCCTTTTCCTACTATCATACAGAAGAAATAAGTTCTATGCATAACCAAGTTTGAGAATCACTGAATGCCATGGCCATCTCACAGAAATTTAAGTTACTTGGAGTATGAGGCTTAAAAAAGCCCTTCTTGGCTGGGCACGGTGGCTCATGCCTATAATCCCAGCACTCTGGGAGGCCAAAGTGGGTGGATTGCCTGAGTTCCAGACCACCCTGGAACCAGCAAGACCCCATCTCTAAAAATAGCTTGGTGTTATGGAAGGCACCTGTAGTCCCAGCTACTTGGGAAGCTGAGGCAAGAGAATCACTTAAGCCCAAGAGTTTGAGGTTGCTGTGAGCTGTGACACCAGGGCACTCTACCGAGAGCGACACAGTGAGACTCTGTCTCCAGAAATAAATAAATACATAAGCCCTTCTCTCTTGGTTTAACCCAGCACTTTCCAGATTTATTTCACCACAGAACACTGTTTTAAAGTTAAAACTTATTGTTGATTGAAAAATCAATTGGATTGATTTATGCATTCCACATTGTATATCATTCATCACATTGTACCCCATAAACGTATACAGTTATGCTTTTTAAAAAAAATTTTTTTGAGTGTTCAAAGGAAAAAAAAAGAAAAATCAATTGGATTGTCTGTAGTCTATTAAAACTGTGGTATCTCCCCTCAAAGAAACTGTTTTAAATGTATTGTTGAACTGGATATCTAAGGTTTCCAATGGAAAGCTTACCTGCCACACAAGAACATATTTTAAGCTGACACATCTAAAAATGACACATTCCTGAATTTCTATTCCACAGTATTAATCATTGAACTGTTTACAAGGCCCTGGGTTTCACTTGAGCTTCTTCTACAACCTCGACCTTGATGTGGTCTCAACCAGGGGAGAGCTAATAGTAAGAAAAATATCATAACAATTCTACAGGTACCCCCAATTCCCTGCAGGGTCTCCTTGGGCAGCTGTAGACTCTGAATTGTGGAGGGAAGGAGTCCCCTCTCTTCGCAGCCATCCCCAAATGGAGGAGCAGCTGCTGGGTATCAGACACGGCATTCCTTTCAACACAGGGGATTAAGGGGCATGTGGTAAGAGGATCTATTTCAAAGAGCTGGTAGAAGATGATCAATGATCTAGGAAATCAGAGTTGAAAAAGGAACATCAGTGCCTTGAAATGTTCCCTAGAGCTCTGACCCCATGAGGGTTTTAACTAAATGGCTACTTAGTTTATTGGATTTACCCACACGGCACATATTTAAATGAAATGAATGGAGGAAAGGACCTCGAAGCTACATGGCAGAAAAATGACAAAAAGCTTTCGAAGGTCAGGAAACGTAGCACAATCACTTTAGACGAGCGGGAAAATGAAATTCTTCTCAAGACCTTGTAGACCTGATCGTGCTATCAATTTTAAAATGGATATAGTGTCTTAGGAGGACTGTGTTCCCTGCTAAGTGACGATGTACTGAATTATAACAGCTTTGGGCACTCACTTGAGAACTTGAGGAATGAGTTACATGGAATGTTAATATTGTTAATACCAGAGAAATTATTTACTTATTACTATCATCACATGTTACAAAGTAGAGCTTCCAAAATCCTTGGTAAAAACAACAGCAAAAAATTACCCTCAATTTTATTTCAGTGGTTGTCTTGCCCGTAGGAACCATCCAGCGATACTGACCTAAAAGGAAAAGATGGCTAATTATAAGATTCATTCTAGCTCCCTACATTCTTTTCATTTAATCACTAGCCAATCTCATCATCTTTATATAATCCTGTATAATATGAAATAGCCCAACACTAAGGGCTTGGCATCTCTTTATGCAATTTAAAAACAAATGGCATATTTTCCCATGAACGAACACATCTTTTCATACCAATGACCATGCACTACACACCAAAAGAACTGGGTGAAGTGGAATTTTATGTATTTGACCATGATATGTTGGGAAGCCTTCCACTGAAGAACTTAGTAATCTCTGGGACAGGTGTATTTGGGTGGGTGGACACATCCTTCTCTATAGTGTTCGAATGTGTGTGTTGTGTGTACGTGTGTGTGTGAGGCTAGCGTATTATTATAGTTTGGGAGGGCTACATTAACCAAATGTCATAGACTGGGTGGTTTAAACAACAGAAATTTATTTTCTCACATTTCTGGAAGCTGAACATCCAAAAGCCAGGTGTCACCAAGGTTGCCTCCTGCTATGGTGGCCTTGGCATGCAGACAGCCACCTTCTCACGTGGGCTTTCCTCTGTATATGAATCCCTGGCAATTTCTTTTTTGCATCCAGCTTTTCTATTCTTAAAAGGAGAATAATCCGTTTGGATAAAGGCCTGTCCTAACAGCCGCATTGGATCTTAATAACCTCTTTAAAGGCCCTATCTCACATATAGTCTCATTCTGAAGTACAGGGGTCTAGGACTTCGACTTGTGAATTTAGGGGGGACACAGTTCGTCCATGACACGTAGTACACATAGAAATGCATGATCAGGAGGAAAATGTTATTATTCCACCTGGGTTTATAGTTTTCCTCTATGTGTGAACCATCATTTACTCTGCTCAAGAGAGATGCCAGTGAAAGAAACCGTAAATCAGTTGGCTTCCTAAAATTAGCTAACATCAGTCCACAAGAGAAGCTTTAGTCTAAACGGTGGATTAAAACTATTACTTTTGAGACTCATTTTCTTTCTTATTAAAATAATTATAAAACAAGTTATCATGCATATCCGGTTAATTAGAAAATGGGCGAAAAAACATAAATAGCATTTCTTTAAAAAAAAAAAGTTACCTTTAGATGGGGCAGATGAGAACAAATTCTAATAAGTATATTGGTTTAGCTTTGGAATAGCATTACAATGGTCCCCCCTTATCCACAGTTTCAATTTGTACGGCTTTCAGTTACCTCAGGTCTGAAAGTATTAAATGGCATCAGTCAGCCAAGGTCTGAAAATATTAAATGGCATCACCAATGGACAGGCCAGGAGGTTCCCCTTTATTTGGGGGTTATACTCAGAATAGAACAAGAAGAAATCCTCTTGGGTACACTGAGATCCTTAAATTTGCTTTTGGTTTCCCCTTTAAGAGGGGAAATCATTACTCTTTCCTATCAGTACTTGTTCACCTTTGCTGTGGCTTCAAACTGTCCTTTCTCCTTAGCAGAAGTGATCTTCCACCACGTAGAGCACTTCTTAGGAGTCTGTGAGAAGTTGACTAAAACATCTACATCTCAGTGCTTTTTTCTTTTTTTTAATTAGACAAAGCCTTACTCTGTCACCCAGGCTGGAGTGCTGTGGCATCACGATAGCTCACAGCAACCTCAAATTCCTGGCCTCAAGCAATCCTCCTATCATAGCCTCCCGAGTAGGTTGGACTATAAGCACTGGCCATTATGCCTAATTTTTTTATTTTTGGTAGAGACGGAGTCTCATTCTTGCTTTGGCTGGTCTCAAACCACTAAACTCAAGGGATCTTCCCGCCTTGGCCTTCTAGAGTGGTAGGATTACAGGCATGCGCCACCAGACCTAGCCTGAGTGCTGCTTCTTATCTCCTCCCACCAAAAAACACGTATGAGGAAACCTCGCCTCTCAGATCACTGTGATCGTTTTGCCCGTGGTTAGTTATTTTTCCCCAACCACGCACAGAATTGCCTGGTGCCCATCTTCCTTTCACTTGTCCGGGCACTCTCTCTGGAGCTTAATGGACTGCAGGGGCTGCCCTGAGATTTAAACATTACTGTGATCAGTTGGGATACTGACAGAAAGCCAGGGTGGGATTAGGTCTCTTGTTATCCCTGGATGACACCATCTTTTTTCAGTTACTATGTTTTTAAGTGCTGTTAAAGTGCACAATTTTAAGTGCACAATTAAAGTTTCATTTCCTCTTGGATGACAATTTTTTTCAGTAGATTTAGACTGACTGACTTTATTTTTCTGAGACAGAGTTTCATTATGTCATCCTCGGTAGAGTGCTGTGGCATCACAGCTCACAAAAACCTCAAACTCTTGGGCTTAAGCAATTATCTTGCCTCAGCCTCCCAGGTAGCTGGGACTACAGGTGCCCGCCACAACGCCCGGCTATTTTTGGTTGCAGTTGTCACTGTTGTTTAGCAGGCCCGGGCCCAGTTAGAACCCACCAGCCTCGGAGCATGTGGCCGGCGCCATAACCACTGTGCCACCAGGGCTGAGCCTAGGCTAACTTTAGATCCAGGAAATTGCCTCCATGGCAGTTCCTGCTGCAGTTCACTAGAGCAAGTCTGTTTTGTTTTGCTAAGTGTTCTTGAGACTTGTATTGCTTTATCTCTGGTTCCAGAACTAGTACATTTGATATTGTATGCATGTGGAGTACAATTAAATCTATACAATGGATCAAATATACTAGAGCAAATATATTTCCAGAAAGAAATGGCACCCCCTATGACCCTGCAAAGTAACTACATGTTTTTGAATAACGTTTGTTTGTTTGTTTGTGTATTGCAGTTTTTGGCCGAGACTGGGTTTGAACCCACCACCTCCAGCATATGGGGCCAGCACCCTACTCCTTTGAGCCACAGGCGCCACCCAGAATAATGTTTGTTTAATTAAATATCTCCTGAGAGTAGAGAGAGATGAACCTTATCTTTAGTTCTGCTATTATGCTATGCTTGCTTCCTTCTCTGCCTGTTTGTATACCCCCTTTTCCTGGACCATGGGTGGGAAACAAGACAGGAAAACCTGGATGAGCTTTGCTTGTTCTAACGAGGAAATCTCCTAAGCCTCACCTTCTAACACTGAATTCAGAATATCTATCCTTTATCCCATGCTAGACAGCTTGCAAACCTCTTTCACCATAAAGGCAGAGATAATTTTATTGAAGGCAGTTATCCTGAACAAATATTTTGGAGATCAACTCTTTGCAAGGCATTAGCCCCATGACTGGAAACCCTATTTTATTCATTGGTAACAATTAGAAATTGAAATAGCTCAAGCAGTGAAAATAACATTAATTTTATAAAAAGGGCCTGACACAAGGCAGTGCCTGTGGCTCAGTGAGTAGGGCACCGGCCCCATATACCAAGGGTGGCGAGTTCAAACCCGGCCTTGGCCAAACTGCAACAAAAAAAAAATAGCTGGGTGTTGTGGTGGGCGCCCGTAGTCCCAGCTTCAGGAGGCTGAGGTAAGAGAATCGCCTAAGCCCAGGAGTTGGAGGTTGCTGTGAACTGTGACACCACAGCACTCTACCAAGGACGATAAAGTGAAACTCTGTCTCTACAAAAAAAAAGAGCCTGACATGGTGGCTCACACCTGTAATCTCAGCACTCTGGGAGGCCCAGGCAAGTGGATTGCTTGAGCTCACAAGTTCAAAACCAGCCTGATCAAAAGGGAGACGCCCATCTCTAAAAAAAATAGCTGGGAGTTGTGGTGGGTGCCTGTAGTCCCAGCTACTTTGGAGGGTGAGGCAAGAGGATCCCTGGAGCCCAAAAGTTTGAAGTTGCTGTGAGCTATGATGCCAGAGCTCTCTACAAGTTGAAAATGCAAGACTTTGTCTCAAAAAAAGAAACATTTTATGGAAAGGCGTTAGGGATGGATGAAACAAAATTGACAAAATGTTGATGATTATTGAAGCTCAGTGATGGGCAATGGAAGTTCACAGTTTAATGAATCTTTCATTGTGTGAAGAATCTTTCCCCTTTAAGCATGTTTAAAACTTCCTAAACAAATAATTCTTTTTAATTATGCATACGCATACACAAAGGGTGCCCCAAAAAGAACATATACAGGAAAAGAACTATATTAAAATGGTGATTCTCAATATATACTGACAACAAAAGCTGAATACAAGTTATCTTGGACTTCTGCAATTACGAGAGGAGCTCCAAGTGGTGACTATCCGTGTCCAGATGCGTCTGATCACGGCCAGCGTTCCTGATTACTGCTCGAGCAATGCTGACCAAAGGTCCACTTCTACCTCTGCGCATGCTGTTTCAGTTTCTTCCCAAAGTACCACCGTGTAGCCAAGTTTCCATGGCACACCACGTCCTTTAAGGTCCCCAGAGGTAGAAGCCAGGGGTGTTAAAGGAGGAGAATGTGGGCAACTCAACTACACTCCTTTGTCCCATCCATTGTCCTGGCAAATTCTCGAGATAAGCTCTCACATCTCACTGCCTATAATAATCTTGAGATGAAAACTTTCCATTTTGCTGTTTTAAGAACGTGTCCTATGCTTGTTCTGCTGACTCCTGTCTCACATGCCCACTGGTAGATGTCTGTGACTGGCGTGTAAACTGTTCCAACACCAGAGCAGAAACAGGACTTGCTGTGCGAGGCCTCCTGGATCTTCCCTTGGGCACGTCCCACACAGTATCATGCGTCTCAAACTGACCACAAATGTGTACAATGCCTGGGCATGTCAGAGGCTCTGCTGCACTCTCACGCCTCCATTGTCATTGTACTTCCAGAAAGTTCTCTAATTTCAAATACACTTCAAAAGGATCTTGTAGCTCCTCCAATGATAACTCTGCTTCTACCATTTTCTTGGACTGTCCTGCCAGTCACATGGTAATGCTGGCATTCATTCGACTAATGCCATCTTTTGAGAAAAAAATCATACTGCACATTGCCACTCCAATTCAACTTCTGAAAGTAATACACAGATAGCAGCTCTTAAAATGTGTGTACATATTTTTGGCACCCCCCAATATATAGTTGGTGAAATCTGGGTGGGTAAGACCTCTATACCAAAAGCAAAAACTCTTGGTGTCTGAAAACAAAATCAGTAATTATTTTCTAAGAGGAAAGAGTCAGATCAAAGTAAGAAAGAGGAAAACAAAACTTCAGAGCCCAGATAGACTTAGAGGACTCTCAGTACATTTTATAGCTATGCTGCTGAGGGGAGGCTGGTAACTGAAGCAAAAGCAAGCTAAAGTGGTGTCTGTGTATCATTGCTAGTGTGAAGTCTATATTTATAAGATAACTGCTCCATAATTTAAAGTATGTGATGCTTCTTTTCCTGAGGGCTTTTTTCTCTCCTGAAGATCACAAGCTCTATTTTGCTCACCATTTGAGCTCAATAATTGGGTCAACATTTGGCACATACTAGATATAGCAGTCCCCCCTTACCCAAGTGGAATACACTCCAAGCCCCCCGTGGAATGTAACAAAACGGAATAGTTTTGATGCCTCAACCCCCAGGCAGCACTGAACCCTATGTATACCATGTGTTTTCCTATACCTACGGACCTATGATAAAATTTAACCTCTAAATTGGGCACAGTAAGAGAGTAACAGCAATAACTAATAATAAAATAGAAGTATAACAACATGCCAACATAACCCCTGAGTTTTGGAGCCTTTATTAAAATGCTGATTACTCAAATGTCAGCATTGCCACACTGCAATGGTCCATCTGATCACTGAGCTTACTGCTAAGTGACCCAGGGGTGGGTAGTAGAAAGAGCATGGATTTGCTGTACAAATAGAGGATTCTCATCCAGGCAAGACAAGGATGGGACAGCAAGGGATTTTATTACACTATTCAGTACTGCATGCAACTGAAAACTTATAAGTAGTTTATTTCTAGAATTTTGTGTTTAATATTTTCAAATCTTGGTTAACCACAGGTCACTGAAATCTAGGAAAGTGAAACTGTGAATAAAGGAGAAATTTAGAAAGGTCTGAGAATTAAGTTTGAGAATTTGCCGCCGTGTGCTCACATTGGCAGCACTGTCCAAACAACTCAGTGAGGTTCATAAACTTGGCATATCACTGTTGCACAGTTGTGTCCACGTTAGCCCGCGGCAGTGTCTTACTGAGCGGCATCTGTTACTCTTGTGTGTTTTTTATGTGCCATCACAGGAATGTGGGAGCTTGAATTAGAGCAATGAACAAACATTCATAAATTTCTCATTAAACTTGCCAAGAGGGGAAGTGAAATCAGGGACATGGTAGTCCAAGTGTGTGGGGATAATATCATGAAGAAAACTCAGTGTAAAAATGGATTAAATGTGTTTCTGAGGGTAGAGAGTCACCAATGAAGAGAGGTTAGACGGTCAGGAATGAGCAGAACTGACAAAAACATTGCAAAAATTCCTTGAAGTAGTGTCAAAATCATCAGCTGACTGTGAGAAGTGCAGCAGACCAAGTGAACATCAATAGAGAAACAGTTAGGAAAATCTTAACTGAAAATCTTGGCCAACAAGTCATGGCTCTTGCATCATGACAATGCACCAGCCCACAAGGCACTATCCACGAGGGAGTTTTTAGCCAGTAAACAAATAACTGTATTGGAACCCCCTCCCTACTCACCTGATCTGGCCCCCGGGGACTTTTTTCTTTAGCCAAAGATAAAGAAAATATTGAAAGGAAGACATTTTGATGACATGCAGGACATCAGAGGGAAAGGACAATAGTTTTGATGGCCATTTCAGAAAAGGAGCTCCAAAGTTGCTTTGAAGGATGGACTAATACTCTGGCATTAGTGCATAGCTTCCCAAGGGGAGTACTTTGAATGTGACCACACTGATATTCAACAATGAGGTATACAGCACGTTTTGTAGAATAAGTTCGAGAACTTAATTGTCATACCTTATAAAAATAATTGTTGAATAAATGTTTGAATGTCCCCATTTAAAAGTTCTCATTCTTGGTTCACTGCCCATGCACAATGGTTATGGCGCTGGCCACATGCACCAAGGCTGGTGGGTTCAAACCTGGCCCAGGCCAGCTAACCAACAATGACAACTGCAACAAAAAATAGCCAGGCATTGTGGCAGGCGCCTACAGTCCCAGCTACTTGGAAGGCTGAGGCAAGAGAATCACTTAAGCCCAGAAGTTTGAGGTTGCTGTGAGCTGTGACAATACAGCACTCTACTAAGGGCAACATAATGAGACTCTGTCTCAAAAAAATAATAATAAAAATAATGATAATAAAAGTTCTCATTTTCACTTTCTCTTGAAAGAAGCCTGAGTCAGTGATATAATCCACATCTCTACGTGTCATTCTGGAGACCCGGGTGGGAAGGACCAGTCCCCAGGCTCCTGGGAGCATATCCCATAGTACTTGTCCCCTTGCAAGCATTTCTTACATCTAACTACAGATTAATCTAGTTTCCATTATTTCTTTTTCCTTTCTGCTTCTTGGATGGATGCTGAACTACAATGTCCTTGTGTTTGATTTTAGACAGGAAACCGATTTCCTCTGTGCAAATTGAGCCATCCTGGTCCCCTTACACTGGACGTGTGAGCCTGTCCAGTTGTTGACATCATTATCTGATGAGTTTATTATTACTGGCCAGTGAAACTCACAGGATGTTTTAACCTGGAATTTGAGTTAAATGGCTTTTTTTTTTTTTTTTGGCCAGGTCTGGGTTTGAACCCACCACCTCCAGTATATGGGGCCAGCGCCCAACTCCTTTGAGCCACAGGCACCGCCCTTAAATGGCATTTTTATTATTTTTAAAGAGACTCTCACCAGTCAGTCTGCAAGATTTATGGACCCCTGACTCTGCAGAGCCCCAGTCAATGCTCCAAGTGCGCACAAAAGAATCAGAGAAACAACCCTTTCCTGGGCAGCATTTGCCGACATGTTTGGAATTTTAAGCCTGCCTGGTGTGAGTCAAAATTACACCCTCTCCTTGAGTACTATTTTCTTGTATTAATTTAAATTGTGATTAAAATATGTTGATAACTGGTTTATAGCCTCCTTTATAGAATTTTCATTGTAGCTCAAGGCCTGGAAGTAGCAATTTAATTAGAGACTCACAGTCACGTATTTCATAGTGATAAATGCCCTGTGAATATTTAGACTATTAGCAAAGGTAAAATATTTTTAGCTTTCCCCTTAACTTATTTAGTGCTCCTCTTTCCTGTAATGTACTTCGCAAGCAGATTCAGGCTATTGCTCCAGGTACAGACAGTGCTGGTGATGGTCTGTTATGAGCATAGGTCTAACACTGCCACCACCACCACCCCCCAAAAACCCTGCTATGTCAGGAAAGTTGAATAGTGCATTTTTTCCATATGAATCATTAATGATAGAAATATTTTAAAAGAAATATTTTCTTTGCTCTTTAAGGGTTTGTCACAAAACTGGTTATACACACACATATATGAAAACGTAAATCTATACACATACCATACATATATACATATATCTAATATGTATCAACTTTATTTAAGGAGGACACTTTTAAAATATATCTAGCCATTCTAGGAGTATTTACTTTGAGAGAGTTCTATGACATTAATGTGTATATGGCATTCTGGAAAGCATTTTTAGCATATGTTATTTCAACTGTTTAAAGGGCTTCTGACCTATGATATTTCAGCAAGAGCTGGCTACAACCATAGCCCCTCTCTGGTTTCTAGCCATGGAGTAAAACGTGGGTCACAGTTTCAGTAATCGGGCTATGCCTCTGTCTGGCTCCCCCAGAAGCAGCGGTAGCCCCAGGTCTACAGGTCCATGTAGTGTAAACACACATGTATGTGTGCGTGCGTTCACATGTGCTTATACACAGAGCCTCTGCTGCCAGTTAATGCCCTCTACTTCTCCTCCATCTGCTGCTGAACCTCCTCCTGCCCCGAAGGTGTGTCTGAGCTGCTGTCTGGTCTGGGAAATCGCCTCAGCCCCTCATATGCCATGGGCCCCGTCATCCTGTCAGCCAATTAGTTCATCCACCCCTCACTCAAGACGCTCACAGCTATAGGCTCTGTCTGTCCCACGTGCAAACCAGTTTCAATAATCACCTCTAAACACTTGATCTTCACACACTCCCCATACCTGCAATGCTCCCAACATCTTACCAAACTTTTAGTAAAATAACCATTTATTTTTACTTGCTGCTTTATTGTCACTCCCTTACCTTGGTGTTCATGCATGAGTCTTGGGGGGTTCAAGTGTATAGTTTCTTGACTTGATCTGGACAGTCCAGTATTTTCTTTGCTTGAGATTTAAATTGAGAACGTATCAATCTTAGAGGCATGTTCTTTATTTTCATTGTTTCATTATCACAGAGGTCTTTGCTGTGCTATGCCCATGTGTGCCTACTCACACTCTGGCCCATCCAGAGTGATGGTAACCCAGACACAAAGTGTGGGCCTCAGTGCAAGAGGACCCAGTTCTGTGTGGTTCCACATTATCCTGAATCCATACTGGTTCTATACACCAACCAGTCAGCCCCTGACAGTGAGGAATGAGATGTATTTTCATTTCATACATGTACGGTTCAAATGGTATTAACAATAGTCCTGTTTTCTCCTATTTACCAAATCTCCCAGTAGTAATTCGAGTTAAGGACAACTTGGCAACTTTATCCAAAAACTGGCTGCCTTAAATCAGGGCTTTTAAACTCCAAATATCCTGGAGGAAGACTCTGTCCTTAAGTTTTTCAGAATAAAAATTATATTTACTTTACAAAAAAAATATTTACCAAATCATGCAGACAATATTTTTGTCTTTGAAATACTGGATGTAAACATTTGGAGAATTTGACGTGTCATTCCTTGAAGGTTTGGGTTTAGCTCATTGAGAGAAATGTTTTTCTTGTTATGAATCTGGATGTTTTCACCTCAGAAAACACAGCTGCTTCCAAATTCTGTTTAGGAGAAAGTGACTGACCTAGACATGTGCATATCCCTAAGAGGATAACATTTTCAAGAAATAAAAATGCTGTTCTACATATGTTGCACTTGTTTTTATATTGTTTCAACTTACATATGACATGCCTACATAGAAACATTTTTTTGTTTCATGAATAACCTCTGGGTTTAGGGCTAAACTGAGTCTCTAAGGAATAAATTTAATTCATTCAATTTGGGAGGCCACGATGGGGGATCATTTGAGGCCAGGATTTGGAGACCAGTCAGGGAACATAACAAGAGCCATCTCTACAAATTTTTTAATTTTGGGATTGCTGGTGGGTACCTATAGTCCTAACTACTTGGGAGGCTGAGGCAGAGGATCAGTTAAGCCCAGGAGTTTGAGGTTGCTGTGAGCTATGATGACATCACTGTACTCTAGCCCTGGCAGCAGAACAAGACCCTGTTTTAGGAGAAAAAAGAAGAAAAAGAAATGTTGGAGATTTTTTTTAATGTACATTTCGCTAACTTTAAAGCAAAGAGCTTTTTCTGAATAACATGGATTTTTGCATAGCCCTACAATCTCATGTGAAGGTAGCAGTATTGTGTAGACTACCACTACAAATCAGCTATAAGATATATAAATACTACCTGTAAAGTTGGGACTGACAAATCTCAGCAGTTGTGATTTGTGTTTTTGTTAAGTCCTAGGGATGGATACCTTGCTGTATACAGAAAGAGAATCCCCTACCAAGGCACTGTTTTTGTGTACAGTATCTTCTTCCAAAACTAATTCTTGTCCAGGAGGCTTCTTGGTCTCTAACAAAGTGGAACCCTTTGCTAGCATCACATAAGCACATCCAGGTACATCTGAATATTAGCCTGAATAAAACTCTTGTTCAAATAAAAACCCTGTGCCTTAGTCTGTTCAGGCTACTGTAATAGAAATAGTATAGGCTCAGTGGCTTATAAGCAACAGAAATTGATTTTTCCCAGTTCTGGAGACTGGGAAGTCCAAGAACAGGCATGAACAGACCCACTTTCTGGCTCATAGAAGGCACCTTCTTGCTGTATCTTACATGTTGTAAAGCAGCAGTTCTCAACCTGTGGGTCATGATCCCTTTTGGGTCGAATGATGCTGTCACAGGGGTCCCCTAAATACATCCTGCATATTAGATATTTACATTACAATTCATAATAGTAGCAAAATTATAGTTATGAAGTAGCAATGAAAATAATTTTATGGTTGGGGGTCACTATAACATGAAGAACTGTATTAAAGGGTCACAGCACTAAGAAGGTTGAGAACCACGGTCGTAAAGGAAAGGGAGCTTCTGTGGTCTCCTTTATAAGGGCACTAATCCCATTCATAGGGGCTCCACCCTCATGACCTAATCACCTTTCAAAGGCCTCCCCTCCAAATACCACCACATTGTGGATTAGGTTACACCATGAGTTGAAACAAATATTCAGTCCATAGCACCTTGCTACATCCATTATACTGATCATTCTGTTACCATAAGCTGTTGAAATATTTGCCAGGTAATTAAGTATGGGAGATCTGAGCTCTTAAAGAGCATTGGTAATAATATAATAGATTGCAGGCTTTGCTATTTCTCTGCATTATAGTGACCTTTACAGCCTTCATCTTGCCTATCTGTGTCCAGAGAGATTGAAAGTGGTCTTGACTCTCTTCAGAGAATAGTTTCACAGTATCAACCATTTGTGATTGTAATGAAACATTTAATACCTCACCTGCAGTTTTAAATTCCAAGATTTTAAAGCTTGTTCCTTGGTAAATATGATTCATTATTTACTTTATGTGATGAGAACAACTCTAAATCATTTCCTGTTGTACTAAGCTTATTTGTTAGCATTTAGTAATTACATGCAAACCCTCTTTGAAAGATAATCTTTTCCCTTTTGAGGATTTATGTTGAATTTTTATAAAAGACTCACTTTTCATTACGAAATGATGTGTCCCAGCAGGCAACATCTCATCTTTGACCTGGCCATCCATGTCCAGTAGGAGAGGGCAGCATTGTCTCCAGGGTCACACGGCTAGATGTGGCTATTATGCCTTTTGTTGGTTTTTAAGCAGAGGTTAAGCAAGAGCCCTACTTCTGGAGGCATTATTTGTTATTCCTCTCATGAGTCATAGTTCTTCAAGGGAAATATAATAGGTGGGTTTATCCCACATTTTCAATGTCAAGAGTTTTGGGTTTCTCATCTTCCACAGGCTTTAGGACAAGCCTCCTCCACATCGCTATTCTCTCCCCCACCTACCAGAATATAAAGGAAAAATAGATTCTGTACAAGTTAGAATTCCTATAGAGATATGTGCCATCCAGATTTAAAACATAGCTTCTCTTTTCCTAATAGCTGTAATAACAAAAATAATGGTGGAATGGTTTGTGTGAGCTATTTCCCAACATATTATCACTAGCCCTGAGCAGCAAAATGCCCCCTGTCCAAAGTAGAGAACAGCTCACCAGCCAAGTTGCTTCAGCAAGGAGCTGGGATGCGTTAAAAGGGGCAGCTGAATCAGCTCCTGGCCTCTGGTCACCTGCTGTCTTAGTCCATTAATTGGCTCAGAAGGCTTTTGGGAATGGTCTGAGTGAAAAAGGAATAGTATAACTGCTTAGAGACCATTTCTTTCCTAGTCTCAAACCCTGATTTTAACCACTAGATTACATGCCACTGCTTGGCCCCCATCCCTTCTTATTATTTACATGCGAAAAAATTTAAACTTGGTTGACCTTCAGGATCAGGCTGAGGACAGGGTGGAAGCAGTGCTGAATTTAATTTAATGTTCTGTAACAAACAAGGGGAAAAGATATAGAGATACGGATTTTGAGGGAAATGTTAATTATCTAAAGCTTAATTACAGATAACATCATGAGGAGAATACATAAAAGGCTTGAAATGCAGCCAAAGCATTTCCCTAAGAACATTAAAAAATGATTGTTGTTTACAATTCGCAAATCGTGCAGACGTAAAGCTGAGATGGGAAAAACAGAGTCAGGCTTGAGGTAAAGAGCCCAACCTGCTATTTTCAAACCAGTGAGGGGGAGAAGCGACAGTATTCAGAGTTTGCTCTTGTTTTAGAAGTAAATGAGATTCTGTACGTGTTTCCCCCTTAAAATAAAAATTAGCACATCACGGGCGAACACATTGAAGTAAAATCCTGGGAGACGACGCAACCCAAATAAAAATAAATAATTTATGAGATCTTAGAACGGGAGCTACAAGTAAAACAGAATTCACACCATTTATCTCCACGTAAGTACAATAGAAATAAAGGGAAGGTAAGACTTTTACGTCCCTGCCACTTCTTTATTGAGCCCAATGACAGGAAAATACACCTTTCTGCTCCAACACAAGTGTTACTTAGCAGTGAATGGCTTACATTTCTCCAGCCCCCTCTTTAGACATGCTTTTTGTCTTCTTTTTACAACTGGCATCTATTAATGTCTTATTAATAGGTGGTGAGTTTCAGGCAATATGGCATCTTGGAAGAAAATTTGCTTTTAAGGATGTTTGAGAAAATAATTGCCAGCCAGTTCTTATCTGCCTGAAGCCTATGAGACATGACATTCACATTCCTGGATTCGGGAGGCTCCGAGGTACAGTCCAGAGCTCCTGGCTCTAGCAGGCTGGGCAGTGGTATTGGAGATGCTTCAGGAAATAGGGTTGTAACCAGAGGTCTCAACACTTGGTACTGTTTGAAAAGAATGGGGATAGAGAGAATTTTGTGTGTATATATTTGGGTAAGTGGTGGGACAGAGCAGAGTTATCCAAGGGGAAGGCCAGGGAGACGTCTCCAGGGGCAGATGAATTCACATGTTTACAGAAATGACAATTAAAGATGCAACAGTAATTCACTGACTTCAGAGAAAATAAGCCAAAAAAAATGTAAGCTTGGCAAACATGTATTGAAGTGTATAAATGACTGAAGACACAGGAGGTCTCTATTTGATGGCCACCACTAAGCAGTGGCCCTTGCTCCTGTTGTCTCCATGTAGTTTTTTCTCTACCCTCCCGCCCCCCCCCATGCTTTTTAACTGAGGTAAATGCACTTAACATAAACATGGTAAAATAAACAATTTAGTGGCACTCACAATATTGTGCAACCACCCCCTCTATCTAGTTCCAAAACATTTTGTTCACTACAAATTATATCCCATGTGTCATAAACAACACCCCCAAAATTTGAATGAAATTTTAAATTTAAATTAAACATGAGTTCAGCGTTCATTTCAATGTATTAAAAATAGATTTAAAATAAAATTAGAAATTTAAATTTTCCACAAAAGGTTTCAGAGGAAGGCGTTTCCAGCTAGCTTCAGGAAGCTGTTGACAACTTTTGATGGCCACGCACCGCCCTCCTGAGGTGGAACCCCCAACCCCACCTTTACCACATGGGGCCATTTGCACCCGTAGGGTCCTCAGACTTTGTCCTCACAAAAATCCTTTTGCCCTGAGCTTGGTAACTCGATGTGGAGATTGAATCTGAAGAGGACATTTAAACCTCTCAACGTGGCTGTGTCTTATGAGCACAAAATCCCAGGCCACACGTCCCTAAGTTCATAGCTCACTCTGTTTACCACTCCCTCCGTGAAAGATTATGAGTCTCATCGCTCACAGGCCTTTTTTGGTTTGGTGAACAGTCTGTCCCTCTAATTTTCCTTCCCCATTATAAATTGTTAAGAGTTTTTGTTTTGTTTGCTTGCAAGATTTTTGGGCATATAAGAAAGACACACGTGGCAGAAGGCGGAGGTGACGTTGCTAATGGATAGAAACTGGCGAAAGAGGCACGAGCCACCTGGCTGGCTTTCATCAGGGAAATATGACGACCTGCAAGTGTTGGAGCAGAAGTTCTAGTTCATCAGTTCTACAGTCCAACTGCTTTCGTCAAGAACTGAGTTAGAATCACACAGAGAGATGGACTAGCGGTTTCATACTTTGTGATGCAAAGATGTGGAAAAAGTTGGTGACCGATCCCGCGGACTTCTGAGTTCTTTTAACTGAAACATACAGTGTTGCTCACCTTGTGAAAATTGCTGATTGGTTTCCCCTAAAAAAACGGAATAAACCTGTATGGATATGCACAGGGTAGCCGTGAAGTCTGGGTTCATCTACAATATGGAAATTGATTCAGATTAAGACCTGTTGACATTTGGGCGCTTGTTTTGAATAAACCTATTGCGGTAATAAAGGAGACCACCCAAATGAGAACAAGCAAAGGCTGCTCAGAGCTCGTTATGGCGAGACTTGCGTATGGCAGAGCCGTGCAGGGGGACAGAGGAGCCGGCGAGCCTTACGGTGGAAAAGGGGCGGCTCCGCGGCGCCCCCTGGAGGTTTGCATGGAAATGCTGTGAGACGTCTCGTGTGATTGTTTGGGGCGGGGGGGTGGGGGGGTGGCGGGGGGGGGGTACTTGCCTGGTTTTCTCTAATTGGTCCTAAATCGGATGCAGGAACAAAAACTGGAGAAGTTGTCAGTAATCAAGCCCTGGCCATTTGTGTGGGGGTATTAGAAGGGTCCCCGTGTGGCTTCCTGGACTGTTATTCTACATGGCAGTGTGACTTCCCTCAGGGAGCGGCAAATGGCAGGCCGGCTTCCAGGGCTGGTTGCTGTGCCTAAGTTGCTTTCCTAGGCTAGAGGTTGTGGGTCAGAGCTCCGTGTTCATGCGTGCTGTGCCCATTGTCCCTCCCTCACCTCCCCTTCTGCACGTCCATCCAGGAGTCCCGGGTACTTTCACCCTTTCCAGGGGCTTCCAGCAGCTTCTGCAGCAGCCCGTCCCGATGAAGACACCTCCTCTAGAGCTGGGTGGGGCACAAGGCAGGGGCTCCAGCTTCCGAGAGCGGAGTTGCCCCCTGGGTGCCCGGCCGGGTGCAGTGCACCCACCACGCACCAGGCTACCTGTAGAAGGACCTTAGACAGAAGCGGTCACAGCTTTACAACTGGGAACACGAACTGAACCCTGACCACCTGCCGGGCATCACCATAAATATTTACATGTATCCTTGAGCTTACCCCTCAAAACTGCAAAATAGATATTTATTTCCAATGTATAGGTGGCAAAACTGATTCTGGGAGAGATCACATAATCTGTCAGCAGTCTCATGGCAATGAAAGGGTGGGTCTGGTATTGGAACCCCAGGGGTTTTTATCCGGGTTGACCCATCATGGCGCTGTGGGAGGGAGGAAGCAAAGCTGCCTCTTTCTGTACTAAGCGCCGAGAAGGGACAGCGCCTTAAACCGCGCTTTGCTGGAGCAAGTGGAAGAAGACCTGGAGGACTTCTGAAGTCTCCCGGGAGAGCTGGCGACAATGGTGGCCTCTGAGAGCTTCCTGTAGGGCCGGTGCTTTGAGGATACAAAGAGGTGTAAGAAATAAAGCCTGTGTTCAAAGGTTGTATTGTCTGTCCCTGGAGCCGAAAGTAGCACAAAGGAAACTATTTTTGAAAAATTAAGTACTATTCTTTGTATGTGTCATGAGTAAAAAGGAACCTGAAAAATGAGACTAGATGGGGCAAAGAAAGGGCTACTTAATGAGAAGGGTAGGACAGAAGCTGAGTTTTAAAGGGCAGCAGACGTGACAGACATGGCTGGGGATGAAGAACATTCCAGAAAGGGTTTTTTAGATTTAGCACAGGTGTGCAAGACCATGCATCACTACAGAAGAGGTTTGGGGAGTTCTGCATCGTGCTTTAGTCTTCTTCATAATTTTTTTTTTTAATCTATAGAAGTCATTTCCATTGTCATAATTTGAAAACTGGGGCCCTGGAAGACGCCTCTCACCTTCCTAGAAATTTCATGGAGTTTTTTTGTTTGTTTTTCATATTTTCCTTTGGAGCCAAAATAAAGTGCTCTGCTGTCATGAAAAATGTAGTTTGAGAATGGAAAAAGAAAACCCATTTCTATTTCATTTTTGGAAAACTGAACCTTTTGTCCAATTAAATTGAAGTAGCTGAGCTTCTGAGTTTTTGTCTGCAAGTACAGTTAATCCACTTTGGAGCAGAGATAACTGTGCTTTTCTTCTTGAGTTTAAAGTTTAGAAATGTTGTTCTGTCTTCATCAAATAAACCATATTGTTTTCTACCTCCTGCATGTCGCTGGGACACCTTTGTCCACTTGTCTCTGCCTCCTTTTTCTCATCTTTAAAATGAAAAAATCTTTGATGGTGTAAATCAGCCAGATGCAAAATTCAACTACTCACTAAGTTGCTCTGAAACAACAATTTAAACAGCAGTGGCATCAAAACATCTGCAAATAAAAGACAGATAAAATGTCTAATTTTACTGTACTTTAATCTTTTTTACTTATTGTCTTTTATTATAAAATCAATTCATGTTTAATGGAGAACTTTTAGGAAATGTATTTACTTTAGTCACAATTGACAGCACGACAAAGATTATATTATCCTTACTGTTTTAGATTCATAACATTGAACTTTTCTATTTTGAATTAGTAAAATACAAACATAATATGATTATCTAACCACTATTTAGTAATCAATATGTGAGGTGGTAAACCATTTTTTAAAGTGCCTTGTTACCTTTGAAATAGTTTCAAAGTGACAGGTCCTTACTGATGACATCAAATTGCCCATTTTAAATGACACTAAAGTTACAAATCAGCCATGTTTATGTTTAAATGTTCCTTTTATTTAGTTGGTATTCATAGAATTGATACAAGGTTATAGTCTGCATTTCATACCATAAGCATTTCTCAAATTGCTAATATGTTTTTTATTTAATTTTTATATTCAACAAAGCAATACATATTGGTATTTTCAACAGTTCAGTAGTACTGCAAGCCTTATAGAAAAACACAAAGTATTCTCTTTTCTCACCCCTCCTCACTTTTAATTTCTCACGCTTCAGAGACAACCACTTTTTAACTCCTTCAGGTATTTACTCCATGGGTGCACATATGCTTCACTGGATATATTAATTTTTAAATTATAGACATTGAGTTCCTTTTTACCCAGTCTCGGCCTTCTTTCTCTACTCTCACACAAATACTCTTCTTTCCCTCCCATTTTCAGTGAAATTTAATTATATTGTTATATATAATTGAAATTGTAATTATATTGTTACATGTTTATAATTACATACCTACTATTCATAGCTGAGCCACGTCGCTTACTATAATTTTCTTTATTTCCTTCTTCAAGGTTTTGTTTTCTTTGTAGTTAATAATTGGCTTGGTCTCTCAACTGTGCATGCTTGTTTGCTTAGTTTTCTTTTTACTCATCACTGTTTCAGGCCTAACTTTTCCAAAAGAACTATAAAAATTCTTCCTAATAATCGCAAACCATCAGGTAATAAGATAGCTTCCCCTTTCTCTTTGGATGCATTCCTTCTGGACCTCTAGCTCTTTACCTGTAACCTAAAAACGATATTTGTTCTGAAGCTACCATTCCTGGAAACTCCCTTTCCTTCCATCCTGTGTTGAATTTCCTGTTTCCCTGATCCTGTCTTTTTCTCTTACTTGATTTACTCCCTCATGTTGGCAGAGCACACTCTCCAGTAGTTTTCTCAGAATGATTACAATGGGGTACATTTTTTTTTGTTACCTTTTTCTGTCTGAATATGGCTTGTTTTGATTATCACATTTGCTAGTTTGGATATTCTAGTTAGCAAATCATTTTCTCTTAAGAATTATTGACATCTTTGCTATATTGCTACAAGCTTCCTGTGACATTGGCCATTCTGATACTCTGTTCCTTGTATGTGATCTAGTGTCCTCTACCCACTAAAGTCTTAGCAAGTGCCCTGGAAACCTTACAATTTTACAGTAATATTCTTTGGTATGAAACCTTTTTTATTTATTGTGCTGTCAGCCCTTTCAACCTGTCAATTCCTGTTCTTCATAAATTCTTGGTATTTTTGTATGGTAATTATTAATAATTTATTGGATAAATGGTTTTCTCTCTTCTTTATCTGGCTTTTTGAAGCTCCTGTCAGTTAGATATAAGATCATAATTAGATCATAATCAGTTTTCTTATTTCTTCTTCCAAACTTCTGATCTCTTTGGCTTTTTGTTTTACTTTCTGGAAGATAGTCTAACCTTTGTCTTCCAGTTTTTTGATTAAAAATTTTTAAAATGTATTATTATTAGTGTTGTAATTTTTTTTAAATTACAGTTGATATATAACAAATGTACATATTTTGTGGGTGCATGTGATACTTTGATACCTGTATATAATGTGTAATGGTCAAATCAGGACAACTGAGATACTTACGACCTCAAACATGTATCTTTACTTTGTTTTGGAAACATTATCATTACAATTCTTCCAGCTTTTTCTCTCTTTTTTTGAATTTCTAAGAGCTCTTTTATTTTCTAAGCACTCCTTTTTTATGTTGTTTTTTTTCCTCTTCCTTTTTTTATCTTTTAAATGGATTCTTTCTTCTCTTAACTTTTATGAGGACATCATTGATAATCCTTTAGGAATCTTTTTCCACTCTCTGAATTAATCTGTTTCCTTGAAGTTCCATCTTATATTTGGGGGTTTTCTCACAAAGCCCCATGATCCTTGATAACCTATTAGTATCTAAGAGTGATGTGTTAAAACGCTGATAAGAAGCTCTCTCTGCACAGTTGAATCTGTGTCTGACCAGAAGACCTGGACGTTGCTTGGGAATACCCTATATGCTAATCAAGTTTCCCCTCCCATCCTCTTTTGCTGATTCATTTTCCCAGAGAAAAATGATCTAATCTCTCCTGCCTAGAGGTCATGAAACCAGATAACAATGTTCTGAGAAATAAGTGGGACAGAGGTGGGGAGGCTGGTAGGAAGTACCTCTCCCAACTCCCACGTCTTCATGGCCATGTGTCCTTCCTGTTTCCACACAGAGCCTTTAGGATTCTTCCTCTCTAGTGAGTAACCTGCTTCTGCTGAAAAGTGAAGTCTTCACCGGCTGGGGAAGGGGGGGACAGGAGGGCCCAACTACACCTGATTCAACTAGTTCTGTTTCAGCTCCAGGTACCTGTTGTTTCCAATTCCTGAGATTTTCTGAAGTTTTGTGGTGGAAAACACATAGTTTCTTATTGGCACTCACCTCACAGCCTTGAGTTTCAGGTTTCTTCTCTCTGTCACTCCCAGTCTGCAGCTGTCAGTGTTTCAGAATTTAATCCACATCTCTGCCCTGATCTCTCATTCTCTTATCTCTTAGCCCTTATACTTATAGCATTTTGTTAATATCTTTTAAGAGGGAGTTGGACAGGGAGCAAAGATAAGCACGTGTTAACCATCAAGTTTCTCCCTCCCTTGACTTGATACTACTTATTTTTCACATCCAAATATCCTCAAATTGTCTTCTACATCACAGTTGTGTTCTGAGTGATATGAAGAAAATGGCTCCATGGCCAAAGAATGGTGGATATGCTCTATTCATTTGCCTCTTGTTTCTGGTTTCCTTGGGACATTAAAGATATTATATTCTTAATTCTGATTTAATTTCCCATGGTGAACGTTATGTATCCCCAGCTATACTCTTAAGCACCCTTGAATTTATATACTCTGCCTCCTGTGTTTTCTATTATGCTTACTGTATTATATATTAACATCCTCCTGCCCCTCCTGATTAGAATGTAAGCACTTGGGCAGGGTCTCCTTCTTGTTCATCCCTGTGGCCTCTTTCCCCAGCACCTGGCAGAGTAGCTGTGGTATCACAGGGCTCGTTCATTGTCTGCTGAGTGAATGGGTGATGCACATGCTTTCTGGTACATTCTATAATCCCTTTCTTAACACATGCCTGGGAAGAGTCCCTGAGAGCACAACAGATGCCATAGCATCCTTCAGCTGAAGTATTTCTGTGCTCCTAATTGAAAAATCATGTAATAATGACATAGTAGGACGGGGACAAAGGTTGTGATTTAGGGCACTGGACATAACTTCTTCTGTTCTTCCCCCACCCCGTGCACATACCTGCCCCCAAGGAGTGTTTTGGTCACTCCAGTCTGACTTCTTGCACCCATTCCAGTCAAAAGCTGGGAGGTTTTTGTACTGCTCAGAGAGAAGGGATATTTCTGGTAGTCCTAAAGTAAACCTCAGAATTCATTTTCCCAGACAAATAATTTCTTACTTGATGGCCAAGTATAGTAGAAAGGGTACTGTTAGTAAAATATTTCTAGTCCAATATGGGTTAAGTTAATTTTAGGGGTTACCCTTGGAATCTAGTTATAATTTCTTAAATTGTTTCTGTGGGAAAATGCGTTTGAGTTCTAAACGACTAAGTTATATATAAACTTCTGGAACAGTGCTCAGTCATATGTTAGGGACTGATTATATTGCATTTGTAGTCCATTTGGGGCCATGAAAGCAAAAAGGAAAATCAAATCACCAACTGGATAATACCACTACTGGGAGCAACAAATCTAAAGTAACAAAATAGTCTATAATACGGGATATCACATCAGAATAAAAATGAACATATTTTACCCAGTTTGTGATATTTGTGGGCTGGCTTGTTGTCTAAAACAAAGAATGTGTCAAAATTGTATTGCATGAGTCTAATAAGATTATGTTTGATTCTGTCCTAGTGTAACTTAGTTATGAGTCTAGAAAAATGATTAATGGGCACTGTGCCATATACTACATTTATAGTAGTCTAAATAATTAACTGAATACATCTTTTAAAATCTTTTGAAGACTTATGAATGGACTGAGATTGGCTTGGTGGTGGAAGAGAGATGCTCAGCGGTTAAGGTCCTCTCTCAATTTGGTTTTATTGCTTTTTTATTTTGGTCATATTAATATAATCGCATTAATAGTCAACTCAGTGTTTCAAAGCAAAACGAAGGTAGAATTCCGGATATTGTAGTGAAACTAACACTCAACACCAGGGGGCGCAATGGAGCATTGCTTTTTACAAGTCCAAGAGCATTATTGGTTCCCCAAAGCACTGCAACTTGGTTGGACTTTATCTAACACAAACATATGACCTAATAGTTTGTACTCTGATAGTAATCTGAAATTTTAAAAAGAGAGAGGGGGGAAAATCATTGACTAGTAGGACAGAAGAAAAAGAAAATGAAATAGCATAAATAAGCATAAAGTCTGAAGAGAACATCATTTTTCCTACAATTAAAATCATGCTGCCAAAGGCTATGTGTCCAATTATATGTCGTATAAGCACCCTGAATACTTTTCACTTCACAGTCTATAGGTCTAAATATATATAGAGAATATTATTATTTTTCCAAAGCCTTTAAGAATTCCATAATAGTTATTGTGAAATTATTAATCACAGATTCACTTAAAAGCCCAGCACATTTAGTTATTACTCAGAGAATAAATATATACATATACATATATATGCATAAAATTTTAAAGGCATGGCTGACAAACGAAAGTTGTATATTTTTTTTATTTTATTTTATTTATTTATTTATTTTGATTTGGGATTCATTAAGGGTACAAACAATTAGGTTATACCGATTGCCTTTGTTAAGTAAAGTCCCATTCCCCTTCCTTCTCCCCTCTCCCCGCTTTCTCATCCCCTATTTCCCCCCTTGTATTAGCTCATCTACTACCTTCATATAGAATTGAGCAAATTCTAATATGTACTTGCTTCTCCATTCTTGTGATGCTTTACTAAGAAGAATATATTCCACCTTCATCCAGGTTAATACAAAAGATGTAAAGTCTTCATCTTTTTTGATGGCTGAATAGTTAAGTATTCCATGGTATACATACACCACAACTTGCTAATCCATTCCTGGGTTGATGGACATTAGGTTGTTTCCACATTTTCATGATTGTAAATTGAACTGCAATAAACAGTCTAGTGCAGATGTCCGTATGATAAAATGATTTTTTTTCTTCTGGGTAGATGCCTAGTAATGAGATTTCAGGATCAAATGGAAGGTCTGATTTGAGTTCATTAAGGATTCTTCAACAATTGTATATATTTTTGGTGTACAGTGTGTTTTTTTATATAGGTACAACTGTGAAATGGTAAAATCAAACTAATCAGGGAACGTATGTTGATTGGTTTATTTAAGACAGCTATTGTGGTAGGTATAACGTGTAGATTAATTATTGGGGCTAAAAGGTTTAATAACATTGTTTCATAATCTGTTACTGCTGGGGCACAAAAAACTGAGTAACCTTCCAAATTAAGTAAGTCTCTCTTTTTTTTCTTACAAAGTCTCACTCTGTCACCAGGCTGGAAGGCAGGAATGCAATCATAGCTCACTGTAGCCTCTAACTCCTGAACTAAAGACATCTTGCCTCAGCCTCCTGAGACTACAGGCACACATGATATGCCCAACTAATCTTTCTTATTTTTATAGAGAAGGGGTCTTGCTGTATTACCCAGGCTAGTCTCAAACTCCTTTCTTCAAGTGATCCTCCTGCCTGGCCTCCTAAATTGCTTGGATACAGGCATGAGCCCACTACACCTGGCTTTAAGTATCTCTAATTTCACAATATTTATTATATTGAATATGTTTGTCCTAAGTATTCCTACTACATTATAATTTTCTTAAGGCCACATATGGTTGCTCATGCCTGTAAAACTAGCACTCTGGAAGCCCAAGGTGGGTGGGTTGCTTGAGCTCAGAAGTTCAAGACCAGCTTCAGTAAGAGTGAAATCCCTTCTCTATTAAAAATGAAAAACTGGGACAAGAGGATCGCTTGAGCTCAAGAGTTTGAGGTTGCTGTGACACCTCATGACACCATGGCACTCTACCAAGGGTGACAAAAGGAGACCTATTTCTCAAATAAATAAAAGTTCTCTTATTTTTATATTGTATCTGAATTTTTAATTGAAGGAAATTTTACCATCTTTCACTTTTTAAATTAAAGTCAAAGTGTGGATATGCTTAGCAGTTTATTATTACCAAATTTTCAGGTCAGATAAAATTGATTAACTTTATTTAATAAACGAAAAAAGAAAGAGTAAAACGCTGTGCTAAATTATTTACCAAATACTTTCTAAAAGGTAAAGAATAGACTTTAAAATATAGAAAAATGACTCTCAGGCCAGGCGCAGTAGCTCATGCCTTTAATCCCAGAACTCTGGGAGGCCAAGGAGGGTGGATTGCCTAAGCTCACAAGTTTGAGACCAGCCTAAGCCAGAGCAAAACCCTGCCTCTTAAAATAACCCAGTGTTGTGGTGGGCACCTATAGTCTCAGCTACTTGGGAGGCTGAGGCAAGAGAATAGCTTGAGCCCAAGAGTTTGAGGTTGCTGTGAGCTGTGATGCCACAGCACTCCACCAAGGGCGAGGACAACAAAATGAGACTCTGTCTCAAAAATAAATAAATAAATAAAATAAAAGATAAATTAAAAAATAAAAAACAACTCTCAGTGTCCTATGGAATTCCCAGACACTCACATTCATCTGTGGATGGTGACAATCATTACTTTTTTCTTGGCAGTTCTAAGAACCTATTACACACCATAGTGGTTACATACTGTCTGTAAAGAAAACATTTTAAAGGAATAACCCCCCCCCCCCGCCAGAACCAATCTCATGAGGAGCTAATGTTTTCAAGTATGGAGTACAAAAATCTCAACTAGAAATCTCACATCTTTCAAGAGCAGGTGTAGCCAAGTCAGTGCCCACGTCGGACCTTTGCTCGACCTCCTACCTACACCACATGAACGTGTCCCAGGACATCTGTGTTTTCACTCTTAGGATGAAGACGGTAATCAGCTTCGCCCTAAAGAAAGAAGGGTCAGTTAACAGACGGGATTGCCCGTGTGTAAGCATTCTGTAAGGCAGAAGCGTAGTGTTTTTCTTCTCAATATCATCATTCCCTTGACTCACTTCCTGTTGTGCCCTGGAAGGGGGGGAGGGGCGGGAGGTCGAATGCAACAGTCTGGCAGGTTTTGATTGGTTCCTGTTGGTCCTGTGCAGAGGAACAGAGGCGTGTCAGGTGCAGGCTCAGTCTCTTGTGGCTGCTCCTTCTCTCCCCATTTTGGGTCCTGCCTATTCCAGATGAGTCGTTGCTGGTCACTCTTACAAGCACTGAAGGCACAGGCTACCCTAGTGTGTTCACCTGCATGTGCCCACCTCTGTAGTGGTTTTGAGGATTGCCATAAATCCAGGGAGCCGAGGGAGAAGTGAGAGGAAAAGAGACTGTGGGAGGTGGTGGCAGCAGACGTGTTCCTGCAGGGTGACCAGCTCTGCTGGGCCACATCCCCTCTGTCCTCAGACTGATGAGCTCGGAAGAAGGGATTTGCTCTGAAGGATGTCAGTTAAACATAGTGATTATTTTTCTTCTAAGTGAAAAAGGCAGTAAGTAGCACATACCCACTCACAAACATCACAGCTTTTACTCCCTGATCACAACAGTAGATTTGGGCTGATTTCCTATTCTCAGGCAATCAGTAATGAGAAGAGAGAGAGCCATTAGCAGGGTGCCCTAGCTGACCTTCAGCTAAATTATTGTGCCTTTCCCCTTCTGGCTTTCTTTCAGTACAAGGGGGAGGGGAGGGGACTAGCTTTCCATTAAGGACAAAAAAAGGATAGTAAAGAAAACAGGTGCGTGGCCAGAGCTGTCTAGTAAAAGGATATAATTGAGGGTGACAACAGCACTGTTAATCCGACAGCTAGCTTGATTGTCCTACCCACTTTGTGTCAACGAATAGGAAAATAACTTCTTAGATCTATACATGTCAGAGATAGATTCCATAAATAGGTTTTGAGCTGTAAATATATTGCATGGTGCTTTAAAAAATAAAGTTTGTATTTTTTGATATTTTTAAAAATCCCAGCATGTTAAAGGCAAAGATGCAGTCTGGTGAGCTTTGGCAGCCAGACCTAGTCCCTGGCAGTAGTTTTGCCAAATCAAGCACATTTCAAATCCATATTTTTGACTCTTGCTATGTCAGAGATGTCCTATCCAAAGAGAAGATGGAGATCGAAAACACTGGAAGCTCAATTCAATGTCATCCCCCCAAAATAGCTCTGAGGCTGTGCAAAGGAGCACCAGTAAGTACAGTTTGAAACTTGGATAAAAGTACATTACTTTCCAACAATTGGTATGGAAAATAAAGCTACTGACAAATAGAGCCATTTGGGGAGATTGGATGTTCCCTTGTTATAACTTTTGAAGCATTTTATATCACTTGGGGAAACCTTAGAAGTGTTTTTCAGTCGTGCTGTGTAAGATGAATCCCTCCTAACAGTCCACCTCATTGTTATTACACATGAGTTCAGCATGAGTAGTCAAAGAGGTAATATCCCTGCTAATGGCCCTCGGTGCTAATGGGGAGTGAGGTAGCTTAGGTTAACAGAAAAAGCAGTTAGGGAAAGTGCGGGGCTGGCCACGGTTAATCTCAAGTACAACCCAAATAAAGACAAAGACCATAAACATCAATTATGGCGTTTTCTAGTAGCTCAACAGAAGAAAAGTTGAGAATTGTTTTTTGTTAAATACTTTTAACTGCAATATGAAAAACCCCCCTATAGTTAAGTGCTTGATGTCAATTGGCTTATAATGAGTCTTCCTCCTCATGCTCCTTAGATCTAATAGGCATCGCTGTGGAACTTCCTAAATGTACTGCTGAAAGCTGAAATCAAGCTTATCAATGAAAAGGCTATTGATACTCTGTAGGTTTTCGTTAATGCATTCTATAAAGGCAACATCTTTTGATTTGATGTAATTATACATAGATTTTTTATATATGTACTACATGTGTGAATTTATATATGCTCATGTTATGAAACAGAATTATAAAACAAAACCTATGAATCTGTTATTCACCAATGCTGCCAAGGAAGTTCCTCCCCCATTCCGGTCCCTTCACCCCACCTAATTGCTGTCCTACTATTTTTGGTTTGTGTGTTTTTAAAAAATTCCATCCACTTGGTCATTCATTTTATCCATTCTTTATGGTTTTCCATGTATGTGTGCACCTGTAAACAATACGTTGTTTACATTAGCAGTCAACATTATTGACTGCTAATCTTACTATGAAACATCTATAAGAAATAATTACAAAATCACTTTTTTTTAACATACTTTTGGTATCACTCTGATGCATTCAACTTCCTTTTTTTTTTTTTTTTTTTGAGACAGAGCCTCAAGCTGTCACCCTGGGTAGAGTGCCGTGGCAGCACAGCTCACAGCAACCTCCAACTCCTGGGCTCAAGTGATTCTCCTGCCTCCGCCTCCCTAGTAGCTGGGACCACAGGCGCCCACCACAATGCCTGGCCGTTTTTTGGTTGCAGCCAACATTGTTGTTTGGTGGGCCTGAGCTGGATTCAAACCCACCAGCTCAGGTGTATGTGGCTGGCACCTTAGCTGCTTGAGCTACAGGCGCCAAGCCGCATTCAACTTTCTTAATGGATTTTTTTAAATCCTTACTTATATGTCTTTAAATAGCATGCTTATTTTGTTACTAATTTTTTTTCAGATTTAAAAAATATCTATTTTCTTCCCGCTTTGGAATATGAGAACTAAGCACTTTTATCCACTTTCCATCTCCCCCATCTTCCCAGTAGTATGCGGCCGTAACTGGTTAAATCATTAGTCAGTTTACACAGTCACAGCTGTGTGAAAACGACTCATAGCCAAGCCCTGTGCTGCAGTATGATTACTTTTCCTTTTCTATACAATAACGGGTCTTCCCTGAAATTAATATTTTTGTTGTTTAGTTAGTTTTCTGTATGCTCATCAATCCCAAATGTTCTATGTCCCCCTATTGTACAAATCTACTTTCAAAATGTTCAAATATTAAATACCCATAGTCTATTGTAATTTCTACCTTCCTTTTTATTTTTTTATTTTTACACTTTTTGGTCAGGGCTGGGTTTGAACCTGCCACCTCCGGTATATGGGGCCGGCACCCTACTCCTTTGAGCCACGGGCAGTGCCCCCAATATAATTTCTACCTTGTTGAGGAAATGTCCTCGCCTGTTCCAGTCTGGACAGTCTCAGCCGTCATTAGGGATTGCCCTTCACTGTCATTCTTAGGGCTCCCTTTGTGCCTCGGTTGCATGGTTTCTCCTGTGTCCTGGGTTCCAGGTCTTCCTTTCCCTCGGTTTACACCCTTGTTTTTGCGGAGCTCAGACACCATTAGCTTTATAGGAAAGGACGCCCGGATGAGAAAGGTTTTGATACCTGAGTCTAACAGTGTCTTTCTTGGCTGATGGAAATTATTTCCCTTGGGAATTTTAGAAACATCTACTTCCAATCTTGTTTTGAAAAAGGTCAGTACCTCTCTGTGTCTCAATTCCTTGTATGAAAGTTTGTCAGATCTTCATGGCAAACGGCCAGAAATTGTATGGCAATGTGCAGGTCCAAGAGGGTCTATTTTCATCTGTTCCACTGGGGTCTTGGTGAGGCTTCCAATCTGGAAAATCATGTTCTTCAGTTGTGAAGAATTTTTCTTCAACTGTGTTTATTTTTAATTTTTTTGTTTTTTAGAGATGGGGTCTGACCATGTTGCCCAGGCTGATCTCAAACTCCTGGCCTCAAGCCATTCTCCCATCTTAGCCTCCCAAAGTGCTGAGATTATAGACATGAGCGGCCACGTCTGGCCTTTCTTCACCTCTTTCGTGAACATATTTCTTCTGTTCAGTTATCAGATCTGCTTTAATGTGACAATTGTGTGTGTGCTGGACCTTTTCTTATAACCCTTTCATTTCTTTAATTTTTTTTTTTTTTTGAGACAGAGCCTCAAGCTGTCACCCTGAGTAGAGTGCCGTGGCATCACAGCTCACAGCAACTCCAACTCCTGGGCTTAAGCAAGTCTCCTGCCTCTGCCTCCCAAGTAGCTGGGACTACGGGCGCCTGCCCCAACGCCCAGCTATTTTTTGGTTGCAGCCGTCATTGTTGTTTAGTGGGCCCAGGCTGGATTCAAACCCGCGCCACCTTAGGTGTATGTGGCTGGCACCTTAGTCACTTGAGCCACAGGCGCCAAGCCAGCTCTTTCATTTCTTTATTTTTTTTTCCTCCTGTTTTCCATCCTCTGTCATTTTTTTTTTTCTATTTTCTGGGAGATTTCTTCAGCTTTATCTTCTTGTCCTTTGAATGGGCCTTTAATTTCTGCCACAAAGCTTTTATTTTTTCCCAAGCAGCCTGTTCTTATGTGCAGTTCTTCACATAGTGAAAGATGTTAATTATATTTTTTAAGGTTTTCTTTTTCTTACTTTTTTCTGAATGTTTTAAGTTGTTTAATTTTTCTTTTGGTTGCATCTTTGTCTTGCACATTGAAAGCTTTTCTCAAAGCCCAAAGATCTTTTTCTGCCCATTCATGTTTGAAAGTGGTATTGATACATGTTTGATACTTGAGTCTCTAAAAGACTCAGATTAGAATCCTGATTATATGTTAAAATATCTCTTTCCTAAGCTCATGGTTTGTCTTTTCACTTTGGGCTTTCATTCCATAAATAAACTTTCTTAATTTTAATACAGGGTGGACAAAAAGTTCGTGTGCAATTGCACATAAACTTTATGTCCACCCTGTATAACGTATTTTAATTTTTTTCTTTATACTTTTGCTTTTGACTTCTTGTTTAATAAATCTCTCTTGATTTTATGGCTATAAAGGTATTTTCCTGTATTGCCTTTTTTTTTCTGTATTGCCTTTTAAAAGTCTCATACTAATAGCTTCTCTCATTTAAACTTTAATCCACCTGGGGTTAAATATTGTATATGGTGAGAGACGGGCATCTGGTTTCATTCTTTTCCCACGTGGATAACTAATTGCCCCTGCAGCATTTATTCAGAAGTCCAGGCTTTCCTCCCACTTACTGGGATGACAGAAATGTCATAACTCAGGTTAGTGGTTGTATCTATTCGTGGTTGTCTATTCTGTTCCATCTATTTCTTAATTTCTGTGTCAACTTTATATAGTTTTGCAAGACTTAATACTTGATAGGATAGATTTCCCTACCATAATCCTCATCTAGAATAGCAAGGAAAAAGTAAAGGAAAAAAAAAAAAGAAAACCAGCTCCCAATATGAAAAAACAATAGTGAGCATAACTTCATTCACTCATTCATTCATTCATCAAAACTGCAATAGGTACTCAACATGTTTCAGACAAGCTCCAAGAATTAAAAAAATGAAAAAGATACAATCCCTACCTCAAGTGAATCAATAGCCGAGGAGGGAAGACTGATAAGGCAGTATAATTTAATTCTGTTATGAACAAGAATAAAGGCTGCGTAAGAACCTGTGTGCACAGAGAGGAGGGAAATAATTATGCCCAGAGACAGTCAGGAAAATCTTGACAGTTGTGGTCAATAAATGGTGGTTTCAACTTGATCTGAAAACATAAATTGGCACTTTATAGGAGAGAAAGGGAAAGGAATTACAGACAGAGGAAACTCCATGAAGGTGTGAAAACACACGATCTGTTTCACAATAAACAGTCAAATGGACGAGGAGCTCAGGTGGGAAAAGAGGTTTTACCCAGACGGGGAGACCTTGTCTGCCAGGTAAGATGTTTGAACCTTATGCTATAGACAGAAGTAGACTCAAAGGATTTGCAGGAGGAAGGTAATACCACTTTCATTGTGTATTTGAGGAGGGCACTGTATAGGGGAGCCAGTTTGGAGGCTATTGTCCATGGGAGAGATGCTGAGAGGTCTGAGCTTAGGCAGGAGTGAAGGGAATGGAGAGATGGAAACAGAGGTCAAAAGATATTAAAAGGCAAACAGAAGCAGGCATGGCAACCATGGTTGTCTGATGAAAGAGAATGGGCAGAGTGAATGCCAGAGGTTTCTAGCTTGGGTGACTCCATGGGTGGTGGCTTTGCTTGCTGACCTTTGGCACAGCAGGTGCTCTGCAGGAGGAACATTATAGAGTGTCTGGCAGAGGCAGGAGACAGCCCATGACTTCCAGTTTAATCATGTCAAGTTTAAGGGCCCCCAGATATCTGGGTGGAGAATCAGGCAGGCAGTGGAGGCACGGGTTAGAGCTTAGGACTTATCCACCATCCTCTTTTGTATTAACCTTGATGGAGTTGGAACACATTCTTCTTAGTAAAGTATCATGAGAATGGAGGAGCAAGAATCCAATGTACTCAGTACTAACGTGAAGCCAGTAGACAATCTAATATAGGTCCACATAGGAGAAAAAGTCATATCAATTCAAGATGTGGGGCGGGGGAATGAGGGGGTGGGGAAAGGAGAAGGGGGATGAGTGTACTCCCACTTAATGGGCACAATGTTAGGGTGACTGGCACACCTGTTGCAGCTGGAACATGATTAGAATAAGGACTCTACCTAACAAACACAAATATTGTAACCTAATTCTTTGTACCCTCAAATTAATCTGAAACAAACAAAAATAAAGTTATTCACCATCCAAACCAAAACATCTCCAGTCTCCTTGCACTCCTTGTTAGTCTACTGGAAACAACCTAGATCCTCAAATATGCTAACTCCTTCGTCCACACCCCAAACTGTTAAAAACATAGTTTCCAAACGAATATACTCAGGGTTTCAGAGTATTCATCTTTTGTGCATTTTCAGCTATAAGACATGGATAGTACAATACCTGCTTTTCACGGGTAGAGGAGTGCCAGCTCAATGGTGCTCTAGGGACTTAGTAATAACAAAGGTGCCACCATGGAAAGAGTCTCCCTGCTGAGGTCATTCCATCTCTCAAGGCTTACAGAATCTCTCCATGGTGACAGGAAGAGAATTAGCCTTAAAAAATGCACCCAGCACCTCATTTCTGCCAGCATGCCTTAGAGGACCTTTGGGGAGCCCAGAATTTACCAGGGAAAGAATAATATTGAGACAAGAAAGAGCACGTGGAGTGCACAAAGTCCAAGCAGCATGGCCAGCTCAGTGATGTGCTAATAATAAAGGCTATTTGTCTTACCCTGTGATTAGAATGTGATGATTATGTTTCCAGAGAAAAATAGAATAATTTCAAGAGATTAATTTCTAGGACATTTAAATATATGTTTTCTTTATTTCGTGAAATATCTATGGTGAATTTCTAATGATTGTCATTGTATATTAATTTTTTTTTTTTTTGAGATAGAGTCTTACTATGTCACCCTCAGTAGAGTGATATGGCATAACAGCTCACAGCAACCTCAAACTCCTGGGCTTAAGCAATTCTCTTGCCTCAGCCTTCCAACTAACTGGGACTACAGGCGCCCACCACAATGCCCGGCTATTTTTTAGTTACAGTTGTCATTGTCGTTTAGCTGGCCCAGGCCAGGTTCAAACGCACCAGCCTTGGTTTATGTGGCTGGCGCCATAACCACTGTACTACAAGCGCCGAGCCTGTGTATTAAATTTTAAAAGTGCATTGACACTTTTAAAGTGAATGGTGTTGAATTGTCTTCCCCACCCCAAAATGCCTACGTCAAAGTCCTAACCTGTAGCACTTGAGAATATAAACTTATTAGGAAATCGAGTTGTTGGCAGTGCACAGTGGCTCACACCAGTAATCCTAGCACTCTGGGAGGCCAGGGTGGGTGGATTGCCTAAACCTAAGAGTTCAAGACCAGCCGAAACAAGAACAAGACCCCATCTCTACTAAAAATAGAAAACGGCATTGTGGCAGGCACCTGTAGTCCCAGCTACTTAGGAGGCTGAGGCAAAAGGATCACTTGAGCCCAAGAGTTTGAGATTGCTGAGAGCTGTGATGCCACAGCACTCAACCCCCGGGTGACAGAATGAGACTCTATCTCAAGAAAAGAAAGAAAGAAAAGAAAAAGGAAATTGGGTTGTTGTCAATGTAGTTAGTTAAGATGAGGTCATACTGGAGTGGGGTGGGTCATTGTCAAAGGGGGAAATTTGGACACAGACACGCTGCAGAGAAAATGCCATGTGAACAGGAAGGCAGAGATGGGGTGATGGTGCCAGCAGCCCGCCGTGAGCTAGGGCAGAGGCCTGGGGCAGAGTCTCCCTTCAGCGGCAACAGGCCTGCCAACACCCTGGTTGCAGACTTCTAGCCTTGAGCTCTGTGAGACCATGACCTTCTATTATTTAAACCACCCGGTATGTGGCACTTTGTTGGGGGATCCCCGCAAACTAGTACTGTGCCTGTGTCCTAGAAAAGAAGGTGAGGAATGACAAGGTTGTTGACATCGGTTCATAAGATCACAAATGACAACTTTCTAATGGAACAAAATTCATCACGTTTAGATTATTCACTTTATAACCCTCTGATTCTTAAAAGTGTAATTGCCATATGTTTTAAACGAAAATGGAGTGAGAAAAGGTCTGAAGAAAATGTGTTCATTCAGCGAGCAACGTGCATTACCTTGACGGCTGCCTGATGGATGGATCTGAGGGAAGGAGGCCTGTTATATTCAAACAGGCTCAGAGCCGCACATAATCTAAACATATTGGTACCCTGGGCCCAATGCATAAAGCTTCTGCTTTGACATTAAACTGATGCATGTGTTTAAAAAGTACTAAAGACAAATGTTCGAAAATAATCATAGGCCAGTTTTCTGTTCATAAGGAGGAAGAAAGCATATATTTTGCTCCTGCATAGCTGTGGTCAGAATTGAATATGAAATATCGATAATACGGGAAGGTGAAATTGACAGTGAATAAATACGCTCTGTCTTAGAGGCTCCCAGGAAGGACGGAAGAAGCGCACACTTCGGAGTCAGACGGAGCTGGGTTCTCGTCCCCTTCTACTTTCTCGACTCTGAGCAAGTCATTTAACCCTCAGAGACGTTTTCTGATTACCTGGAAAATGGGGATAATAATACCTCCCTCAGAGAAGGGATCTGAGGATTGGGTGAGTTAATATTGGTAAAGCGACCAGCACAATGCCTAGTAATATGCTCGATAATTATGTTCAGTAAGTGGCAGCTGCAAATTTCACGTGTATTTGCTCTTAATGGATCTAGCAGCTCTGTGATTTGGACACAAATCACTTGGGCAGTTCTGGACCAGGAGGTCCATTTATGGGAATCTAAACTGTAGTGACCCTGATGCAGCTCAGAAGGACCCTTGAATTTGCTACTGACACGTCCCTTTTTCTTTTCTTCCTTCTTTTCTTAACCACAAAGTATGCTCCGATGGTGAACTGAAGCTCTGAGGGTAATGAAGAGCATACCCTTGGGTTTGAATGAGCATGGTTAAAGATTCCAGGTGAATCCTCCATCAAAGAAACTTCCTAGTCTCCAAGACAAATTTAAAATAAAATAGACTCTGTTCAAGG
The DNA here is from genome assembly GCF_000181295.1 of Otolemur garnettii. NCBI lineage: Eukaryota > Metazoa > Chordata > Mammalia > Primates > Galagidae > Otolemur > Otolemur garnettii. The sequence continues at coordinate 1,594,539 of NW_003852437.1, read as the reverse complement.
AAAGCTGATTAGGAGAGTTTTAGAAAATTGAGACTACACACCAAGAACTCCTGAACTTCAAGGCCGTCTCTCTTTAACTCACTGAAATATAGGCCATGCTTTTAAACTTGATTCCAATCATGTTGCCTTTGTGTGAGAGTCCGAGGAGGTGGGCTGTGAGAAGAGGAAATCAAAGCAGGCAAAAGGCCTCAGAGAGCACAGTGTGTTTGCTGATCATCTCCGGCACCTCCCGGGCAGGCTTTTTCTGCAAGGAAAATAGTGATGCTCCATTTTGATTTCCACTCAGCAGGCTGGACGTGATGCCAGGTAGTGTGAGGTTCAAAATAACAGTTCAGTGGAGAAGGAAGGCGCCAACCAGCTCATTTGCTGTCAGGGCACCACTTCCTGGAAGGCTGTGGAGTGAAGCTTCTGTCACAAGTGCCCTTGTCACCGGGCAACTCCAGTTCTTGGTCCCTTTGGTATTGGAACTCCATATATTCAAATTGTCAATGTCATTAGTTAAGATGAGGTTGTACTGGAGTGAGATGGGTCACTGTCAAAAGGGGAGATTTGGACACAGACACGCTGCAGCGAAAATGCCATGTGAACAGGAAGGCAGAGATGGGGCAGAAGTCCCAGCCTCCTGAATAGCTGGGCCTACAGGCGCCTGCCACATGTGTTTTCCTGAAAAGAGGTTAATATTTTCACATTTGAATCTAGTGAAACCATCCAAGGGATAGTCACTGTCCCCTCCTGCTGACCCTCTGCCTCCATGTCCCCTGGTGTAATTGCCCACTAATCAGACTTGAGCTTGCCAGTAGGAAAACTCATCCACAGGGCTATGAACTCGATGGAATTAGAACAAATTAGCCTGTGACATGCAGTGCCAGGCTGAGGCTGCATGACAAGCCTGGAATGCACAATTGGGTGAACAGAAGATCCTTGAGCAGTAGGGCCCCAGCAAAATGTGAAATGTCCATTCATGTAGCCCAGAGACAATGGGAAACCTGAGATGATTTTCAATAAATAAACACAGTGAGGCTAGCCTTTCTATTGAGCACTCCAACACTGAAGAAACTTAGACAACTTACGAGCTAGGTGGGCCCTTAGGCCTGCCTTGTTAAGTCACTCATTTTATAAATGGATACATTGAAGTCCAGCCTGGGAAAGTCACACAGGACTAAAACCCAACTCTCCTCCTCAGTAACTGAGGGAATTGATCAGGTTACCAGCGTAGGAAAGAGTTCATTTGAACCACAGAGTATCTAGATCTAATATTGCCTTGTAAATGAATGACCCATCCACCCACCCAGGGAGGAGGCCATCCTTGTCACAGGAGGTAAGGACTCAACAGAGCAGGTTGGGGACCTGCCTTAGTCTGTCCCTTCTCTCTTCCGCAACTGTGCGCGTACAGTGAAGAGTTGTGAAGGTCTTTCTTACCCTAAATGGGTCTTCGGGCTCTGTCTTCATCTGCTATAATCTGAGTTCTAGAATATTTCCATCACATAGCACATCACGAAGGGGCAGTTTTAGACCTGCAGAACCACAGTTGATCGTGGTGTCTCTGGTCTAATAACACAGGGTGGTTTGGTTGAAATGGGCAAGGAGAAAGACAGCTCAAGTGACGGAGAGGGGTGAGGCAAAGGAAGCGCTCACAAGCCACTGACGAGCAGCATTCCGACCCTTCCTCCCTGGAGGCCTCCAAAAGTAGTATTGCTAAGACTTACTTGCTTTGATTATTAAAGTAAAATTCTACCTCGAGTCAAAGGGTAGAATAGATGACAACTTTCAGTTTGTAGGAAACTTGAGATTGAATTTCTTTTACATTGAAGAATAAGAATGTTAGGAGCTCAGGGGTCCCCTGAGGCCACCAGCACCTGTGCAGGAAGGCACAGGTCAGGCACTGGGGCAGTGGATGGTAATGCCAGCTCGGCCTCTCCTTGTCATCTTTCATATCTCTCAGAGGCAGACTAACCATTCTGAAATAAATGTACTTAAAATACAAAATCAAGAACTCACATGTCTGTCCTTCTGGCCCTCTCGCCTCCGTCTCATGGTGCTGTCAGCTGGTAGCCCTGTTTCCAGATCTCGGCTTATTTTATTTTACTATGTAAAACCTCTTATTTACATGCTTGTCTCCTAGGAGACAGGAAAGGCTCTGAAGACAGAAATGATATGATAATAGTTCATGGATCACAACCTTTACTTATTACAACCTGCTGTTTGTATGATTTCACTTCCTCTTGAGAAAGAAATTTCAGGATTTATTTGAGGGATGTGAATGTAATTTTAAATTCTAATCTTGTGCATTTAGACTTTTAAGTATTTGTTAGAATACTATGACACAGCCCAGAATCTCGCAGAATTATTTACAGCTGATTTGTGGCATTCATTACTGGGAAAAGGGTCTAACTGTGACTACCTAATTCTTTCAGACCAGAAGTAAGGACTTTCAGAAGTCACCAGAATAGTGAAGGAACTAGGAACCCTCTTGTGTGTTCAAATGAGGGCCAAATCTTTGAGGGCTCAACATTCTACCTATCATGGAGGCCACAGCATGAGAACTATTTCAATGAGCAGCTCATTGGACACAGCAGTCACTGCAGCTGGTGCTCACGGGCATGGCCCTGCACCTGCATAGCCCTGTGAGTGAAGGTCTCCTTGCAACTCACCACCCAGGCACAACCCCCACCCCCTTGCCTTGCCCTGGTCTCAGACCCGCTATTAAATTACAGTTCACTTTGAACCTTCTATCCTCATCTGGCGCTGGCCTCCCCTCCTTGCCTTGCCTCGGGCAGGTTCTCCAAGTGAGGTCCCTACACCAACAGTGCCAACAGTGCCTAAGGACTTGTTAGAAATGCAAGTTCTCAGGTCTCAGCTCAGACCTGCTAGACCTGAAACTCTGATGGTGGGGCCCTGCCATTTGTGTTCCCACCGCCCCGGGTGATTCTCACAGAAGCTTAGTTTGAGAACCGCAAGGCTGGAGATGGGAGAGGTAGATATTGATTGTTCTTGATTGTTGTTTGAAACATTTGTCCAGTTTTCTGGCTATGAATCTTCTGGAGCCTCTGTGCATCAGGAACTCCCCAGACTCAGCCTGGAAAGAACTGGTACCCTCCTATATCCTGCCTGAGTCAGGTTACTGGAATACGGTAACCCCATCACCAGTATCAGAGCCCCAAGGCCCCACTTGCCTGGGAGAGAGGTCCAGACATGGAAAGAATGATGAGAGAAACTAAAGTAGTTTGGTCTAAAAAGGAAGATTAAGAATGGACATGTTACATGACTTCAGATATTTTAAGGACCATTATGTAGAAGGCTCAGAATTATTCTTTATTTAGAAGCTAGAAGCCTAAGCAGTAAGATAGAAGGATGGACATGTTAGATGACTTCAGATATTTTAAGGACAATTATGTAAAAGACTCAGAACTATTCTTTATTTATAATTTAGAGGCATGAGCATAAAGATAGAAGGTACAGAGGCCCAGATTTAAAGCAAAGGGTGAGGAAGACCCTGCTGACATTGCCAGGCACTCACGGAGCAGGGCTTCCATGGGTCCCAAGTCCTGTCACTGCTCCTGTAAAGGCCAGCTCTTGTCAAGGCTGTGACAGAGGGACTTCGTGATGGACAAGAGCTGCTGTAGTTCACCTACAGCTTTCTTCTGGCATTCTGTAATCTTAGTGTCTTACATTGAACAGACACTCACCACACATAAGATGGAAGGAAAGGAAGGAACGGATAGAGGGAAGAATGAAGGGACAGTGGGAATCACCCCAAATTATTTATATCCTGATTATTATCTTTGATTTTCATTCGTACTGACTGTGAAGCATGGAATATACCTTCCTGAGAAGCGTGGCGTTCGTACAGTATTACTCTTCACAGTTAATACCCTAGACTAAGATCAGAAAAGCAAATGGATCATTCAATGATTTACACGACATGTGCACATATGCCCCATGAGCCAGGCCCTGGCAAAGTAGGTGCTGGGAATGCAAGTCAGAATCCAGACACGGTGTCTGCACTGAGGTGCTCAGGCTGCCTCCCCGAAGAGGCAGGGCCCAGGTGATGAGAATTAAGAAAAGCGTTCAGAAAGGTGTGTGATGGTTAATCTAAAGACAGAAAGTTAAATTTGTTAATTTGATGTTCCTTTTCCACTCTTGATCTTGCAGAATAACTTTCAGTTTTGCTTCCATTTGGAATGTGTTTCTTTTCCGTGTCTCCGTACTTCCAGCAGTCTTGTGTCCGTACCTCCTGATAACTCCTCCAACATGGCTTTTAACCATTACGTTACTATTCTTAAAAAACAGAAGGAAAACAACTCCCTTCACTATAGCTTCAAAGAAAATGAAATACCTAGGAATATACCTAACAAAAGAGGTGAGGGACCTCTGTAAAGAAAATTATGAAACCCTAAGAAAGGAAATAGCAGAGGATATTAACAAATGGAAGAACATACCATGCTCCTGGCTAGGAAGAATGAACATTGTTAAAATGTCTATACTTCCCAAAGCAATCTACAGATTCAATGCCATCCCTATTAAAATACCAACATCGTACTTTCAAGACTTGGAAAAAAATGATTCTGCATTTTATATGGAACCAGAAAAAAACCTGTATAGCTAAGGCAGTTCTTAGTAATAAAAATAAAGCTGAGGGCATCAGCATTCCAGATTTTAGGCTGTACTGCAAAGCCATAGTGTTCAAGACAGCATGGTACTGGCACAGAAATAGAGACATAGACATTTGGAATCGAACAGAAAACCAGGAAATGAAACTAACATCTTACAACCACTTAATCTTCAATAAACCAAACAAGAACATACCTTGGGGGAAAGACTCCCTATTCAATAAATGGTGCTGGGTATCTACATGTAAAAGACTGAAACTGGACCCACACCTTTTTCCACTCACAAAAATTGATTCAAGATGGATAAAGGGCTTAAATTTAAGGCATGAAACAATAAAAATCCTCAAAGAAAGAGTAGGAAAAACACTGAAAGATATTAGGCTGGGGGAAAACTTCATGAAGAAGACTGCTGTGGCAATTGGAACAACAACAAAAATAAACAAATGGGACTTAATTAAACTGAAAAGCTTCTGTACAGCTAAGGAGACAACAACCAAAGCAAATAGACAACTACATAATGGGAAAGGGTATTTGCATATTTTGAATCAGACAAAAGCTTGATAAATAGGATCTATAGAGAACTCAATCCACATAAAAAAAGCCAACAATCCCTTATATCAATGGGCAAGAGACATGAATAGAACCTTGTCTAAAGAAGACAGACAAATTTGGCTAACAAACTTATGAAAAAAATGCTCATCATCCCTAATTATTAGAGAAATGCAAATCAAAACCACCCTGAGATATTATCTAACCCCAGCGAGAATGGCCCACATCACAAAATCTCAAAACTGCAGATGCTGGTGTGGATGTGGAGAGAAGGGAACACTTTTACACTGCTGGTGGGACTGCAAACTAATACAACCTTTTTGGAATGAAGTATGGAGAACCCTGAAAGAACTCAAGCTAGACTTCCCATTTGATCCTGCAATCTCATTGTTGGGCATCTATCTACCCAGAAGAAAAAAACATGCTTTTACCACAGGGACACTTGCACTAGGCTGTTTATTGCAGTTCAATTTGCAATCACCAAAATGTGGAAATAGCCTAAATGCCCACCAACCCAGGAATGGGTTAATAAGCTGTGGTATATGTACGCCATGGAATACTATTCAGCCATTTAAAAAAAAATGAAGACTTTATAGCCTTTGTATTAACCTGGATGGAAATGGAACACATTATTCTTAGTTAAGCATCACAAGAATAGAGAAGCAAGAATCCTATGTACTCAATTTTGATATGAGGACAATTAATGATAATTAATGACATGGGGGTGGGGGAAAGGAAGAGCAGAGAGAGAGAAGGAGGGAGAAACTGGGGTCTTGGTGTGTGCCACACCTTTGGGGGGCAAGACAGGATTGTCAGAGGGACTTTACCTAACAAATGCAATCAGTGTAACCTGGTTTCTTGTACCCTTAAGGAATCCCCAACAATTAAAAAAAAATCAGAAGGAAGAGTAGACTTAGGGAGAAAACAAACAAGAGAAGGTTATATAGCACTTTTTATATTGTGAATATTAAAGGAATACATATTTTTATTAGTAGTAAATTGAGGAAGTTACTGGTGGTCTCCCAAAGCTGTAATTCTACCTTGTATATTTATCTTCAAGCTTCTTACCTTTCTGCAATCCCTGATGTTTGAGCCTCTCCAGACTCTCAGAAAAAGCATTTTAGATTTATAGAAAGCTTAGAAAGCACAGTTCCAGGCTCAGCACCTATAGCTCAGTGGCTAGGGAGTTGGCCATATGCCCCAGGGCTAGCAGGTTTAAACCCAGCGTGGGCCTACCAAATAACAATGACAACTACAACAATAATGACAAAAAAGAAAAAATAGCTGGGCGTTGTGGCAGGCACCTATAGTCCCAGCTATTTGGGAAGCTGAGGCAAGAGAATCACTTAAGCCCAAGAGTTTGAGGTCGCTGTGAACTGTAACATCACAGTACTCTACCCAGGGCAACATGCTGAGACTCTGTCTCAAAAATAAATAAATAAACAAAACACAGTTCCAAATACAAACTAGAGATGAGGATGGTCAGAGATTTTATCTATAAAATTGACCTCATTAGGACTATTTTAGCATCATTTATTAAAGAACATAAAATGCCATCTTAACAAATACATATATGCATCCATAATATGACAAAGGCCTATTTATGCAGAAAGGTCAAGGATGTGATATGTTGATGAACATTCTAGAAATGTGTCTACCACAGTCAGCACAGTAGTGAGATTTGTCCTCCTTACATTTTATGTACAACATCCAGTGGCATCAAACAGGCTTTGATCTCTGATGATTCTGAGGCTGGTTGCAGTCCACCCCTCACCCCTGCCTTTCACCCTCTGGACATCAGTTGTGATTGTACAGAGCTGTGGTCCTGGAGATTAGCCTGAGATTGTCTGATCTTACCCAGTGACAGCCCTGGAAATTGCACTTCTGAATCACTCCCTGGTAACTATTTGTTGACTTCACATTTATCCTTTTTCACAGCAAACTCATCAGAATTGGGTGGAGAGAAACCCTCACCACTGTGTTGCTACCATTGTTGAGGTAACACTAGGGCTGAGAAGCGGGTCTTCACTGATGACTCATGAAGCCTAATGACTCACTTTCCCCTGTGTGGCTGTGACCATGGGCACATACAGGAACATACATGGCATCTCAGACCCCATCACCACTAACAGGAAATCAGCCACCAGCCCAGCTCCAATGAGGCTCATCCATGGAGCCATCTTGATATATGAAGAACCACCTATTTTTCTTCCATTCCTAGATTTCACTTAAGAACCTTTCTGTCTTCTCTGACAGCATTATGTGCTGAATACAATACAGTAGAATCTCTGTAAATTGACCACCCAAGGGACTGTAACAAACTGATCAACATACAGGGGTGGTCAATGTAAGGAACTAGTTCTACTGTACTAATATGGAAATGTCATGCACGTCTGGTCTATGAAAATTAAGTCAACGTACAGAGGTGGTCAGTGGAGGGAGGTGGCAACTATGCAGGTTCTACTGAATTTACTAAAAGGGGAAGACTGGCCAGGTCCATGATGGTCATTCAGCTATCTCTTCAGATAATTTACCCAAATCTTTCAAATGAATTTAAACAATCTTCTTATTCATCTCTTATTCATGACTTAAATGTTACAAATAATCCCAGTGTACCATATGTCCAAAGCTGAAAATACATTCTTCACAAAGCTGGCCCTGCCATTCCCTGCTTACCATCCCACTGTCCTTCTAGGCATAAAATGTTCTTCTGCCTTTATCGCTCTTGTCCCCTCGCTGCCAACACACTATCCCAGTGTCCCTCCATTCCCAGGTGCTGCTCTGTCTGCTAATTTCTCCTGGATCATTCCCCTATCTCTATACCCCTGCCATTGTCCTAGCCAGGCCTGTAATTTTTGGAGCTGAAATGAACAAGCAGGTCCAAACCTTTGCTTTTTAATGAGGAAAATAACCTAAAGAAGTGATGTTAGTGGTCTCAGATTTAGGACTATAGCTTGGCTATGACCATCGCCTAGCCAGTGCCACTCCACCTCAGTACACCCTGCACAGATTCCAGGCAGCTCTATCTGAGCCACCACTGCCAGGCTGCTTCTCAGCTCACACACTGTCAGTGGCCCTCAACTGCCTCCAGAATAAAATCCAAACTTGTAAACCTAGCGTTCAGTATTCAAGCTCATCTTCTTCCCAATCCTACCTTTGATATGCACCTTGCAATCAAGTAGCCTTGCCTGTTTCTCCCTAAGTACACCTCACCTGCCTATATTTGCTTTTATTCTCATATCTCTGTGTGCATAGCTCCCCAGGCTGGATCCCACTCATTCATCAGGGCAAGTATTGAATGCCCCATTTTCCAAATAACCTTCCCGGATTCCTCCCAATAAAAACTAAGCTCTCCTCCACCACAGGGGCAACGTCTTTCTTCCAAACTCCCTCATGTCACCTATTGCCCTGTGTAACAATTATGTGAATACATTTTGATATTCTCTGCTGGCCTACAGCTTCCTAAGGAGACGATCCTAGTGTGTTTGACTTTTGTGTCACCCAAAACTCTTGCCTATAGCACTCACTCACCTAGGATTCAGACGTGAACCAATTTCTTCATATACGTATTTTCAAACTGTTAGCCAGTAAACTTAGAACTGTGTCATTTCTCCAAGCCAAATGTTACCTTTTTGTTCAGCCTTTTTGACAGATGCAGCTGAGGTAGAGACCAATTACAGTATTTCTGTTACAATACACAGCTTAACTGTTAGGGAAAAGAGTGTAACTGTCACCCACTTGAAAGCATTTTAAATTAATTATATACTACTAGGTTTATTTGACGTAGAATGTAAAACTATATAAAAACATCGAATAAATAAAATTTTTCTTTTACAGTAAGTCTCTCTCCACCACCACACACCACACACACACACACACACACACACACATCCACACACAAAAGACTAAAATTATCGCAGGAACTCATCAAACGTTTACTGCCATCTTGTGGACGGACAGATGTTAGCAAAATGACTGAAGGGCGTCAAGTAGTATGTTTTTTTTAATCAGCCTCTGCTTAAATGTTGTATGATTAAACCCAAGGAAGCAGCCTCTTCGTTTATTAAACCATGTGCCCAGAAAGTGGTTAGTCCAAACCAGGGAAGCTTTTGTTAACTGTTGTTTATCACCGCAGAACCCTGAAATGGTTGTCAGAAACGTGCGTAAGCTTCTCTTCATGTTCTCACTCTTCATATCCAGGAAAGGCGGGGAGGGTGGGTGTCAGGAGAAGGTGACTGGACGGCTTTCCATAGGCTCTGCTTCTTGAAGCCAGAAAAAGCAGAAATTTGTTTTAGTGAATGCATTCACAATGAACAGTTGGCACCCCAAAGCACACAGTTACTGCTGGTCATTCAATAGTCTCCTGGCTGCGTTGCTCCCAAACAAGTAGATGTTGAAGCTGAAGAAACGCCTGCTTCCCTACGTGACTTCAGATCCACATTTCACGGAAAGGACTACCAGAGGCCATGTCCTGGCCACTTACGTGTTGGAATTTAAGTCATGAAAAAATGAGCATGCACTAGGCAAGACAAAATAAGACATGTAATAAGTCATTTCCTTTTCCATGGGAAAAGGAGACACCACCCCTACAAAACTTTTTGACTTTTGATGGCACATGAATGATCACCTCTTTCAAAAGACATAGGTTCTTGGCATGTTTTCTTCAGTATCATAGGCCTTATTCAAATCCCATAGCTACAAACACTTTCTTGCTATTATTTTGTATCCAAGGTGCCTTACTGTTCTGTTTGGCCTGTAACCAAACTCATATGCATCACTGAAATTTTCTTAAAGAAATGATTTCTTATATGCATGCACAGGTGTCCAACCTGTGGCCCCCCGGCTGCCTGTGGATTCTTTGAGGCCTGTTTTCCTTATCAGTGGTGTCAAATATTGTGAAAACTCTGCATGGACTTTTTCTTGCTCACCAGCTTAGTGTTTGTATATCCAATGTGTTTATGTATGTATTTAACGCGTGTATTTTTTTTTTTTTGAGACAGAGTCTCAGTTTGTCAACCTCAGTAGGGTGCCGTAGCATCATAGCTCACAGCAACCTCAAACTCCAGGGCTTAAGTGATTCTCTTGGGGCTAAAGGTGCCCACCATAATGCCCGGCTATTTGTAGAGGTGGGGTCTTGCTCTTGCTCAGGCTGGTCTCCAACCTGTGAGCTCAGGCAATCCACCTGCCTCGGCCTCACAGAGTGCTGGGAATACAGGTGTGAGCCACCACGCCCGATCTAACGTGTGTATTTAATGTGTGTCCCAACTGTTCCTCTTCCAGTGAGTAGCAGGGAGAAAAAAAAAAGTTATCCACTCCTGGAAGTTAAACCTGAAAGAGGACCAGGACCTGTACAATAAAACTGACTCACCTGGGCAGCGCTTTCCCTGACTCCAGCCTCCCCGTCGGTCCTCCCTGGCCTGCCCTGCTCTCTAGGAGTCAGGATCACCATGGTTTGCATTTCTTTCTTTCTCCCTTTCCTGCCCTTGTTAATCACTCTAGAAAAGTTGTTTGGAAGTTAGCTATCAGATAAGGCCATGCCCAGGAGTCAGAAGAGAACTAAATAGCCAACTATTTATTCGCTGAAACCAAATTGCATTATGCCAGATTCTGTGTAGACACAAGAATCTGAAGCAAAGTCGTTCCCCTGCGTCCGCTCCATCAGGGGAGTAATATCCTGAACAGTACAGAACAGCCTGGTAAGGGCAATGCCAAGTGTGCACGGGTTCCAGGAGCTTCCTGTACTGGATGTAAGGTGCACCAAAAGGGAATGCAAGGTGCACCGGAAAGGGATATAAGGGGCACCAGAAGGGAACGTATGGTGCAGGAAGGAAATGAGGGATGGTGGTCTGGGGAAAGTACGCAGAAACCGTATGCTAAAGGTACTTTACTCCCTATTAGGGAGCCTGATTTTTATCCTCCAGGAGAGTAGACATTGGTGGTGGCCTTACAGCCGGCAAGTGCATGGTCAGAATTGTATTATTTTATTTCTTTGGGAGCAGTATAGAAGCTACAGGGAAGGGCCTCAAGGCTGCAAGCAGGAAGACTCACTAGGAAAGCCTCCATTCATCCTGCCTACTGACTGTGATTAAACCCTGAGCCAGATCGGGACAACGGAGAAGAGGGGAAGAGACTCAGCTCTGAAAGAGGGAGGAACAGCAAGGCTTGACAGGGTGAATATGGAACCTGATGGCAAAGTGTTGACAGTGATCCCCTGGCTGCTGGCTGTGATGGGTAGCACTGAAGGGGAGAAAAAGTAATATCTTTTCCTCACCCATTACAATTCACCGCTGAGACCCCGTAACGAAAGGCACATCAACAAGAAGAAAGCACACACGTTTATTTAACATACAAGTCACCGGACACAGGAGCCTTCAGAAGTGAAGACCTAAAGAAATGGGGAAATCTGTGTATTTTTATAGCTAGTTGTGCAGAAGTATGATTGGAGAACAAAAGAGAATGACCTGATGGTAGTGAACGGGGGAAACTCAGCAAGGCTCACGTATTAGATTCTTCTTGGCATCTCTGTGAGATTCCTTTTCCTGGCCTAGGGCGGGACACCTACAACTTGAAGGTCTTCAGGGGAGAAGGGAGGGAGGTCAGAGAGTTACCTTCCTGCTTCTGCTGTTTTCTCAAATGCCAAGGCGCCGTATTTAGAGGCATATTTACCCTGAGCACTGCCGGTGCCGTGTTAACAGATGGAAATATAATCTTTGAGAAACAAATGTGAAGGTTGGGACAACGGGAATTATGTGTCCAGAAGCCGGTGGTAGGAAAGTTAAAAAAAAAATCATCAAATAGAACTAAAAATTATTTGTGAAATTTTGTGGTTAGACCATATATTAATTTAGCCAGGGAAATGAAGTGATCACAAGCCAGGAGTAAAAGGGATTGAAGAGTTAATAGAAACCAAGATAAGCCAATAGGCTGCACAGGAGGACCCCCTGGGGATCTTTAAAAGCCACTGTTAAAGGGTTAGCTTGGGTCTCAGACCAGCTAAGGCTCCACAGGTGATGCCTGTATATGGCAAAGGCGAAATACAGACTCTGCTTTCTAGCGCTTGTAATGGGAAAGAAGCATGAGAGGTTAAACAGCACTATAGGTGATTTGAGAATAAAGTAAGAGAGAAATACCAGTTGAGTGAGAAAGAGAAACAGGAAAGGAAATAATTAATGGTGAAAGCTCTAAGAGGAACTGGGAGGAAGGGGGGCAGGTATTTAAAATTAGCTTTGCCCGGAAGGAAAGATAGCTGGAAGTGAGGTTAGTAAGAAAAGATGGGTATACGTACAATTAAGTTTGTGGATGGAAGGGTGAGAAGACTCTTCATTATCAGCACGACAGTAATTAAATGCTTCCTCAAACAGATCAGTATGAAATGTCTCCTACTGTGAATAAACAAACGTGTTACACAAACATCTCAGGAGACGCGCCCGGGAAGGATGGGTAGATAGAGGGACAGATTCCTTCCGGGTTTTGCTTTGTCTTGGCCTCCCTAATCCTGGCCCTGCCTCCAGCGTATTAACCTGTTCTCAGCTCACAGTGGATCTTACGAAGGTCGGTGATGTTCTCTTTCTATATCCGTTTCCATCTTGTCTTCCTCGTCACCTTCCTCAGTACAAATTTTCAGGAGCACATTCCCATCTTAGGCTTCAGCAGACCCTGTTGAGGCCTAATCTGCCCTCTGTACAGTTGTCACCTGACTGAGAATGGGGTCTAGGCGGCAGAACATTGGACATCACCCCGGATGATCTCAATCCATTCTCTGTGCACGCGCATGTGTGTATGCTTGTGTGTCTCTATGTAAATACGTATATCTGGAGGGGATGTGTGCCTGAGTTTGCAAAGGTCAGTGCAGTATTAGGCTCTGCTTTTTCATCCCTTGACAATTTTGCCCAGAAACACCAACTGCAGCTCCTTTGAAGGCCTCAAATTCTGCCATGTTGGCTGCTAAGACTGCCTGGAAACAGGGCTCTCTTCCCTTCTTCAAGCTGCCTCTGCATTGTTTTTGTAGCATCCTCTGCTGTGAAGATCTTTCTGGCTCCCTCTGCCATAAATGCAGGGCTTGGGTAGGATTCCGTCTCGGGCACTGCCACCTTGCTGAGTGAAAAGGCCACGCTATGCAACACGTGCGGCATCGCTTTAATAGGTGTGACCGCTCTGGGACCTCTGCAGATGGCCCCTGTACTCACTGTCCCTACTGGCCGGACTTTACACCTAGAAACATCCCTGATTGTTTCAGTCTTGTTGAACCTGAGGTTGAGATGTTCAAATGACAGCCAAGAGGAGCTTTCCACACTTACATGTGTTGAAGTGTAGACAATGTCTATTTCAGGCTTTCATTTCATGAAATAAACATGAGGTGCAATAAACCTCAGTGACCCTACACATGATCTGGTAACAAGATCACCGTCTCCTTTTCCTGATAGAATCGTCAAAAACCATCTGGTCTTGTAGGGGAGTGCATTGAAGAAATACAGTCCTAAACAGAACAGAACTACCTGAACCTGTTTTCTTAGTTATCTTTCAGCCCTTTCTTCAAAAACTATATATCACTACCAATAAGAACAGAAACTTTGGGGTCAGAAAGACCCACCAACACCCTAGCATCTCCCCCAAGCCTGTCTTCATCTGTAGAAGGCCAGTGCCACCCTGTCACCAGTATGCTGTCATGATGAACTGAAATACCATCGGGAAAGCAACTCACACACATGCCTGCCTCACAGCAAGGGCCTGATTAAACATGAGCTTGTATTATTTTCATTAATGTTAGAAAAAGACTTTCACTGAAGGATGACAAGGGGAGGAGGAAGTCTGCAAAAGAGGGGAGCCCAGGCCTTTGTCCTACTGTATTCTTCACCTGCTGCTATTGGGGTCGGGGTGGTGGTGGGGACTTGCCTGTGTGTGCAAGCGTCTGTGTTGGCAGAGTTCTTCACCTGAGCTATGGGAGGGTTTGTTTCCATCTGTCTTTTGTTTTTACTATATCAAGACTATGACTCTGACTCGCTGCCCATAGCTCAGTGAGCTACGGGCACCGGCCACATACACCAAAGCTTCCAGGTTCAAGCCCGACCTGGACCTGCTAAACAACAACTGCAACCAAAAAATAGCTGGGCATTGTGGCAGGTGCCTATAGTCCCAGTTACTCGGGAGGCTGAGGCAAGTGAATCTGTTAAGCCCAAGAGTTTGAGGTTGCTGTGAGCTGTGACACCAGGGCATTCTACTGAGGGAGACATAGTGAGACTTTGTCTTAAAAAAAAAAAAAAAAGGACAGTGACTCTTGTGACTGGTCATGCTTTCCTCCTCATGTTTTATTCCAGAAAGCTGACCACGGCAAAAATCGTTTTTATTACTAATCTCACCCCCATCCCATCTAATTGGTGTGTGCCTCTTTTTTCTCTTTGCCTGAATGTTTGGTTTTATTTTAAATCTGTTAGATAGCTGTATAAGGTATAGCCATGTAAGCTGCTTTAAATCACTTTTTGGATAAAGGATATCCTTGATCAGAAATAAATAATGGATAACTGTAGTTTTCCCCTTTGGGTTCTAGTTTTGAATAATGCATTATTTATCCCAGAACTCAGCAAGTTAGAATCTTGCTCCAAGCCAGCAAAATCATCTAAGAGGGTGCTCCAGAATTACTGTGGCGGTCACCTTTAGGCGTGAATGGACAATGCATTTCAAATGGCCCATTCATACTGTCCTTGGCACAGATGTTGTTGTGGTTAATTATTCTGATGCTAATATATATGGATATCTTCTTTAATGGGGGATACCAGACTGAAGACTTGGATGGAGACCAATAATCAACAGATGGCAATCACCCGGGGTCATGACTGCCCTGGGCCATGTTTTCACTAGTAACTTTCAGTTATATTGAGATTTACAGTACCAATCTGGCCCTGCAGTAACTCCCCCAGTGTCTGTGTACCCATCCAGAACCACCCCGCTGGGAAAATCTGTGGACATTCTCCTTAAAGGGAAGAATTTCCTATGTGTGTCTGCACAAGGGCCCCAAAGTGGAGATTATAGAAATGTTTCACCACAGGTGAACCTGAAATAGCCCATATTTTTATTTCTTAGTGTTAAGTGATACTTCTAAACTTAGCTATCTCATGGAGTATTATTTGGAAGTAGCATCGAGAAGGTGTTGTAGGTAACTGCAAATAGATTTGACCTGTGCCAGGAATATTTGCATGATACCATTTAATTTCACCCTTCATTACTGAACATGTATTCTTTCCAGTCTCTGTACCGGCTACAGGAAGATAGCTCTGAGCAACACCACAGTCCATGTGGTGTCACGTTGTATAGTCAGGATTTATAACAGACGGGACACCGTGATGCAGATTCTCTTTACTGTTTAGAGCCATATTCTTGCAATAATAGGAATAGCTGATGGCAGCTGTCACCCCAGGGGTAGCTCAGTCTGTCCTGAATACCTTGGTTGGGACCTCTTAAGTGAGAGTGGTAGAATATCCAACATAGCCTGGATTAAGCCTGGGCATGGTAGCTCTCGCTGTAATCCTAGCTTGCTGAGAGTCTGAGGCAGGTCAATTGCTTGAGCTAGAGTTTGAGACCAGGCTGAGCAAGAGCAAGACCCTGTCATACTAAAAATAGGAAAACTATTCAGACATCATGATGGGCAACCTAATTGGGTGGCTGAGGCAGGAGGATTGCTCAAGCCCAAGCATTTGAGGTTACTATGGGCTACAATGCCATGACTCTCTACCAAGGGCAACAGAGTCAGACTCTGTCTCAAAAAACAAACAAACCAAAAAAACCTGAATAAAGCAAAAACTGAAAATTTATTAGTCATAACAGAAAACTCAGGGCCTGGAACCTACTTTAAAATGTCTTAATCCTGTGACTCAAACAAGGTCAGCAGAACCACATCTCACACTCTCAGAATCTCTGCCCTGCCTCCTTGCTGTGGCTTCAGCCTCAAACAGGTTCTGTCCACTTGGCAGCCACAGGAGCTCCAATCTTACTCCCTGACAACTATAAAAGAAAAGATCTTCTCTTTCCCAATTGCTTCAGTAAAAGTTCTGGGATTCATCCTGATGTGTTTGCCTTGAGTCCCAGGATCATCCCTGTGATAGTTTACCAGGGTGTAACCAAGGATCACAACCTGGGGGTCTCAGAGTTTTGGAGTCCAAGATCAAGTCATCAGCAGGGCTAGGAGAGCTACTCCCCTCTATGCCTCTCTCCTAGTTTGTATCAGCCTTAGTCTGTAGACAGGGTTCTCCCTGCGTCTTCACATCATCTTCCTCTACGCCAGTGCAGATTTCTCCATTCATAAAGACACCAGTCATACTGGATGAGGTCCCATCCTAGTGACAACATTTAGATGTGGTCACCTCCATAAAGATCCTGTCTTAGTTTTATTTACAACTCAGAGACATCTTAGGAAGGCTACAGAAGTCACAGCTCCTCTCTGAGCTTCTTGATGCCACTCAAGGACAACAAGAAGAAAGATACTGGAAAGTTGGTCAAGAAAGACAAAGACTCAGTGAACAGATCTGGGGAGAAGGCCAGAAAGAAGAAGTGGTCCAAAGACAAAGTTTGGGACAAGCTCAACAACCCAGGCTTGTGTGACAAAGCTACGTATGACAAATTCTACAAAGAAGGTCTCAACTGTAGGTTTGTAATCCCAGCTGTGTTCTCTGAGAAACTGGAGATTCAAGGTCCCCTGGCCAGGGCAGCCCTTCAGGAGGTCCTTAGTAAAGGACTTACCAAACTGGTTTCAAAGCACAGAGCTCAAGTCATTTACACCAAGTGTGGAGAAGCCCTAGCTGCTGGTGAAGATGCATGAACAGGTCCAACCAAGTGTGTGTATTTGGAAAAATAAAACATTATTAAATAAAAGAAAAAGATCCTATCTCCAACTAACGTTACAATCTTGGGTATGGGGGGTTAAGTATTCCAATCCATCTTTTGGGTATAGATGGATGCAAATCAACCCATAACAACCTCCAAACCAAACACCGGGTGTGAGGGATGAAGTGCTGATTGAGCTGAGGGTGGTATCACCTCTGGAAATATAAGGGATGAGAGTGAGAAAGGGTTGGTTTGTTCTCCCGGGAAGAGTCAGGCCACTGTACCAAAAGAAGGAAGCCTGGATGCTGGGCTGGCAAAAGCAGTATTCATTGCACTAAGTACATTAAAATAAAGGCCCAAATCTTATGCACATTCCAATATATGGCCTACATCTAAATAGCTAAATCTATCACTAAATAAGTGCACATACTCTAATATAATTCAAATGGAACCGTAGCATCCAAATTTCTCTCTAGTGCTCCAGTGGCTAAGGGAAATTGTTGTTAGCATCCTTTCAATAGGTAAAACCACATTTGGCTGTTTAGATGCCAACAAGAGAGAGAGCAAATCTAACGAGAACAAGAAGATAATGTTGGTAGCCTGTTGCCATAAGTGACCCCAAGAACAGAGTGCCTGGCCGGGCACAGTGGCTCACGCCTGGAATCCCAGCACCCTGGGAGGCCGAGGCAGGTGGATCTCTTGAACTCAGGAGTTTGAGCCCACCCTGAGCAAAAGTGAGACCTTGTCTCTACTAAAAATAGAAAAGCTTGCCAGACATTGTGGTGGGCACCTGTAGCCCCAGCTACTCAAGAGGCTGATCAAGAAGATCCCTTGAGCCTGAGTTTGAAGTTGCTGTGAGCTAGGCTGATGCCACAGTACTCTCCCCAGGGTGACAGAGTGAGACTCTGTCTCCAAAAAGAAAGAAAACAAAGTGACGCTACAAGTGAAGAGCCAAGGGATGGTCAGGGCATCACCCTTGGCTGATGATTGGCTGTGGGTGAAAGTGGGAAGGACCAGACAGGGGGTTCAGTTCACAGCAGGGCTTTTCCCATCCCCTTCTCACATCACGGTCAACATCACACATCAATCAAGGGATTTGTTTCCACCAAGCCTTGGTAGGGCTCAAAATCAAGTGTGTGGGCTCTACAAGTGACACGCAGGGGTTACACGGGGCACAGCTACACACCCACCCCTGGCAGCTCTGTGCACATGCTTCCTCCAGGCTCCAGTTAGCCTCTGCCACCCGATCAGAATTGGTACGAGACATTTAAGCCACTTGCATCTCCTGCCTTAAAACCTGCCCTGGGCCTTCTGAGACAGGTGCCTGAAGAGGCTTCCTGATCTCTGCCATGCCCAGCTTGTTCCTGGATGCTTACTCTATACACATATGAATAGGCACATGACACGTATTCACCATTATAGAGGAATATCTTAATAGTATTGAATAAATTCCTAGGCTTGGTTGGTGCACTTCCCGTAGACATTAGAAACCGTATTCCTTGTGTCGGTGAATGTCAGGCACACGTCTAGTTTCTAGAGGCCCGAGAATGCCTTTCCCTGACAGTCATTAGGCTGGTATTGTGCCAGCTCTCTCACTGTTAGTTCATTTCTTTAATAGCATCTTGGTGAGAGTCTTTTCAGAACCCAGGGACTCCAGCCTCAACCCCTTCTATTAACTAAAAATCCCTGAATAACCCTCCGTATGGTGCTGCCATGGCACTTGATAAATACCTTGCTGGTTATTTATGTGACTTTATGCTTATTTTGACAGGCTGATCACATTAGCCTGTATTGTGAAACCAAGCTTTTGTCGTAAGCGTCTTCCCAGGGCTCTCTATCGCCGTGTTAAGTGTTCTACTGAACTTCTGCCACAGCAAACTTGGGAGAAATGAGAGGAAGGAAAGTGTAATCTAAAACAGAAGCACACAAAAGCCATTCTGGAAAGCAAGCAGCCCTGCTGGAGGTCCTGTGAATATATTTGTACCTTCTGTCAGCACGTCTCTTGTCTGTAAACTGCTTTAACTATGAGGATCAATACAGGGCAAGGCCTTGAGATAGTAATTATGCTAATTGGCAGTGACTAGAAAACACACAGGCTGCAGGATAAGCAGACAGTGTCTTGGGAGAAATAGACGCATTTGTTAAGAAGGGCAAGGCCTGATACCCTCCATGGGGCTTTTCCTATAATCACTTTTCTGAGAAACACCAAGTGCATTGGGCAACATCATTTGCTTTCTTACCTCTGCAGAAGATTATACCAGGTGCTACAGAATAATAGGAAAGAAACAAAGGGCCCAGCACCTGCCTTCAGAAGGCTTACGGCTTTCCCAGTTCACAGCAGTGCCCAAGCAAGTGTACACACACACACACACACACTCTCTCTCTGACAGTCATTTTCACTGTTAAAAAAAAAAAAAAAGTAAGAACTAAAAACCCAAATACCAGCATACTATCAAAAAGCAAAAGGACCAAGACAGATGGGATGAGTCCCAGAAAGCCTCTTGTAGGGACCATGTTTGGGGTGGGGCTTTGACTAGAGAGAGGGTAAAAACATCTCAAGGCAAGAGACTTTGCTCTTGGTAAGGAAAATTAAGAATATCTGACACAGGAGCTTTTGGGGTGTCATTGTATTTTGGCTGTGAAAAACATCTGGTCAGATATGAAAGTCTGAAACCATGTCCCTGAATGCAACATGGACACTGCGGTGGACTGAAAGTTTGTGTCCTCTCGAAATGCAGATGTTGAAATCCTAACCCCCAAAGCGATGCTCTGGAGGGGAGCCCTTTCACAGGTGATCAGGTCTTCAGGGTGGTGCCCTCACTAATGGGAGTAGTGCCCTTATGTAATAAAGGGGACCCCAGAGAGCTCTCCCACTCTCTTTCTACCCTGCTTGGAAATGAGAAAACAGAAATATGCATCCCAGAAGAGGGCCCTCCCCAGAACCCAGCCAAGCTGGCACCCTAACCTGATTTCCAACCTCCAGAAGAACTGTGAGAACTGAATTTCCATTCTTCATAGACCACTTTGTTATAGCAGCTGAACTGACCGAGACAGGCACCATGTTGAAACTAGTAACCAAAGTTGTGGGGTTAGAGACCAAAAGAATAGATGAGCCCATTGTTTCAGATGGGTTACCCTGCCAACCCTCTGCAAAATTCTAAACGACATTGGCCATTAAAATATAA
This sequence comes from Otolemur garnettii, assembly GCF_000181295.1. Taxonomy (NCBI): domain Eukaryota; kingdom Metazoa; phylum Chordata; class Mammalia; order Primates; family Galagidae; genus Otolemur; species Otolemur garnettii. The sequence continues at coordinate 1,574,381 of NW_003852437.1, read as the reverse complement.
GACAATTTTCTCTGAATTATATTTAATGCTCAAATATTAATAAAGCCTAAATGAAACTTACTTAAATATGCAAGAATTTAGAAAGAATATCCTGATTCTATCAATAATCAAATTTATTAATATTTATTTTAAGCCCATCCTTATCTCACTATATCCAGGTAAGAAAGAAGGCTTTCTTCAAAAATAGACTACATAGTAGTAAGTAAAAGTTTTCTCTCTCTCTCTCTTTTTTTTTATTCTACAAAAGAAATGTGGGAATCATAGACGCCACACTCACCTTAGGAATTAAATTTTAGTGTTTAAGGAAAATCCTGTTCTAATGAAATAAGTCAGCTTGAAGGATGAGATTCACCATGGAATTCTGGACTCTATTCGCATTTTTAAAAAGAATGTTCAAACAGCAGTGACGTTGCACACTATTTGAGGAAATGGATTCCACTTGTTGGGTATCTGGTGCAATTGGGTGGTATAGAAAGATACCTGAACTAAAACTGTAGTAATGAATCGTCTTCCACCCAAGGCTGCCTGTAGCTTCCACTCTGCAGAGGGGTAGAGTAGGACAGAGGGAGTATGACCTGGATTCTCTGTCCGAGTTTTGCATCTCTAAACACAGGTTGGAAATCGATTTAGGAAAACATCTGCTTGCAGGGTTGCGTAACTGCTACCAGCAGGGGGCAGCACTGCTCAGATAATCCCCATTTCTTGCCCTTCCTCATTTAGGAAAAAAAAAAAAACTATGGCAAAAGGGGATTTATCCCATCATTTCTTAGCAGTTCAGTCACATATGAGTGGACCAAAGCCAAAGACTGCCCCAAGGGTTTGAATTTTCAAGGTGCACTAAATAGGTGTGTCCATCAACTGCCCAGGGACACCGTCACCTGTCACCCTGTTTGTTGTTGATTCCCCTTTTAATCTTCGTCTTCTCTTTATTTCCTCGTTGTTTCTACTCAGAGGAAGAATATTTTTACATGGAAATTTCAAATTTTAAAAACATAAGAATTTTTGACCAGTCCTTCTCCACCCTCCCCCACCCCCACCCCAAATAAAGTCTCCTATTTGAAGTGGAGTTTGAGACCGAGACTCAAGAGGCAATGCTTCAAGACAGTCACACGCCAAGTGTGGAGAGTGGGGATGAAAACACTGTGTGGAAGGAAGTGATTCTTCCTTTTGTTAGGAAACAACAACAACAACAAAAAAAGCCGTAGTGACCAGTGCTGCTCCCTGTAGCTGAAAGGAAATGAATCTGAAACAAGCGAGCGCTGAATCATGCTCTATGTTAATGTGTTTACTTAAAAATCCAACTTGTGTTATAGCATAATACTACATTCCATCTCCTAATTAATTTTTAAAGCTCAGATTTGATAGCAGGATTAGTCTTAGCTTTCTTTTCAAGATAATTTAAAAATTACTAGAAAATGTTTGCTCCATGCAATGAATATATTACTCTACAAAAAACATTTAATTCAGACTATGCATAGGGCTTTCTTTTGGCTGATGTAAGCTTGAAATGTTTTGTCCGAAGGTAAAGACCATTTTCCCATAAAAGAGGAGTGCGTGGGGACTTGAACATCCAAAAATGTTACCCAAAGAGCAATAAAAGCTGTGGTCCGGAGACTGCTACTGTCAGAGAATTGCAGCCACTCAAATGAAAGCACCCCGGTCCACTTCCCTTCTCTCCCTTCACCTTCCTTTTCCCTGGGCATCTTCGTATGCTGTGATCATTCAGACAGGGTTGCATAATGGAAAAAAGCATGTGCTTTGTTTGAGCTAGATTTCAAGGTTTCAAACACTGCTCTGCCCTTTATAATGTGTTTGACCTTGAACAAGTCACATAATTATTTGGGGCTTATTTTTGTCATCTCTAATATAGGAAAAATAATATGTGGTGATACCTATCTTCTCAGCTGGTTGTGAGAATTAATTGAGAAAACAAAGAGCAAATAGCAACCACTGGCTAACGGTTTGAGATTTTACTTACGGGGCCTGCGGTAGACATTTGGCAAGATGGCTGCCACATCTCCTTTCCTGGGGTGCACCCAGGCTGCTCCTCACATAAAGAAGTGGAGTCTAATTCTCCTCTTCTGAATCTGCGCTGGCCAGAGTGACTAGTTTGACTGAAAGAACATGGTGACAGTGATATTCTGGGACTTCCATGCTGGGCCCTGAGAAGTCTTGCTGCTTCACCTGGCTCTGCTGAATGCCTGCTCTTATAGTGTTCTCTTACAACTGAGCCACCAGGCTCTGAGAAGCCCAAAACACGTGGAGAGCCGCCTGTAGACATCCCAGTGGGCAGCCCAGCTGAGCTCCCGGGCAGGCCATATGACTGCGCTATCTTGGACATGTGTCCCAGTTGGGGCTGTGGACCCTTCTAACTCAACCTACAACCATAGGACAGATTCTGCACAAGAACTACCAGCCGAGTCAGTCCATCCTCTGGGCTTCAAAAGACAATCATAACCTGCTACTTTATGCCATTAAATTTGAGACAGTCTGTTATCCAGGCAGACCGATAACTGGAACAAAGCTACCAAATTTTTTTTTTTAATGAGCAAAGCGTCAAAGCCCAGAGAATCAGCTGAGAGCGAGGGGCTCTTACCATAAGCATTGGTCCACAGTTCATTCTCAAGTCCTCATTTCAAAACTTCCAGATAAGTTCAATTAGCTGTTGCAGGGACGTGGGGGAGTTCAGTAAAGGCTGGTTGGATGGCTGAGGAAATGAGCAGATGAATGGCTATTTCCTCGTATGGTAGAAAGCAGACAGTGGCCAACAATCAATCCAAAAGTTTCATTAAGAATCTATTATTTATAGGTCGTTTGGGAATATGAGCCCTATCCCAAGGGAGTTCAAGTCTTATAAATATCAAATTTTTAAACATCAGAAGTCATGATAATGTGCAAATTTGTTCAGTAGCAATTATAGGTAGGTGATAAGTTGGGGATGACAGAATGCCCCGGGGTTGACAGAACTAGGAAATGCCTTTCCCCAGGGATGGACCCACACTGCACCCAGATAATCAGAAAGGGCATTCTAGGTGAGCAGGTGTTTGGGAGGAAGGGTCAAGAGGTGGAAGTGCCTACCATGGGTAAGGAATAAAGATTTTGTGGCGGCAATTAGTACTTTGAACATGCATAGGTGCCTGATATGTGGAATGAACACAGGGCAGTAGGAGGTGCAAACTCCAGCATCCTCGGAGCTGCGTCAGGACCATCCAGATCTGGAGTTCCCTTTGCTGGGAATTCAGGAAGGTCTAGAGCAGGTGTCCTCAAACTATGGCCCACGGGCCACATGCAGCCCACCTAGGACATATATCTGGCCTGCCAGGTGTTTTTGCCACCACTGCCTGTCCTGCTTAACAGCCGACTCGTTCCAGGGCTTGCAGTCCAGTCCTCCAACAGTCTGAGGGACAGTAAACTGCCCCCCCCCATTTAAAAAGTTAGAGGACCCCTGGTCTAGAGCAGCGGTTATCAACGTGTGGATCACAACCCCTTTGTAATGATGAAAATACATCATGGCATCAGGAAGGTTGAGAACCAGTGATCTAGAGAGAGGAAGAAGGGGGAAGAGTGAGCTGAGAAGCCTAGTCGCTAGGAGTTGCAAGTGGGTGGGGTGACCCATATTTTGTTCCCCTGATGCTGTTTGTTCTCACAGCATCGGGACGGGGCACCCCCACAGGTATGTGGGGCCATGGCAGTTGTAAAGGCTTTTTGTTTTCATTGCAATCTCTCTGACCCTGTGAAGCAGGTAGAATTGAAAACTGTGGGTGCAGGTGTGGCCTACCCAGGGTCACCTCTTAGTGGGAGACAGCCTGGACCCACATCTCCAGCCCTACAGTCAGGCTCGCACCAAATTTCTCCATCCTCTCCTGATTTCATTTTGTTCAGGGCCCACCACTGTCTCTGAATGACCTTGTTTACAGCACAAAGTAATGTGACCAGGCTGCTTTTTAAAGCCGTTTTGAGGAAGGGCATATTACTCTTTGTTAGAAATAATGATACTGATTGCTAGACCAAAATAGAGTGTGTCTATCACTGAAATCATTCAAAAAGCTATTTCTGCAGGTCACATTCTACGTGATAAAAACCGTCATTTTAGTTGACTGTAAAGGACACATCCCTCAGTAAACCCAGACGGCGTGGGGGTTGCTGGCAGCTGAACGGGGGACGCCTTCCGCAAAGAGTAGATAAATGACTCTGATTCAGAGTGGAGGGTGAGCAGATAAATAAAGCTGACAGTTCACAGAAGAGGTCTTCATTACTAAATTATTTGGGGAGGTTTTGTAAGTCAGGAAAACTAATCTACAACTAACACCCTTTTGGTGCCACTTATGCTGAATCCATCTCCTCACAGTGGCTATGAAAGGACCCAAGTGTGGCGTTTTACCTCTCCCCTATCAATTACAAGTATGTCCCCCCACCCCACCTGTGAGATTGCATTTCTTATAAATTGCCCTGTGCTAGGGCCTTGGGAAGTAAACATCTGAATTCCTGAGACATCTGTGTCCACTTAGCCAAGGAGGGGTGTCCACAGCCACCCCTTCTCACAGCTGTTAGGGCCGAGCTGGCCCCACGAATGGTCAGACACAGTGGGAAGGGGAGGCAGCCACGTGCCCGGTCAGGAGGCTGTTGGTCCACATTCCACATGATGGATCCGTAAAGTCTGCTTGGCTGGCCAATGACCACAAATCAAGCTGGTCTTTCCTGCCAAAGCAACATCTTTTTACACCTGTTCGGTGGTCAGGGTCACAGTCTGCCACAGTGCAGATGACGGGAGACCTGGGGTGCACGTCCCAAGAAGGTGGACGCCATGTATGGGTGCCCGCTGGGGGCCTGTTCCTGCTGGAGAAGTTTCGTGCTTGGCCCATTAGCTGAGAAAACCACCGCTGCGCGTGATTTAAAGACCCACTGGGGTTAACTGTGTGTTTTGCTGTCAGTCATTTATGGGGTGACGTCGAGTCAAGGAATCCTTATTTTGAAATTTCACAAGGCCACCTGAAAATGTCCACAAAGATTCTTACAACAAAATGGACTCGCATATAATGATTTAAACCAATTTTTAAAATGCACAGCTGCGTGGTAGAGGATACAGGAGGAGAACATAGCACGTGAAGATCACTCATATTTTCTTAATTCTTACGCATGGCTCCCCGTATGTGCTCCTATCAGAAAAACCTGTTCAATTTACTTTCCTTCACAAATCTTGTGTGCATTGTAGAAATGGCTTAATATTCGACACCTCAGGAGGGTGTGGTCCTTTATCACTAATTCAGTTCGATTTCCTTGTGTTTCAACAATTCGTAAAAGTGAAGGCACAGTCAACCTTTGACTTCTAACATTTTGTATTGAATGTTCGTGCTCCCTCAACCAAAATGTAACTCCCTTTGAAGTTACTAAAAATGGAAATGATTATCAGCCATAGGATCGGGTAATGCCTAAAAGAACATAAATTAGGCAACAGCTCAGGTTACTCAAAGCCTGTTCTCTGAGTGATCAATATAAAGGTATGTCAGGCTCCGTATAGGAATGGCTTACACTTACGTGTTTTTTCTAGTGTACAGGAAAAAATGAATCAAACTGCTTAATGTTGTCTAAATTTGGAGGCCAGTGGTAAGGAGACAAAGGATAAGCATTGGTGGTCATTGGTTATTATGAGTTTAAAAGATCATCATCCCTCTTCATAAGAGGTTAGTTGACAGGGTCAGAGTTGGCATTCTGCTGTAGATGTGCAGCCGGAGGAATGGCTGTCCCCGCCCTGTCTGTTGGCTGCAGGTGCTGCTGCAACATTCCCAAATCAACCCCCAGCCTTACCATGGAGGCTGGGGGAGAGGCTGAAACAGCACTAACTCCACAATCATGCAGCGGTCACCCCATCTTAGATGGTCTTCCAGTGACATTGCACGTCCACCTTCAGTGAGCACTTGCTGCTACTCTTCTCTTGCTCCGACCAGTATTGGACTCAGCACATCCATTTAAATGCCCCCTGCACCTTTTATGGGAAAGGGACATGCATCTCTTTTTAAGGTAGCTCCCTTTAATATCTCTAGGCTTCTGCTTCTGTGGACAATGGCTGAGGTTACTAAACTGGGCTTAACAAAGTTGAAGATTGTTGGTCCTCTAATTGGTTTGCTGGACTTTTATTTCAACTATGCAAAAATATTTTTTCTCTTGAATATTACCAGATATTGGTTTGGGTTTTTGATTCAACATATTCAAGAAATTTATACTAACTAGAATTTTCCAACACTGAACATGCTCTTATAAAAGCTGCGTATTCCCTTAGAGAACGCTACTTGGTGGTAGCAAATGGCCAATTTAAGAGGTTCTATTCATTGTGGTTGACCCTCCCTCTCCATCTTAACTGCCTCTGCAATATGCTTTTCTGGTGCACATTGTACTTGGGCACACACAAAATCATAGAAGGCCAAACGGCGGTCAGAGGGAGCGCAGAGGAAAACAGGCGTTTGTCAGAATGCTGAAGCCTGATGTTAGCACAGGTCTAACCAGAGGGACAAAGGATCTCTATGTGCCTTGAATAAATACGTTGAGACTACATGTAATAGCCTAAGAAAGTACACTGGGAATTGGGATGATACCAACAGAATGTTCTTTTGCCTTCAATGTCTCTTAGAAGTTTCTACGGAATATTGGATATACTCATTGCAAAGCATTAGGACAAGAATTGGAGATTCTAGCCGCTGGGCACCACTGTCTTTGTCCACCAGAAATAGGGTTAGACTACGGTGCAAAAGCAAGAAGATAATGTCAACATAAAATGGGACCAAACTGTACCCTTTGGGAGTCTATATAATCGCTAAAGTGGGTCACAAATTCAATTTTGCAAATATTGACAAGAAACTGAGATCTTATCAAATGCCACATTTTATACTGCATTCTGCTTGCAGTATGGGTAGATTGGATTCTAGAAAAATATTTTAAGATCATCAGAATTGAGAAACTTTCTAAATAAAAGGTAACTTATTTTAATGATTACATTAACCTCTCTTTCTTCAAGGGAGGGAATGAGAAGAGAAAACAAAACAGCGGGGAGATACTGCCAAAATAACTAGACCCGGGATCGCTGGAGCACGAGAACTTGAGGTTGCTGTGAGCTGTGGTGCCACAGCACTCTAGTCAGGGTGCCAGAGTAAAACTATCTCAAAAAATAAAAATAAATACCCATATCCTGGTACACCCACACCTGGCATAAGGTTCCGAGGAGTCAGCTCTGGGCGGCTGTCCTGGCCCTTTACACACATAGGCCTGTGTCATGAGACTCCAGAGACTCATTCTGTGTCTGGGACTATGTCTAATAGTTGAGGCCCCATGATCCTGATCCTCTGATGTTTTAGGCATGAACAACTTCCTACTCATTTAGAAATTACTTTTTTCCAATTTTTGATAAACCTATCACTAATATTTATGCTTTAAAATATGAAATGTAATTCAGAGCAAAATATAAAGAAAGCTGAATAAGTAAAGACATGCCATCCAGATAGTAACAGACCTTGTGGTCTTCAACTGTCGGCGAGCGTTAGTTAATTTAACCTTGGCAAAGTTTCTGTGCTTGTATCAAATAAGCCAATTGGACTTTCTTAACGGAGTGATAGGCCCTTCCTGTATCTTCTCAGTGACTGTAACACACAGCAACGTTTACCAGCTTTTTATCCAAGGCCCACTTTAATGTCCGCTGCTTAGACTTTTATCTTCTATCAGAACAGCAGGGTTATTTACAGGAGCATCAGGAGATAATGAAAAGGGCACAGATTTTGAAGCCAATCAGCCTGGATTTGAATCTTGGTTTAATGTCTAAATAACTATGGTCATGATGCCGAAACATTCTGAGATTCTTAATCCATAGAGTTGGAGTAGACTCACTTGGTTATTGGACGAGCAAATGAAATAAGTATGTAAACTCCCAGGATGTGGAGAAGCTGTGGTCTTCCATACCAACACCACGCCAACCACCTCTACTGATTCCACTATAGCCAACTGAGTGACTGTGGGAAATCCAGGTACCTCTCTGAACCTCTGTCTCCTCTTCAATAAAACAAAAATAATGTCTACCTCACAGGGCTGTGAGAATTAGGGTGCAGGTTAACCATTATAAGGTTAGTGAAATGCAAACACTTAGGAAGCACAAGAAACAGCACGGGTTCAATAAATTTTAGTTCAAAATCGTTTCTTCTTTCCCTTCTCTTCTTAAAAATTGCCGGGAACTCTTCAAACTCTTGTTGTTATTCCCAGGCTAGTAGTTCACTTTGATTTTGAGATTAGATTAGTGCCTGCAGGGTCACCCGAAATGCACTTTAAATTAGACCTGATGTCTGGAATCGTGTCCAGAAAAGATTCATGCACCACTACTAGGCATGTTAGGTCTGAATCAATCTTTAAGCTGTAGAGAAAGCAAGAAATGTGTGCAGGACATAAATATTCCTCTGAGCACATCTTTCTTTTTTCGTTTCGAAACTCTTCTTGCCCAATGCCCAACACAGAGAGAAGAGGCCGAGAGCATTTCTACGCCTCTCCCCAGGCTGCTGTGGGCCCTTTCTGCAGGGGGTGGGGGTCCTCTCCTCCTGCCTTTCTCATCATCTCCTACTGACAGAGACAAGAAAATAGACCACCTCTCCATGCACACTAGGACCTTGTCTTGTCCCCCAAGGGTAGTCTGACGCAGGACAAAGTGTGGCTGACCACAGTGACTGGACAATTGCTAGTTCCTTACACTTTTTGTGGAAATAGTAGATTAAAATGAAATGACAGCCTCAGCACATACCATTTCTTCACCCACATGTAGACTGTTTGTGTCCGGCCTCTTTAGCTCCTGTGTCCTGCCTACCTTCCTCCCAAGCAGCAGAAGCCTTGCTCCCCGTGTCTGTGCCGGCTGGCTTCCTGCAGAGGGGTGTTCGTGTTTCTTTCACAACTCTTGATGTTCATTTGAGGTTCAGTCGATCTAATCTATGCACACTTCTATGGAGCACTTAGGGATGGCTAAGGAATAACTGATGTTCTGCTTGATAGTCCTCAAACTATCGTGCCGGGCTCTTGTTAAGTTTTATTTTCTAGTTGCATCTGTCAATGGCCTTGGAAACCCTTTGGCCATGGACACAGGCAATACCTACCATGCATCTGCAGAAACTGCTGGGCTTGACCTTGAAATCACAAGGCCAGATTGACTTCTGGGGTGAAAGCTCCAAGCTCTTCGGCCTGAGGGGCCTATGATAATTTGATAATTGATTTTCAATGGGTCATGTTCTTTGCCATAGAATTTCGTGGGATCAGGATGTGATCTCTACCTTCTATGGTTCAATGGGTAAAGTCACAATGAGCACAACAGCCACATCTAATTCGGAAACCTCAGGAGATGTTGTTTTGCTGTTACTTAATTTTGCATGTTCGGGGAACAACAGAGGAGAACTGCCCACTCTGGAGCCCAGCAGTGAGGTCAAGGTGATGCCTAAGGGGAAAAAGTTTCCTGGTGACCTTGGCTTTGGAGGGAAAATTTACATACAGCGCCACCTGTGAGTCACTCAGCTCCTCCAGCAGTAACGCTAGGGGCATGACTCCACCTGCTCACAGAGAAAAAAGTTGGCAGACTTTCTAAGGCCCCACCTCAGTGTTTGGCACCGGAGTGAGTACATGTTACGTATCCTTGTCCTCAGACATTAATGTCTCCTTCAAAGCAATGATGGGCCCTGCCTGCATTTCATTTTTGTCATTTTGGGGCTCTCTGCTCCCTCCCAGGGTTACACAAGACTCAGAGAAGCTTCCACGATGCCCAGAAAGCCAAAGGACCCTGACTATGGTGTCTTCCAGGGTCTCCCCAGCACCCCCCGTGTAACCTGTGGTGCCCATTTTCTGCTGCCTGAGTGCCGTCTGGAGGTGGGGCCCTGTGGAAGCTGTGAGGCCCAGGCCCCTCACTTCTCCTCCTTAGACACCCTGCAAGTCTTCTCCCTGGGCAGCAAAGCCAGAGAGCCACACTTCTCTGTGACCCTTGGGTCTTTTCCTCCCCCCAGACCAGGGGAAGCTTTCTCTTATCTGAAAGGACCACTCACCCACCAAGCCTTGTTTTAGGAGACGTTCCACTCCTTTCTTCAAACTCTGTCCCTCCTTTGGGAATCAGGCTCTTGGAAGAAAAGCCTGGCAGGCTGGGTCTTTCTGCTTCCTGACAGGTGCCGAGGCTCAGGCGGATGTAGGAATAAAAGGGGAAAGACCCTCAGTTAAAAGCTCCCAACTTTGCTATCAATAGGTATGGTGTAGAGTTTAATTAGAAATAAACTTAGCCCTACATTCCACGTCAGGGTTGAGCCTTCTGTTTAAGAAATGGCGTAAACGTTTTATACAGAGGAGGAACTTTGGGTCTTGGATTCCCTGGTTTTGTACCAGGGAGTGTGTAGGGGGTTAAAGGTTTATTCCCAGGGCACCTCTGACTCACCCTCTACAGATTATTCTTAAAGCCATTTTAATTAATCAGAAGGTGTGAATTGGGATTTGCTTTGTTTTGTTTAGTTTTGTTTTTTAGACAGAGTCTCATTTGGTCAGCCCTGGGTAGAGTGCCCTGGTGCTATAGCTCACAGCAAACTCAGACTCTTGGGCCCAAGTGATCCTCTTGCCTCAGCCTCCTGTTTACCTGGGACTCCAGGCTCCCACCACAATGCCTGACTAATTTTAGAGACAGGATCTTGCTCTGACTCAGGCTGGTCTCAAGCTCCTGAGCTCACATGATCCACCCACCATAGCCTCCCAGGGTGCTAAAGTTACAGGCATGAGCCACCATGCTCAGCCTTGCAAACTGATTTTGCATCTTTTTTTTCCTAGAAATGGTTTTCAAGTGGGTAAATGTCCCAAATGGTCAAAAAGGGTCTCCACAACTGCTCTCTGTGAAAAAGGACTAAAATGTCCCTAACAGAGCCGCTTCTGTGTTCCAATGTCCTTAGTGGAGTCAGTCTTAGGCCAAACCGGCTGGAGTGCAATCCCTCAATTTAGCAAACAGGCCATGAAATATCACACTTGTAAAACAATCATTTGGCAGGTGGTTTTGCAAAAGTTGTAAAACCTGACAAGTGTATACACTGGCACTTCTTCAAGAATCAAGATGTCCTTGAATTAAAAATATGTGTGTGTGTGTGTGTGTGTGTGTATATATATCCATTTAGAATCCTAGGTTTATGTGCAGCTTTTCAAAAGCGTATCTTATAAAAGCCCCTGTACCCATACTGTATGAAACCAATATTAAGCAGGATAGAACATTAGATTTCACAAATGAGAAAGAAGAAAACTCCTGCCAGATCTAAATAGTTGTCTCACATATCTGGAAGAGTTGCACGGTATGCCAGTGACTCACCCGCCACAGACACTAGCACTGAGGTGGACCCAGGGTGGAGGTGGACCCGCGGGACAGGTTCTGAAGGCCTGCTGGTGACTGGAGGAATTACACCAAGGGCAGCCCTCCTCTGGCTTTCAAGGCAGAAGATTAAACCAGGACTTTTATTATATCCCCATAGAAAAATCATCATTCTCTTCTTGAAAAGTTTTTTTTTTTTTTATCTTCCTTGCAGTCCCCAGGTCTCTTGGTTGGTCACTACTTGTTTTTGTGTCTTTAAGCAGTTAATCCGGAAGGGCTGATGCTGATTTGGGGTAGCCAGGGCCTGGAGAAAATGTACTAGATGTAAGTCACTGCTCTCCTGGGTAAGACTTTATGAAACTAAACATTTTCAGAAGCCCTCCCCATGGTAAGATGCGGGAGGGGGAATGGGCTCTCTGTGCAGAAGCAGAACTGTCCACGTGGTAGTCTGTGTGGGAACAAAATCATCCTGAATTCTAAATTTCCACTCCAGGCTGTGGAGGCAAAGCTCAGCCTTCAACCACAGTTCTGCTTGACCATAAAGAGCCACTGTACAGTAAGTCCTGTGTAATTAAAAACCAGCAAAGGAAGGGAAATGTTGTCAGAACAGTCAGGGGAGGGTTATTAAAAGATAAGCGGTTTGTACACCTGAGTTGGTTTCGTATTTTAATCTTTCCCAACTTGACCGATCCAAATATCCAAGAAATGTTCCTTGAATACATAAAATCCACAGAAAGCAAGGACCAGAATCCTTCCCAATCTTTACTGTCAGGTCTTATACGGACTCTATTCACCTTTTTTATTCTGCTTGCAGAAATATTGGGTTAGAAGCATTAGACTTCCCTCTTTATAAAGATACTTTGAGCACCCTTGGAGTCGTCATTGCTGAGGACAACGGGAATGCTGGGTGTCGGAGTTGTGCCTAAGAGGATGACCAATGATCTAATTCTCAAGGATATTTTGAGGAAGTTCCATCTTCTCCTATCTCTTGTCAGAAAAGGGGGGAAGCACATAACTCTTTACATGGCTGTTTAAAATCATCTATTTTACCTGCTCTTACAAAGTAGCTCAGAGGATGAATCACCGGGTAGCTTACTTTAATTTTGCCCACAAGAATGTCAGAAGTTGTTCATCCTGAACCTGCAACTTTCTACTTGCATTCCAGGTGTCCATTCTCGTGTACCCTCCACGCCTTAAAGTGAGCTGAGAGATTTATAATTACTAGAGCCTTCCATGAAAGCAAAAATGCCTGAAGGAAGCTTCCCCGCCCACTGAAGAATTGTTGTTGGCGTGATGAGTGAGGTGGGGTGCTTCTGCACATGGCAGTGTGAGCTGGCACATCGTCAGTGGCAGTAATGCTAGGGGATACTTTTCTTCCTGACTTATTATCTCCTTAAATAAGGCACTTTTCCACTTGAATCATCGCTATGGGAAATGCCCACACCCATCTCACCCCAATGTATGTAAATGCCATTTCTCTCAAGACTCCTAGCTACGAGAGACTGCAACCTTCAGGATTATGAAAATGGCACAGAGGAAATAGCTGCTCTTCTGTGCTCAGTCACTGGAGCAGTCCAAGTGACACATCCAACAAGGCAGAACTAGACATTTATCCCTTCAATATGGAGCATTTTGCAAGGGAGGCTGAGTTTTGGAGCAAACTAATGGTAAGTCGAATGGAGTGTTTAAATATCAGGGGCGTCATGCTGGGCATTTTCCTTGTGGCTTTTTCTAAAATAAGATGAAAGGGGAATTTATAATCAAAGGATTGTGGTCTTGCTCATTACTTTAAGTGAAACATGCCTCCTACATACCAAATTCTGTTAGTGATAAATGGCTTTGGATGACTTGTCTGGGTAGATTTTTTAAATTTTGTTGATGAAAGATTCTGAGACGTGGTGAATTTATTGAAGTAAGGTGGCTCATTGATGGAAAGGAATTCTAAGCCAGGTCTTTGACTTCCATGAAGCATTTTCTTGGAATCCTGTGTTTTGATTTTTTACTTTTGGTTTCTTTCACTGTACCTCTTTTAAGATTTTATCTATATACTTCTGCAGGCAGTCCCTGGGATATGAATGAGGTGGGTTCTGTAGGTTTGTTCTTAAGTTGAATTGGTATGTCAGTTGGGACAGGTATCTCTACCCATTACCTGTAATAGCCCCCGCTGGTAAGGGTGAGTCACACCTCAGCTGGACGTTCGTAACTTGGGGACTTACTGTACTAGCCTCAGAGCAAGTTGTACATAAGTTGGATGTTTGTACCTCGGGGACTGCCTGTGTGTATATACAGGGTGGCCATAAAGCTATTTTAAATTGCACACCAATTTTGTGGCCACCCTGTGTGTGTGTGTATGTGTGTATACACATTCTGATCTGAAGGGCGTAATCGAAGAGGATTCTATTATCTAAGACTAACTTAGGATTTTTGAACTGCAGATATTCAGACCTGCCATTTTCCCTTTACGTCACTGAGAACTGCTGAGTTTACTTCCGATGACTTGATAGAGCTCTGAAAGCATCATCGTATGGCAGAGATTCTCAGGCCTTGGGGACCCTTGCTGACCATCTCATTTTATAGTTGAATAAACGGAAGTTCCCCTTCCCGAATAACTTAAAGCCAGACTGTAAGATCGCAGGCCCCAGTCCCCAGCCCAGCGTTGTTCAGTTATAGTTCACTGTCTCATAGTATGCATTGTCATTTTGTTTTCTCTTTTCTAATGTAAATCTAAGCTTCATTGGGAAGAAGAAATTCTGTTGCAAATACAGGTGATTTTTTTTAGATTGGATGGTATAACAAGTTATGTTCTATTGGCAACAATGTGACCCATCTGTCTTTGCCCTGACCATACAACCTATACCACCTTCTTTTGTGACATGAAGTTAACTCCAAAAGCAAATGAAAACATAAGTTTCTAGAGCAATCACTCCTGTTCATGAAAGAATGTTCAGTATCTCTGGTGTCTTATATTACAATGCTATATCTAAGCTGGTGAACTGTATTGTATTATACTTTTAGAGAAAAAAAGGATTTAAAAAATGGACTTTATCCAAACATAACTATAGAGAGAGCACAATTTTCAGATCAATATTCAAATTTTTGATACATCAACTTTTGTTTATTCAATTCCTTCACTCACTCCCTTAGCAGGCTATAAATAAGTTGTATTCTGGAAAGTCAACCATTTCTATGCTCTCATAATACATAGATTTTTGTAAATTTCTTTATTGAGTTTGTTTTGACCAACCATAGAAAAATAAAAACCCTTTTTCTGCATGCCCTCCAGTGGACCGGGAGCTGTTGGAGCCAGCATCAGGCTCTGACTGGCTCCAGCTCCCAAAACAACCCGTGGGGCCCAGGCAGAGGCGCTGCTCCAGAATGTCACAAAGCACTGAGATGTAGACCTTGGTCTTGTGCACTCAGAACAGCACCCCACCCTCACCTCCGCCCACAGAGGTTCCTTAATAAGATGGCCAGTCACATGGGAGAATTATGAGGTAAACAGCTACCGTGCAAATTCGAGCTAGCCTGTTGTTCTAGTAAACCTTGATTATCTCAACTGCCATTTGGAAAATCTTCTCCTTTGAGACCTCTCTTCCACCTCTGGCTCCACCTCTGCCAGGTGCTGTCCTCCTCCATTCCCTTGGCAGGTGTGTGGTGACATCCTGGGAGAGAGCCGGGTCAGGGGCCGCAAGGAGCCAGGTGTGTAATGGCTGGAATTCCTGCCCCCTGAGACCGGGGACAGGCGCAGCCCAGAGCAGGAGGGACTGAAGCTTCTCATGAGCTGACAGCGGCTCAGCCTGCAGGCACCCACGGAAGTGGGTCTGGGGGGGCCTGGGATATTGTCCCAGCGTCTCTCTGTCATAATAACATACCTCACCCCTCTGTGGTCAGCAGGCGGTTATCTTGACTCTATAGATTGTGAGACGTAGAGGTTTAGTAACAGCACCGGCGCTCTCTGGGTAGTGAGCAGCTGGGGAGTGAGAGCTCTAAGCCTCTGCCATCAGAAGGTGATGACCCGATATACAGTGTTGGATGCTGCCTCTACCAGGAGGACCAGAGTCGCTCCTCCATCAAGACTCCCCCAGTCAATTTTTGCTCTTAGTGCCCCTGAGTGCTTGCATGTTTTTATTCTTGCAGAATACTTGTGTCGCTTAGAAATTCACTTCCATGCTGGACATGACTGGATAAAGCTTCTCTCAAAGAGGATAATAGTGGCTCCCATGAGTTCAAATTCAGAAGCTTGCCTCCAAGTGCAGTGTCAAATCCATGACCGTATGCTATTCAAGGACTGCTGGTGGATCAAGTCACTCCCTGCACGTGACCGGGCCCAACAGTTCAGCCCAGCACAACTTCAACAACAGTGGACTATGTGTGCACATGTAGTCAGCAGGGGCCTGTTGCCTGCCATGTCCTCACTGGGAAAGCACAGCAGTAGTAACTGGCTACATAGTCTAATCTGAGCATCTTTACCCAGGAGACCCAGGGCATTTTTCTTCTTTCTTTTCTTTCTTTTCTTTTCTTTTCCTTCCTGCCTTCCTGCCTTCCTGCCTTCGTGCCTGCCTTCCTTCCTTCCCTCCTTCCTTCCTTCCTTTCTTTCTTTCTTTCTTTCTCTTTCTTTCTTTCTTTCTCTTTCTTTCTTTCTTTCTTTCTTTCTTTCTTTCTTTCTTTCTTTCTCTTTCTTTCTTTTTTTCTTTCTTTCTTTCTCTTCTCTTCTTTCTCTCTCTCTCTCTCTTTCTTTCTTTTTTGAGACAGAGTCTCTCTCTGTCTCCTAGGCTAGAGTGCTGTGACATCAGAGCCTGGCTCATAGCCTGAGACTCCTGAATTCAAGCGATCCTCCTGCCTCAGCCTCCCAAGCAGCTGTGCCCACCACCATACCTGGCTAATGTTTTCTATTTTTAGTAGAGACAGGGTCTTGCTCTCACTCAGGCTTGTTTGACCTCCTGAGCTCGGGTGACCCTCCCACCTCGGCCTTCCACAGTGCTAGGATTATAGGCGTGAGCCACGGCATCTAGCCAAGACAGTTTCCTTTTTTCAAGCCTAAAATTCTTCTTTGTCCCTGTCCCCTTCCTCTGAAAGAGCTCATCTGACACTGTCCTCCCTGAAGCATCAGAGGAGTGCTCAGTAAACCCGGCCTCTGCTACTAAATCTGCAGTTTCCATAGAAAACACGGAGGAAGAAGGAATGATTTTGAGACATAAAGGTCAAAATATAATTGAGAGACAAGACATACATGCATGAAACAATTAGAGAACAGAATAATAAATGACTGAGCGGCGGACGGCATGGTTCAGAAATTAAGGGAAATAGCGATTCTGAAGTCAGGGAATTCAGTGACTCCTCGAATAGTCAAAGAAGCTTCTTGAAGAATGTGAATGGAGAAGGATGGGTAGGATGTGAAAAGGAGAGGGGTGGGTATCCAGGCAAAGGGAGTCACACTGAAAATATGCTGGGGCAGAAAAACCCCTGGGTAGGGGACACTGTGAGTCACTGTTCAGGAAATGTGTGTGAAGGACCAGGCAAAGATGATGTGGACAGGTCCCGGGGAATCTTGGAGACCACGCAGAAGGGCTAGACTTGGTAGGAATGGGAGCCCGAGAAAGTGTCAGAGCAGTGGAATGGAAACACAGATTTCCTTAAGGAAAATTAGGCTGTCAAGGTATTGGATTCTAAAGACTCTGGAGGCCAGGCAGAAAGCTATAGTTAAAGGCCTCCATATGACCTGGCAGCGGCCTCAGGCCAGAGAGGTACAAGTGGAATAGGGAAAAAGAAGCGTATGTCCAAAGGAAAACACGCAGCACTAGTTGCACCCTGGACTCCTGGAGGGAACAGACGACATAAAGGCTGCACACACAGGTCTCTTGTGTGGTAACAGTCTGTCTTTACTCGGGAAAAAAGTCCAGTTCTTTTCCTTACATCTACTCCAAAGGCCAGCAAGCAAACCTTTCTCTTACTTCCCTTCCTGTTTCTTGAGTTAAGCAAGTCCTTTCTAGAATATTCTCCAGGCCCGAGTGCCATCCTGAGAGTGGAGGCCAAAATCTCTCTTGTAGGCCACACTCCCACCTCCTGGGGCACCTGTCCCCCTCGGAACTCCTCCTCCCTCGCAGCTGGACGCAGGCTCCCGAGATCTGCTTCTAGCTACTGTGTGAGGAACGTGAACATCTTGGCTCCTCACCACGGCCCTAATTTTAGTTTGAGCTCCTGTGCTCCTGCCGTCTCCCCTCTTTATTCACAGCAGTTTCTCCGCCTGCTGATACGTGGTTCCAGGCCGCAGACCTCAGCTTTCGAGGACTCACGTATCCAGGCATGTGCATACTTGTATTTGACAGAAAGCGTCTCTTCTCTCTAGGAAAAAGGGGTACACGGTTCCCCTAAGACGTAGAAAGCAGAAGTAAGTTGCCATGTCGAGTACACAAACGCAGGAAAGGAAGGGATTGTGCATGAGGCTGACAAGGCTTAGGCAAGTTTCGGGGGAGCTGAGGACTCACAGAAGGGAAGGCAAGGGGTTTAAAGGGCCACAGACACGTCTATTTGGCCCACGTGGGGGGGTTAGTTATTGTTTTCCTTACACTTTTAGCCAACATTTAAAATTCAGAAGCTTACGCATAACAATCCTAAGACAGAATTTCCTTGTAAAAGTACCAAAAGATGTGACGAAGTCCAGCTGAGGATAGACGTCCCCCGAGGGTGGGGTGAGACTTCCCACTTACCTGCATTTCTGAATGCTTTAGGACCCCTGATCTAACCAACCTCTCATTTTACAGAAAAAGAAACTGAGGCAAGGGAAGTTCAATAATTTTCCAAAATTATCCTGGAGACTAGGCTCAGTTCAGGGATTAGAACTGAGCTTTGGGCTGGACACGGTGGCTCACACCTATAATCCCAGCTCTCTAGGACGCCAAGACAGATAGATTGCTAGAGCTCAGGAGTTCAAGACCAGCCTGAACAAGAGCGAGAGACCCCACCTCTACTAAAAATAGAAAAACTAGCTAGGCATTGTGGTGGGCACCTGTCCCACCTAGTCCCAGTTTCTCAGGAAGCTGAGGCAAGAGAATCACTTGAGCTCAAAAGTTTGAGGTTGCTGTGAGCTATGATGATGCCATGGCACTCTACCCAAGGAAACAGAGTGAGGTTGGGTCAAACAAAAACAAAAACAAAAAACACTGAGCTTTGCTGTCAGTACTGATGCCTTTTCCCTGTTTGGGAGGGAACTAGAGTTGCTTAGGGTCGGGAAGGTCAGCAGACTGGAGGAAGGCAGAGGCCGGCGTGTGGGAAGAGCTTGGCAGTCTGAGCAGGTCGTCCACAGGCAGGAATCTGGGAGATCCAGAACCGTAGCATTTCTCAACCGTGCCCTTGGAGGGAATTTTGTTTTTCCTCATCGTCCTGGCTTACAAAGTTGACAAGGAACATGCTTCTGAATTAGCTTTCGCCCTTTTTTATAATTTGTTAAGTTAATAAAAATAAAAAAGGCAGACTTAAAAATATGGCAGTTGTGATATACCTTAAACATTTGTATCAAAAATGTCCCAAATTTCCAAATGAAGCCTACTGATAAAAACTATTAATGTATTTTTTCCCTCTCTGCTTTCCTCTTCCAACCTCACTTCACTTCTTTAGAACTGGGGCCTGAGCTGTTGGTTCTGTTAGTCTCCATCTTGAATAGGTTGAAATGACTTTGGCTGTTGGCTGGAAGCCGGAGCCGCGCCGCCTCCCCCCGACTCGCACGCTGTGAGCACCTCGGCTCGCAGGGAGAGCAGGAGGGGCCGTGATCATCTGCTTATCATTATTGATGTGGCTTCGGCGACCTCTGCTGTGTTTCTGTCCAGTATGATTTTGGCTGCAATTCAGAAACACCTGCTGAAATCGTTGCACGAAGCCCGTGTGCGTGCCAAGGCGAGGTGATTGGTGTGGCTCTGGAACGACGTGAAGGTCAACCTCTTGGCTGTCCTTTAGTAGTTATTTTAATGAAAGTCAGAATTCTTTGCCGAGTGAATTTTAACACAGCCCTCACCCAGGCTGACATTTCTACTTTTTGCATAGCAACGTTCCATATAAGCTTTGGTCTGAAATAGAAGAAGGATGGAGATGTGGCAGGCCATTTAGAAGGCGAGGATAGATGTAGAAGAGAATTACTGTGTTCTTTGAAAATAGGAAGACTTTAAAATGAAAGGTCTGATCTCCCCTTTCGTGATTCCACCTGTGTCTCCCTCAAAGAGATTGTCCCTCTGTGACCACTTTTGCTTTTCTTTTGGGAAGCCTTTGTTCTCCTCAAACTTGTCTGATGTAACAAGATCACTCCCTTTCCACTGCTGAGGGTGTTTCGGCCCTACAGCTTAAGCTATTGTATTCCATATTTTTCCTACATTTTCATCTACCATGTAAAAATATGAGTTGTAAATGAAAAAAGAAAGCACACACTGTAGGGTTTTTAGATGGTAAGAGTGATAACAGAAGCTTATCATATATTAAAAAGTTCATTTGGTCTTAAACAGCGCTGATACTACTATAATGATATTGATGATGACACAGTAGTGATGATTAACAAGGAGGGCAAACGTGGTATGTGCTGGAAACTGTGCCCGGCATTTCCTAGGTACTATCTACTTTCGTCCTCAGAACGCCCCTACGTTCCTCTGCAGCGAAGCAGGTAGTCATCTGTGGGAGTTAAGGTTGCGCTGAAGACATTGAAATTGAAGGCAAGCCGAAGCGCTCTCCCAGTGGGCGTTGAGTGTCATACTCATGCCTGCAGCAGCGTCTCCTGGAAGGCTGGTGAAAACACAGATGGCTGGGCCCACTGCTGTACGCCTCACCCCCGAGTTTCTGACTCAGTAGTCGAGGGCTGGGCCCCACTTGTCGCAAGCTGCTGGGCACACCTGTGCCTCTGACCTGGGGCCACATTGTGAGAACTACTGGCGTGGACCTCAAAACTGCATCAGCCGTGGAACAGGTGAAGCCTCCTGAATGCTCGCTCACCTTAGAGAAGAGACGCCTCTGGGTGCACAGAAGCCTCCTGCAGCCCAGGGCAAGTGAACGTGACATTGAAACAAAGCTGGGCTGAGAGTCAGGGAGAAGAAGAGGAGAACAGAAGGGGGCCGGCCTGGGGGACAGCAGATCAGGGAAGCTGAGAGCACCGGAGGGCCACAAACTGGTGGCCCTGAGGCCAAACACAGCCTGCATCTGTGCTGTGCTGGGAGTGCCTGGGGCTGTGAGGCTTTTCATCTCAGATCCACAGAAGGTATTTATCCTTCAGCTCCCCAGCCCGGCACCCGCCCCCACTTAGCCCCAGCATGAACACAGCTGGTCCTGGAGCTGAAGGGCGCACAAGCAGCAGGTGAGTGCTGAAGGTGATCTTTTTTGAGCCTGTGTCTTGCTCTATCCCCAGGCTAAACTCAGTGGTGGCATCATAGCTCACTGCAGCCTCGACCTCTTGGGCTCAAGTGATCCTCCCAGCTCAGCCTCCTGAGTCACTGGGACTATAGGTGTACCTCACCATGCCCGGCAGATTTTTTTTAAATAATCTGTGATTCTAATTCTAAAGAATGAGAGAAGAGTCACTAGGGGACTCGATCCCAGTTTGTTCACCTGTAGGAAGGAAACGTGTCATAGCTTGGGAGAGGCGACGCTGACCTGGCCAGACCGTGCAGGATTTCCTGGCATCTGTCTTTCTCAGTGGACCCAGGTCAGCGGCACTGACCCCGGCGTCTGAACGGCAGAAAGTTACCCAAGGACAGTGTGCAAGCTCACCTCTTCTGTCCTGGCTGCACAGAGCAGCCCAGGTGTGCTGTCCCCTATCCCACCCTCCTAGAAGACAAGTAGGCTCCCGGAGCCTGTGAGCCCAGCAAGGAGAGGGCTTGGAAGGGAACAACCAAGGCTTGTCAGGAAGAGAGAGAAGGGAGAAGGGTGTGGGGTTGATTACAGAACAGCTGGCGACAAGAGAGAGGAAGACTCTGGTGAAGAAAAGCTTCCGTGAGAAATTCTGGGGGAAGAAAGGGCAAAGGGGAATGGAAATGACCACCAGGAAGTGGGAGATCTAGATAACTGTTAGGACAACAATACTGACTGCGATAGACTCTTTGTCCTTAAGATATTTAAAATGAAATCAGAGAAAGCGCTGGAAGTGAACTTGAGCAGCATCCTCCCCTGACGTGTCTAAGCAGCCTGATTCAGTCTTTTCTCTCGGGCTTGGGTCTCTGGGCATCTGGCATCCTGGTTCCCCGACAAGTGCACCGCCGTCTCCGCCGTGAGCGCTGCGGGTTGGAGGAGCAGTCTGCCCCTCCCTGGGGTCCTGTCACTCGCCCTCCTTGCTTTCCTTATTTTCCTGCGTCCCTTCCTTTCTGTTTTTTCTTTGTCACATCAAATGGGGCCGACTACCAATAAGGAAAGATGAACTTGGAGAGGGCTGTGGTGTGGATTTTTTTTTCCAATAATAACCTTGGCAGGTAATTTTTGCACATCACAGTGAGTCATTTTTTTATAACTGAGATCAGGGGCTGGATTCCTCCCAGGAGAAAAAACACTTATTCTGACGTGTTTATGTTTTGGAATAATAATATTTGTCCATGTGAAAATATGTGTGATTCCTTTCTGCCACACCATATGGCTTATTACTATTCATAATCCAAATAGTAGCAGCTGCCGGGGAACATGAGAATGAGTTTTCTTGAAGTACAAATGGGCTAACTATCGGATGCCACATGTAGTTTCCACGGCATCACCAGTCAGTCTCCAGAAACCTACGTTATCCTTCCCTTCCATTTATCCATCAGGGTTTTCAGTATTATCTCCAAAGCCCATTTTTCTATCTGCTTTCATTTAACCCTAGTTTCATTCATTCAGAAACTCTCTCATCAACCCTCTCTCAACCTGCAGCCCTTCTGTCCTGGGAACACGAATGTGTATTACCCCAAACTGTCAGCAGCTCAAAGTCTCAGTTTGGGTTTTGTGACTGATGACAGCTACCAGAGGGACGGCAGTGAACTTTTGCCCCTTGTTCACTACCATAGCGTCCTGTGTTGCTGACCCACGTCCACTGTGTATTTGTGGTTGATCAAACACACGGGGACAGAGAAGCAGCGAATGATGCCTCCTTCTGCTCCGACGTAATGGAAAATGGAGGGTAACACTTTCTACACGCTGGAATGTGGTCTGCAGAAACCCCGAGGTTTAAGAAGGAAGTGGTTTTTGGAATAGGTGCTGGATGCTACTGTAGAAACCACTGCAGTCAACAGTACAAAGGAGACCAGTTTCACAGAGAAGTATCTGGACCTTGGTTTATATGGTTACCCAGTCACTGTGAGTCACCCTAAACCATGGAGGTTTTAGAAAAACAAAACACTCTTTATGCTGATGCTATACTTTACTATGGTAAATATCCAGACTATTGAGGAAAAAAAAAAGGAAAAAGAAAAATCCTGACCAAATGCCCCAAAACTTGAGCCCCAAATGGAAATATATAGAAAATTGCTTCACTTTTCCACTGCAGTTGGTTTAGTGATAATAACCCCTTGCGTTTGCACGATGTATCATCGTGTTCAGGGGTTTTCACATATTTCATTAGTAATTGAGACTTTTTTCCAGGAAGACTGTCAGGTGACCGAGTTCAGTGGGCATGCATGCGATGGGGACATTATCAGCGTCTGGCACGCCTTGTGCTGTGCTGCTCACAGCAGGTATCACTGATTTCCAACTTGTATCAGGTGTCCTCCTGCAGCCATTTGTCTTTTTCAGGTGTCTACTGGTCAGTCCTCTAAGTCCCTGCTGCTTTTATCACAAGTTATAATAGGGTGATTTGTCAATGTCATTCGCCTCCCTCGGCAACAAGAGAGCAGCTCTAAGATGTTATAGAATCGGCCCACCCCACACTTCTCTGACTTGAAACGGCATTAATACCTCTGTTGTCCCAGAACTTGTCAAGCGATCTTGCGGTCAGCCTTAACTGGTCCTTGCACTTTGCTGGCCATCACAGCCGTTGCCTTCAGAGAGCATTAGATAATTCTTTCATAAACTTCTTTTTTTTCCAAAAGAAATGTCTGAAAGCATTTCCAAGTCATTTTTTGTGTTTAGGAGTTGTGTGTATATATGTCTCTACTTCTCATTTCTGTGTTTCTTATAATTAGCCTGACTTGGGCCAAGTAGGTGATTGTCCTTATATCTGTGTAATGGGGTGTCAGGGTCAAGTAGTTCTAACTGGTCTTCCTAACAGGATGTCCTAAATCCCACTATTCGTCCATCCTTGCCTTTCCCCAGGCTCCAGAAATACTTCAGCCTGAAGTCTCAGCCCTGACCACTCCCCCAGGCAGCCCCAGCCAGCAGGTAGTCAACTGGTCCTACTGGGCTAACCGTGGTGTCTGGAGGGCTGGACTGAGCCCTGGGCACCCGTCTGTCGGCCAACCATGATCTCATGCTGTGCTTGGCTGATGAGCATGCTTAGGGGGCTGGCATGTCTAATCATACTTACCCCCTCCCCCCATTCAAATCCAGCTACTCCACTCCTGGCCACTGGGGGTGCTGCTGAGCAAGCTCTACCCTTCCTTGCATTGCCTTGGGGTTCTGGCCAAGTGTGTCTAAAAATGGGCTGCATTCGGCTTCTCATAGGCCCTAGGCACTTTGCCTTCATGAATCCCTTTCTCTACTAAAAAAATTACAAATTATATTTTACAATTGTGTTGAAGTAAAGACAAATAATGTTATATATTAAAATATCTTTTTGATTACAATTTTTTTCTAACTTTAATTTCTTAAAATAAAATTAACACATGGGGTGGTGCCTTTGGCTCAAAAGGGTAGGGCACTGGCCCCATATGCTGGAGGTGGCAGGTTCAAACCCACCCCCGGCCAAAAACTGAAAAAAAAAAAATTAATACATTTTCATTGAGCCCTAAAAGTGGACCCTAGGGGCTATGCCCAGAGAACCTGAGAGATAAGTTGGCCCCGAGTAGAAATACGTAGCAGCACCCCCACAGGGTCTGCTATGAATAGTCTGCATTCATAGCCGATCCTTTGCCGTAGGCCAGTGTTTCTCAAAGTTCAGACCTTTGCAAATCAAGCTAAAACATTTTATCATATTGCACTTCACCGGTACTAGTTTTCGTCTAATATTTTTCCTTAAATGTATCCCCTTTAAAATTCTAGTAGCTGGCTGGGCGCCTGTGGCTCAATTGGCTAAGGCACCAGCCACATACACCTAAGGTGGCGGGTTCAAATCCAGCCCGGGCCGCCAAACAACAATGACGGTTGCAACCAAAAAATAGCCGGACGTTGTGGCGGGCGCCTGTGGTCCCAGCTACTTGGGAGGCAGAGGCAGAAGACTCGCTTGAGCCCAGGAGTTGGAGGTTGCTGTGAGCTGTAATGCCACAGCACTCTACCCAGGGGAATAGCTTGAGGCTCTGTCTCAAAAAAAAAAAAAAAAAAAAAATTCTAGTAGCTGTATATTTAAAAGAAAGTTTATGTTACTAGCCAGTATGACTTGTCATGAGTAAAAAGTTTACATTAGTAAGAATTAACATAAACACATCATGCTGTATTTTTAAAATTCACTTGTTTCTGCTCCACCTAATCCAGTCATTCTGCTGCCCTCAGCATCTCTTGTCCTCCCCTGGTCCCTGTGGAGTTAATGATCAGGTCAATCCGCAGCTCAAAGGCAGCTGCTCTGTTGAGAGTTTTTGATTCATTCACGGTCATCTATTCACTGACACCCAGCCACTGTCCAGGCTCCTGGTCCACAACAGATGAACCAGCCAGACCCACCCAACCCCAGTAAGCACCGACAGAACACTCCCACCCTTCACGTTGGACTTGCCTGGGAAACAACACAGAGCATCCCATCCTGACTCACCAGATCCCTCTGCAACACTGTTTTGAAACCTTTGTTATCTCACGGCACACTTACATTATGTCAATCAAAGAAAGAGTAAAAGAAGGAATATACTTACTGTGCTTTAAAATTCTTTCAAAAATAATTTAATTAATAGTCTTTAAAATTTTTCATGAGTCCAGGCGTGGTGGCTCAATCCTAGCTCTCTGGGAGGCCGAGGCAGGTGAATCACCTGAGCTCAGGAGTTCGAAACCAGTCTGAGCAAGAACAAGAGACCCCATCTCTACTAAGAATAGAAAAACTAGCTGGGCGTTGTGGTGGGCACCTGTAGTCTCAGCTACTCGGGAAGCTAAGGCAAGAGAATTGCCGAGACCAAAAGTTTGAGGTTGCTGTGAGAAATAACGCCATGGCACTGTACCCAGAGCAACGGAGTGAGACTCTGACTTGAATAAATAATAAATGATAAAAATAAAAATTTTCATGGCACATCTAAGACCCTCTCATAGCACACCGATTGAAAATCACTGCTGTAGAGCTTCTGTCTAGTAAGACTTTCTGTGCTGATGCAAGTGCCCTGTCTGCCCTGGCCTGTGCAACACCCACTGTGGACATGTCACTGGCGTGCGTTTGTAAGGTGCTGGTGTTGCTGAGGAACTGAACTGTGCCTTTCACTGGGCTTTAGCTCATTGATCTTTACACTCCATCACCACACATGGCGAGTGGCTGCCATATTGGACAGGGCAGCTCTAGACCCAATGGTTTTGACTGATGACTGTTTTGAGATTCTAGATCTCTATCCCAGAACTGATCAGTGTTAAAGTTCCCTTTCCCTCATCCCTGTCAAGTTCACTGGCCATAGTTCATATGGCCAAGTTCACTGATGAAATGCATGGTACTTAAGCTGGTATGAGTTATTCACACTTTAGTATGAAAGAAGGCCTAGAAGGAGGAATGACAGAAGGAAGCTTGAAGAGAACATCTGCGTTTCCTGGAGCGCTGGTGAAGTTGGGGGGTGGGGAGGAGGAGGCAGAGTGAAAAGACGGAGCAGTTTCTCCCTGCTTTTCACTCACGTAAATTGTCAATACCCCCTGAGCTAAATGGTATTAATACTTTATTTCCTGAACATTCTTTGCTTTGTCGCTTTCAGATACTTTTCAGTCAAAAATCCAAGGTTCAGGTTCGGTGTGTGTAGTCTGCTCAGTAATTTGTGATTAGCCTGCTTAGCCTTGAAAGTGCCCCTGAGATGGCTTCTGCCCCCAGGTGTTAGTGTTCAAATCTGTGGACCCGTGATATTGATTTGGGTTCATGACAAAACCTGGTGCTCCTCGTGCACACCGGTGAGGCCCCAGCTACCCGTGACTCATTTAAGTAGACATCAAGTATCACAGTAATTGCTCTCCCCTATGTAGCACACAGGGGTGGTCACAAATCCATTCCTGCCTCACCCACCGGGGCCTCCTTAGGGCACACTGAGTCTGCCTCAGTGTGGTGTCCAGTCTCGTCTGGGAGACTATGGCAACCTCCTCTGGAGCTCATGGAATGGGACGGGGATGGATTATCTAAGGCAATCGTGCAATTCCATGATTGCAGAAGAGGAAGACAGCCTAATTCTGGCCAACAATATGCTACGGGAAGTCTGCCGAGGGAAGATGTTCCTTCTGACAAAAAGGGATGATCCTTCTTCCTCCACCACATCTATAGGTTTATACCTAAAACCAGACACTATAGCAGCCGTTCGTCACACTTACAGTATAAGGATGTCCTGTGGATGGGGGAAGGGAAGCATAGTAGTAAAACTAACCCCAAAACAGTCCAGACGTCCGTTTGTGAACTAACAGACCTCCGAGTAAGAGAAGCCACTTTGAATTGGATCTTCTTTTATTAGCTGCTAAAATCAGCATTACTGATTGAATGATAATAAGTCGTAGAGTTTCTGTCACGTCTAATTTGACTTAAATCTTCTTCCCCTGAAAATGAACAGGGGGTAGCTTTTCTTGCTGTGTGAATTGGAGAAAAGTGTCCTTTCCAACATACTTTGGCATTTTGTTTCTAGAATGCCTCTCTACATAAATCACTACCAGACTGTGCCTATTTCTTCATCTTTGACATGGGAATGAGGATTGGACAATTGCTCTTTCCACTATATAGAGACCGAGTGAGCACGGTTGCTAATAACAATAAATCCCAAATAGCAAATTGTAAACAGCCATAATAAGATGTGGCCATTTGCTATAATGACTTTCATTACAATATAAAATATGGTTGTCTTTGCATCTTTAAGACTGAGGCCTTTTTCTGCTGAGCATGGAGTATTGACTACTTATTTAATGGGCACAATTCTATTTCCATTGTGCAGAAAGTGCAAATAGCAGCTTTCCCCCCAAAGCAGAAACCCTTCGGGGAGTCTGTCCGCACTAATGTGGGTATTGACACACATGCATATTTCCCATTAATACTAATAGGACCTAATGGGACTGTATAAATCACCTGAATTTTTGATTCAGTGTGAATCTGATGTCGGATGATTCACGATGAACTCACAAAGCGCATTTGTCTGGGAGCTATTTCTTAATATGCCTTCATCTCGTGGCTGAATTCTTCTCCCGTAACTGAAATATTAATCAAAGCCTGTTTCTTCCTGATCCCATTTCCCACACATCCTCTCTTACCCTCAGAAGACATGAAGTAAACTCTATGAGACTGCATGCCTCCTCCCAGGTAAAATCTAAAATAAGCTCGAATGAAATTTAAAGAGGAATGAATAGAAAATTAAAAAATTAAGATAATTTTTTTTCTTTCTGTGGGGAAAAGTGTAACTCGAGCCTATGGAGAAGCATTTTTTTCCCAGTAGCTTCCGGGTCTTCTCTAGGAGAAATTTATTCTAAGACCAATTAGAACAATGAAAACGCTTCCCACACAATTTGGCTCCGAGCTGTGCTGTTCTGCTTGGATCTAACCTCAGCTTCTGTCCCTCTCTGATCTTTCTCCTCTCTTACCTGGAGTCTCGTCTCAGTGGTTGCCCCTGAACTCTATCTTTAGTTTTACTCTATGTAAAAATGGAAAAGTTTACTCTAAGTAAAAAGAAACAGTATTTTCCCTACACTATGTCCTTCAGAGATAGTAAGCATCAAACCAAAAATAAAATGTAGATTGTAAGCCCAAAAAACCTCCATAGTCTTTGTTTACTGCTCAATCACATATCGGAATGAAAAGCTGGCACTGAAAGGGACCCTCAGCAGTATATCAGGATAATGCTCTCTCCAGAGCTGCAGCCTGGGGTTTCCCACGGGCATACCGAAGACTGCAAGTGCCCTTTACATGGGAAGCAACTGAGGCTAATTAAAAATGCTGCAAAAGCAGGAGCATTGCTTTCTGAATTGATAAGTTAGAAGTCATTTGGTTTCTCCTCTATTCCAAGAAAATAGGGGAATAATTCAACACAGAGCAGCTTGAATAGGCTTTGAAATCCAAGGTGTCTGAATACTCAAAAGCCACGTGAAGCCCCAGTGAATCTTGAGGTCTACAAAACCTTTCAGAGTGACTTTGGTCATTATAATCTGCTTGAACCAAGGGAACGTTAGGATTAAATCAAGCTCTAATTAATAACTGAGGATTCATGACAAAGGTATAGAATTGTAGCAGATCATCAAATATTACTCTAAATTGAAACATCTTAAATGGAACATTTTTCATACTAGTTTTCAGCGTGTACTACTTGATCTATAAATTTACAAGTTCCTTTACAAAGGGAAACATTAAGTGGAAGAGCTTGCAACAGTCTAACTCTGTTACGCACATCCAAGAGAAATGCAGTTATTTAGATCATAAAGCTCCAGCTGAGGCATCCTCACCCTGGTGACTTCTTTTTTTCTTTTTGAGAAAGAGCCTCAAGCTGTCATCCTGGAGTAGAGTACTGTGGCATCACTCCAACTCCTGGCTTAAGTGCTTCTATTGCCTCAGCCTCCCAAGTAGCTAGGACTACAAGTGCCCACCACAATGCCCAGCTACTTTTTGGTTGTAGTTGTCATTGTTGCTTGGCAGGCCCAGGCTGGATTCAAACCCGCCAGCTCTGGTGTATGTGGCTGGCGCCTTAGCTTGAGCTACAGGCACCTAGTGACCTCATATCAGATTGCAGGTATCAGGGGCCAGGCATGGTGGCTCTTGCCTTTAATCCCAGCAGGAGGTTAAGGCAAGAGGATCACTTCAGCTTGTGAGTTTGAGGCCAGCCCAAGCAAGAGCGAGACTCCTTCTCTACTAAAAATAGAAAAATTAGTGGAGTGTTGTGGCAGTGCCTGTAGTTCCAGCTACTCAAGAGGCTGAGGTTGAGGCAAAAGGATCACTTCAAAGCAGGAGTTTGAGGTTGCAATGAACTAGGCTGATGCCAGGGCACTTAAGCCTGGGCAACAGACTGAGACTCTGTCTCCAAAAAAAAAAAAAAAAAGTGTGTATCAGATTTAGAAGGAAAGCTACTGATCTCAGAAAAATTCTTCCATTCATTCATTCACTTACTCAAAAATTTATTACCTGTCTTGCTGTGGGTCAGACCCCGTACTAGGAATAAAGATGAAGAGAAGACATGTTCCTACCCTTCAAGGCTTTTCCAGAAAGGTAAAGGAAAGCCTTTGGGGGTGGCACCTATGGCTCAAAGGAGTAGGGCACTGGCCCCATATGCCAGAGGTGGTGGGTTCAAACCCAGCCCCAGCCAAAAACTGCAAAAAAAAAAAAGGAAAGCCTTTGGTTTGGAACTAAATGAGGGGAGCAGATAGTTATATCTCCTAGTATTATGTGAGACGCCCCCTGTACATGTCACACAACACAGAAGAGCTGAAAGTCACAGCAGGTCTCAGGATGCCCTTCCACCACACCACACTGAACTGCGTGATCCCCAGTGTGGGTGGCTGGTAACAGCTGCCACCCACTGTGACTGCTTCTGTGCCACTGGAAGTATTGCCCTCAGCTGTCTGTGGAAGCTGGAGCCCACATTCCTTCTCTCAGGGCACTCTGGAATGGGGACAAGAAGAAAGAGTGTGTCTTCAAGAGGACTTTCTGCGTCATTGTCAGGCAGCCTGGAAGCAGCTCTCAGGCACACCTGAGTGGGACCGAGGAATGTTTCCTCTCATCTTCAGTGACCCAACTGGCGTCACTAAAGTAACTCTGGTAGCTCCTTGCGAATACACCAGGCAGCCCATAGCCCTGGAATAGCAGAGCTGTGGCAGAAAGGTTGCCAGGGACCTGGGTGTTTAGGACAAGGTCAAGAGAAGCGGGGCATCTTCTTCACCCAGAGCGTCAGCAGGACAGGACAGGGGAGCCACCAGTTTAAACAAACCAGTCCGAATGAGCGTGAAGGTAAGAGAAACACGGCCGGGGAGGAGATTCAGCCGTGGGGCCCCATAGTGCCCAGAGGGTGAATGGGACAGGGCAATGGTGGTGACTCAGCAGTGACTCAGAACTGGCACCTTGGGGGCTAAAGAAAGTAGAATTCACCCAAAAGTTGTTGAGAAAAGAGAGGTCCACAATTGATTTTTTTCCCAATCCCAGAGTCCAAGATGCTCTGAAAGCTGAAAATTTGGGATGGCAAAGCCTGTCCCAAGTTGATGTGAGGCTCTCGGCAGTGCTGAGCCATCCCTCTTAATGAGACTGTTCGTCCAGTTTTTGTCTGTTTCATTAGGGATGATGTTAGTGGCTTGTGTATTAAATAATATAGAGGATGGGAATATGATGACATCTATGAAACCCCAAAGCCTGAATTTCAAAACACATCTTCTCTAATGCCGGACTGACTTCTGCGCTGTCTCATTTAATTGTCACAAAAATCTTGAAAGTACTATTTTTTCCATTTCATAGATTAAAAAAGAAAGTAAGACAGGGAGGGATTTATTTGACTGAGGTTCCACAACCAGTAGAAAGGAACACAGTGAGGCTTGAACCCTATTTCTGTGGTGAGCCGTGAGTTATGCTGATGAGAACCCGGGAGTTGCAAGCAATGGCTCCAGGGAGGGGACTCGGGGACACTGCCAAGTGTCTCTTGGTGAGGCCAGGAGAGCTCATGATCCTCCATGCCTTTATGTTCTTCTGACCCTGCCCTCGATAAACTACCCCACACACAGCTGTTTGGTTTTTATTTTAAAAAAAGAAATAGCTGCTGGACTAGTGCCTCCTGTCAGCATGAAGCTCTAGAAATGCTGGGTTAGAGTGAAGTAAGCTAATGTGCTTTCAGATATAATAGAGGACCTTTAGGATAGCAGTGTTGAAACTTTGGGGAGTCTCAGATTCCTTTGCAAATTTGACGAAGGTTAAGAATCCTCTCCACGAGCTATTGCACATACAATTCCACAGAATTGTGGAATGGAGCCAGGGGATCCTATCTGCGAAAGCTAGATTAAGAATCAAGCAGGGACAATGCACTGTGTCTGGGTGACAGGCACACTTACAACTTTGACTCAAACTATACAAACACAATTCCTGTAGCTAAAACATCTGTACCCTCATAATGTTCTGAAATAATAATAGTATCAACATGAAATATACACACAAAAATCTCTGTCCATTGACTTTGGGGGATAATTAAATTTTCCATGTCACAAGTAATAGAAGAGTCCAATTTTAAAGAGTGAAAATCATTTCAATGGATAGAAGTCAGTGGTTCAGTCACAATGTCATTACTGTAGAAGCCCGGAATTCCCTGACCAGAGGGGTGTGTGTGTGTGTGTGTGTGTGTGTATAGCAAGAAAGGGCAGGTGATTATTCTGTCTTCTCAAGAAAATTACCCATATAGGTATTATTAAATCCTTGTAGTTCTGTTCACCTCTCCGCTCTTATAAACAACCAACTGATCAGTCCTGGAAGCAGGCAGTGCATTAGGGGTCACTCTCAGTTCAGGATCTTGTAATTATCTTTGGTGGGTATGTGCTTGGAGACTTTGGATCTCCTAGACAGATTCCTTTTCATCATCTGCAACACTAAACTTGCAAACCACTGCGAAGGCCCCACCATAAAGAATCTCCAGCTGGCATCTTAACTGTCTAGTTTATTTCCCCCCTTGCTCTTTTGATTTACTAGGGTACTAAGCCGTTATTTTCTAAAACTAAATGTTTCCTAGTCTTTTATATCTGTGGTTTGATAGTTATGATAACCTGTTCCCAAGAGTATAAAACTAGAAATGATGAATAGGAGGAGTGCGTTCGTCATTAACCGGCACAGAAAACAGCTCCTTTTTGGAAATTCAAAAAGTTGATAATGGCAGATTTTGTTTTTTACATGATTACCTTTGTGACAGTTCTGTCACTCTGCACCAAGTGCAATGTATTCAGGCTGTTTCTCTCTGACGGGGCCATCCGTAGCTCATGACACCAGGCCGATCTCTATTTCTGCATTTATCCATTTGGTAATTGATAGAAACCAATGGTGCATGCATTTTGACATGAGGTTAAAAATTAGGCATGTTTGTACAAAATGCTCCTATGCCTCTCATTTCCCACATAGTAACATGTGAGAGTAAATGATAAATGCAATTTAGCAAAAACAGTTAAGTTCTTGGGCTCTGGAGTTAATCCAACCTGGGTTTGGGACTTGAGTCCATCACTTTCCAGCTACATGACCGTAGTAAATTACTTCATCTTTCTATGCCTCGTTTTCTAGGATTAAAAGTAGTCGTACCCATAGAGGAGTTTTAAGGATTAATTGGGATAATGCATGTGAAGTAGTTAACACAGCGGCTAGTTCCATACAAGGTTTGCTATCATTTCTATTATACCTCAAGACAGTAATGATTTCCTAGCTCTATTCTCCAGCGATCTTTAAGCCTGAATACAACTGAATTCTGATATGTGGCAAGCTGTGTGTTTCTGCCAGCTCTGAGATATCAGAGACTTCAAGGGAAAGGGGAGGTAATTCTCTTATTACCATAGTGCTTTGCAAGAGGGATGAGATTTCAAGCCTCCATTAAAAATACAGTGGAACCTCCATAGTTGACCACCTCCCTACATCAACCATCTCCTTAAGTTGACCTGATTTTCAAAGACCGTCCAACAGTCTGTAAGGGCTCAATGTGTTCCTGCTGAACTGAGCCAACCAGGAGACAAAGAAAATGATTATACTTCTTGCATGTGATGGCACCATGGGACCTTGTCCCTCTCTGCACTGGGCTTATAGGCATCAGTGACTGATGGACCAGAAGGTCTGCTCTAGAACAAAACATTCTGGGGAATCGAGAGTGGGAGACCATTCCTGTCACCCTGGTCCCCAGGGACTCAGAGATGCCTGGTTCATCTGGGATCGTCGTGGCAATTCTGCCATCACCTGGCCCTGCAGAGAGTCAGACTGAGGAGCGTGAGGGGTCCTGCCAGCACCTGCCGCTCCCCTTGCTTTCTGCTCCTGTCAGTTGTACATCGCTTTGAGCCTAAAGCCATCTGTCTTAAACCAGCTGAAATCCAATCAGTATCTGGAAGAAAATAGCCCAAGCAGGAAACCAGTAGGAAACCCATTTAATATATTTTCTAATTTGGCCAAAGTGTACAAGCCTTAGTTGCTTAGAAATTTCTAAAATTTCAAACAGTATGGCAGTATAGTCTTTTTGTTTGTTTGTTTTGTGAGACAGAGTCTTTCTCTGTTACCAGGGCTAGAGTGCAGTGGTGTCTTCATAGCTGCCACCTCCAACTTCTGGGCTCAACCTATCCTCCTGCCTCGGCCTCCCAAAGTGCTAGGATTACAGGCACAAGCCACAGCACCCAGCCAAACTTATAAAATTTCTATGAGGCATCATAGGAAACAATTGCCTGGCCAGCTTATTGCTGAGGATAAGCAAGCTGTAGTGTCACTTTACCCACAGATAGAAGGTTCAAATGTAAAATCAGTTAAAATCAACTTGCAGAGAATGCCCAGACTTTCCACAGTACTAAAATTTTGCTATGGTGTGGGCAGAACTAGCAGAAAATACCTAATTCAAAAAAAACAAACAAAAAATACCCCTTTTGGGGGCAAAGGGTTATTTCAATAACCAGCACTACCTTCTAATCCAT
This sequence comes from Otolemur garnettii, assembly GCF_000181295.1. Taxonomy (NCBI): domain Eukaryota; kingdom Metazoa; phylum Chordata; class Mammalia; order Primates; family Galagidae; genus Otolemur; species Otolemur garnettii. Next base: position 1,540,216 of record NW_003852437.1, on the reverse strand, counting down.
AACTGTAGGCAGTAATTTTCCAGGACACAGATAACATGAAGGAATTTGCAGTAATACTTTTCCATATGTGCTTTTGCCCCCTTTTAACTTGGGGTTTTTTTCCTTACTACTTTTATTTTCTAAAGACAAATGTCCAAATTTCTTGTCGACTTGCTTTCTGTACTTCCTTGTGCTTGTGCAAATTAGGTTTTAAGTATTTATTCCTTTTGGTAACTTTTTATTATTATAAGAGTGTGGCTGGAAGGCAAATAAAACCTTGGAGTATATTGAATTACTTACAGTGGCAAATGATAATGTTGTTATAATATAATACCATGAACAAAAACACAAGACAATGGGCTGGAGTCAGGTCATGTGGGCTTGAACTCCCGGGCCTGCTGGCTTCTGGGAGACATTTCTGTGACATGAGCTCTCGGGTCCATCTAACCTGGCATGGAGGGGACAGTGCCCGCCGTGCAGAGAAACAGGGTAAGATGCCAGCCCTGAGGACAGCCGCTCTCAGCAGCACGCTTCCTGTCTGAACTCATTTGGCCTCTCTGGTGTGCCTCATCTGTACTATGAAGATAGTAGTAGCACTTCCTGGAGCATGGTTAGGGAGCTAGGTTAGGGAGCTAGGTTAGGAAGCAAGAGAAGCCCTGAGCTGGAAAGCTCTTCCCTCCAGTGTCCGCTGCAGAATACACACCTCTCATCACATAGCACACTCCGATAGCAATCTGGAGAGTCTCTGGAGTTGGACCACTGTGCAACCTTGGGCAAGTTACTTAACCTTTCGGTTCCTCACCCACAATACCCTGATAATAAAACTCACAGCATTAGATTGCTGTAAGGATTTATTTTGGCAGGGTTTTTTTTTGGTTGGGGCTGGGTTTGAACCCACCACCTCTGGCATATGGGACTGGCGCCCTACTCCTTTGAGCCACAGGCACCACCCTGCTGTAAGGATTTTTTAAATCTAAATAGGAATAATACTACTTATCATTTGGTGCGTGCTGAGTGCTTGCTCAGCGACACTCTGTAACTGAGTGTCAGTTATTGAAGGTAAGTGCTTTACCAGGATGCCTCTTCCTCTGCACAGTAGCCTGCAAGGTATAGTCCCACCCTATCCCCATTCTACAGACAAGAAAACTGAGAGCAAGCTCCAAGATCGTACAGCCAATATGTGGAGTAGGCAAGGTTCGAATCCCCTGATCTGAAGCCTGCCAGCCCGACAGCCTGTGCTGGGCCTCTGTCCTCTGGAATCAGCATCTAAAGGGCTAAGATACTTCCAGACCAGGTCCAGGTACTAACGCCCTGAGGTAAGCCTTCAGGGTAGCTTGCAAAGCCCCCTCCACCCATTCCCAGGCTGTCGAGCACCCTAAGCGCCCTCATTTGCAAACCAGATTCAGGGCTGAGAGCAGCACGCCTGTTAAGAGGGCACTGCACACACTCTGCTTAAAAGTCAAGGACTTTTGAAAACATCTGCTTGAAACTGCGTGCCACTGATTGAAATGAAAAATAAATTCAGCTGCCAAGCAACAGAGGCAAGAGGAAGAGGAAAAAAGAACTAGTGACAAACAACTAGTTAGCACATCACCAGCGATGGTCCCAAGAGGGGCCCACCTCCCCAAAATAACCTAACAAGATTACAGAGGTTTATGCCAAAAGTTATTTTATGTTCTGATAGAAAGAATAAAAAACTGGGGGTGGGGCGATCTATTGAATGGCACAGATCTACAGGCCTAGTCTTCTTTAGCGGGACGTTCCTTTAGTGTCTTGGTTCTTTCTCAGCACAACCAAGCTGGTGGGTATCTGACTGCGGGGGGCAGCAAAAAGCTCCCTGGCCTTTGTTTTCACCCTTCTAGTGTGGCAGGAAGAGGACTTGCTGGTGCCTGGGAGGGACCATTTCCTTCTCTCTTCCAGCAACAAGGTCAGGACAGAAAACAGTCATGCTGGCAGTAGTTTGGAAATTCTACTCAGGGCCAGGCGTGGTGGCTCACGCCTGTAATCCCAGCACTTGGGGGGTGGATGGATTGCTCTGAGCTCACAGGTTCAAGACCAACCTGAGCCAGAGACCTCGTCTCTAAAAATAACCAGGCATTTGTGGCGGGCGCCTGTAGTCCCAGCTACTTGGGAGGCTGATGCAAGAGAATGGATTAGCCCAGGAGTTTGAGGCTGATGTGAGCTATGATGCTATGGCACTCTACGAAGGGTGATAAAGTGAGACTCTATCTCCAAAAAAAAAAAAAGAAAAAAAGTTTTACTCTGGACTTTCCACATCACACAGTTGGTAAGCAGGATTTAACTCCAGGAGTCTAGAGTTCACACCACTCTGCCAACCTCTCCTGCTTCTTTATGATGATAATTTAACCTTCTCTGCCCACCGCTAGGGTGCCCGCCTCAGAAAGGACCCATTTATCCTTTCCTAAAAAGATCTTGCATTTTTATAAACTCTAAAACATCCCCTTCCCCAGCCAAAGTGAACGTAACTCAGAACTCAGAGCTAATGCTGCTCAACCTGAAAGTGGGCGGGAGTGCTGAGGCGTGGAGGGGGCTTACTGGAAAAGACGTCAAGCAGGAAACCTGGCTCCTGGGAGTCATGATAAGCCAGACTCAGCCTTGGTTACAGGAACTGTGTTCAAAGCTCTGCGCCCAGGGTCTTGACTTCCTAGCTCTGGGACAGCCCAGCCACAGCGTATTACAAAAACTCTCTTTGGCCCAGTTTCTCCATCTCCCTCTCCTCCTTACCCCTAATGGATTCTCTCCTTGTTGGAGAAATTCCATGAGCCCCTTTCTCTGCTTTCAGTTCTTATCACTTTATATCCCAAACTTTGCAGTGACCTTGTCAATCTCCTTGTTTTCATTTATCCTCCACCCCACACACAAGGATGATCAACTCTTCCCCTACTTGAAAGAGTATGATCATAGTTCAAAGTCTTTACCCTCAAATTCTTCTGCCTCTGCAAACTTACCCCTCTCAGGTGCATGAATTATCTGCTCCAAAGAAACTAGCCTTTCCCGGCTTAGCGCCTGTGACTCAAGTGGCTAAGGCACCAGCCACGTACACCTAAGGTGTGGGTTCGAATCCAGCCTGGGCCCACCAAACAACAATGATGGCTGCAACCCAAAAAATAGCCAGGTGTTGTGGCAGGCGCCTGTGGTCCCAGCTACTTGGGAGGCAGAGGCAGGAGACTCACTTGAGCCCAGGAGTTGGAGGTTGCTGTGAGCTGTGATGCCATGGCACTCGACCCAGGGGGACAGCTTGAGGCTCTGTCTCAAAAAAGAAAGAAACTAGCCTTTCCTGAGTTCTTTAACATGCCTCATGGTTCTCACCTGTCTCCTATTACCCCCCAGCCAGCACAGAAAAGGTGAGATGGGTGCTAACTCTGGCACCGCACTCTAGGGCAGCACTTCCCAACCTTCCTAATGCCACGACCCTTTAATACAGTTCCTCATGTTGTGGTGACCCCCAACCATTGAATTATTTTCTTTGCTACTTCATAACTGTAATTTTGCTCCTGTTAGGAATTGTAATGTAAGTATCTGATATGCAGGATGTATTTTCATTGTTACAAAGGGGTCGCAACCCACAGGTTGAGAACCGCTGCTCTAGGGGACCCTGCCTTACCCTTCTTCTTCTGATGAAAAATTTGGAGAGCCAAGAGGATGCGCCCACCCTGAGCCCACATCTTGCCCCCTAGATGATGTTTGGGATATGGAACCCAGAGCTCCCACCCCAATGGCCCAATGGCACCTCCATGGCCTGGGCAGTAAGTAAAGTCAGTTTAGACTTGGAGGCTTGGGCGTTCACACATGAGGCTTCTTACGTGCAGCAGAGCTCAGTGGAAGGGACACACAGTGCAGAAGGGTGCATGGTGCTGAGGAAGCCAAAGGACTGTCAAGAAGAAATAGATGCAAACGGCACCGACTACAGCAAAGGTGAAGTGGGCAAGGCACTGAGACAGAGGGGGGGTGTGGCGACTGGAGGTCACTTCATCTCAGCCTGGAAGAGCACCACCAATAATTCTGCTCGTTTTGAAATCCAGTATACTTGTCTTAGGCTGCGTGATGTGCTATAACGAAACACCACAGACTGGGTAATTTGTAGAGGATGGAAATTGATTTCTCATGGTTTGGAGGCTGCAAAGTCCAAGACCAAGGCGGCTAATTTGGTGTCTGGTGAGGGTTCCATCTCTGCCTCCAAGATGATGCCTTGAGCTCTCTGTCCTCACATGGCAGAAGAGATAGAGGGAATGGGGACAAATGCTGCCTGCTCACGTGGCGGGAGAGAGGGAGAGCAAAGGAGGCTTCACCAGCTCCCTCCAGCCCTTTCTTAAGTCACCAATCCATCCAGGAGGGCAAACATCATACTCATAACCCAACCATGGCCGCAAAGACCCCATCTCTTAATACCACCACAATGCGAATCGAGTTGCAACATGAATTCAGAGGGAACATTCAAACCATAGCAGTCATGGTAATATTAATGGCTGGATGGGGAACACTGGAGTGAATTACCCTGAGGATATCAGATGTGATTTTTCAAAGTGAAGTTTTTGAAGCTAGAGCTAGCCTCCAGATGGGGATGGACCCATCACTCACCAGAGCTACAACAGTCCGTTCTGTGAGCTGACTTCTTAAAAGTGGCCAATAGGCTACATCTCTACATCCAATAAATTATTTCCGTGTAGTTCACCATTAAAACAAAATCCCTCTTTTTTTTAACTCCCCCCACCCCTGTGACGTGAATGTAATTTATTCTCATTTATTAAAGCTACTTTCTGGGGCTTGAAAATGCTTTCTAAACATTCATTCCATTTTTACGTTCACAGTCCATTCCATTCAACACGCCTTACTGCAGATTGAATTGCTCGCTAAATTTGAAAGAGATCAATAAATAGCAGCAGAAACTCCAGGAGGTCATTTATTATTTTTTTTATTAACAGACCCAATAAATCTGAGCCTATTTTCTTCAAATAAATCAGCTGGAAATAAAAAATTGCTTTGGGGCAATTTACAAGGTTAAACCTAAAAATAAAATTTTACTTTCATTTGTGGCCGGTATTAACATGACAAAGCCTCGACAGAGCTTGCTTAGTACCAAATTTATGTCCCCCATTTGCACAAATAACTTTTGACAGCCATATACAAGGAAGTGAATAGATTTGAAATGAAACAGAGTGACACTAAAAATGCAGTCAATAGGGAGAAGTCATCTGTATTTAAAGGGTTTAAGTGCACAGAGGATAATTCTGATTTTTATGCAACATTTTTCCAGGAAGGTTTCATTTTGAAAATGACCTGGATCCCATAAAATTTACGGTAGCAACTTTAAGGCAGGAGGATGGAGCCTTTCACTTCCAAGACTGATTTGATTCGAGTTCATCTAGACACGGGGTGATATTGCTTTGGCTACAACCCAGAGCATAATTTTCCCTTTGGTGAACTGGGGTGGTCGTGAACAGTGATTAATTGGCTAATTAGAATTTCAAAGGGCAGTGATAACAGTGGTGAACAGAAGGAAATGACAAGAGAAGTTCAAGTCCATTAAAACCCTTTCCAATGACTGAGCTTTTCCTTGCCAGCTTTCTCCTCCGTTCTGGAAGATTCCTTTCCCTGTAGCTCTCTAAGCCCAGCCCTAACTTCCCACTTTCACTCCCACTAGCCTTCTTTACATTTTTCTTTATCTATCTCCTTTCTCCAACCTCGTCCTTTACATCATTTTTTCACTACCTATAACATAAAACTGGAAAATATTCGTCTTTTTCTTTAGAAAGTCTGTTTTTCCTCTTCTTAACTTGGAAAGCAAGAGGAGCTTCCCCTGCCCGCTCCCAACCTGTGATCTCGCTCGCACGTGTGGGGCACCTTGATTTTTCCCTTTCTGCCTCTGCATCAGGGGGCCACGGTATCTCAGGGGTTTGCAGGTGAAGGAGGCCCTCGGGTAGCTTAGGAATCGTGCATTTGTTTGCTCGGATCAATCAGCAATTGAGATTTTTCCCAGACACAATCAGTATCCCTCTTTTAATAGCATAGCAACGTGAAAATATTTCGCAAATTTTCCTCCTTGCCTTAATTAAAGCCAAGAATTAGGCAAGTGGATCAAGCTATTCCTTAGGCGGGGAAGGTGCCAGCATGGAGGCGGGTGTGACTCTGCTCCCTTGAGGCTCCTAAGCTGGAAAAGAAAACGGGGCCGCACCCTCAGGAAGAGATGCCAAGGGTACTTGATGCCAAAAGCAAGCACAACTCGCCAAGTACAGCCAGATGCAGCTGTTGGGATCGTGTACCGAGAATGGAGCTCCATTAGCTTCTGACTTCTTGAAAGATTGACCACTGGTTTGTCAAGTTAACACCAGCAATGTTAGGGTTAGGACTGTATATATGATAACCCACTGTCCTCCACATAAGGAAATGTTGGATCAATATACCAACTCATTTTGCTCTCCTTAACTTATCAATGTAATGATCGCAAGCACAGGATTCTGTATTTCCGGTTGTTCTTCCTACTTCCCCTTCAGTGTCGTTCACCTTCATTCTCCCCCCACCCTAGTCCTGTTCACGAAGCAGCTCCGGGGAATGGAAGCTCCTCTATCATAACATCACTTCTGTTTCCAACTTTGTCTCCTTTACACTTAACTGACATCTTTGTACCTCCTTTCCTTATCTTTATAATGAGGATAATAATACTTTGCCTGCAAATCAAGTCCCAGATGAAAAGTAACTAAACATCATTAAATATTATTATCATTCTGAAACAGTGGCAGTATTTTGGGTGTGGCCAAGGCGAGCAGGGCGGGATCCTGAGAACTTCCTTAAAGAAGGCCCAAGAATTGACACCGTTTCTGGGGAGGCAGCCGTGGCACAGTGAATAAAGCATAGTTGGCCAAGCTGTCTGGATTCAAGGCCAGTGTTGCTTCTGGCTGGCTCTGTGGGCCTCTACCCTCAGTTTCACCAAATGAGAAACGTAGGCACAATTACGGACCCTCTTAGAGAAACCATAATGAAGATTATACAAGTTAATATTTCTAAAGTTAGAACTGTGCTTTGAATGTCAAAGTGCTATGTAAGAACAATTTCACATTTCCGATTGTGCTGGGGAACAGTCCCCTTTTGTCTAAAAAGACTCAGTTGTGATTGTTGTCACCATAAGCCAGAGTGGGGCAACCAAGGGGCTTCTGCTGATGGAGGGAAAACAGAAAATGTAACAGCCCATCGAGTACTGGTCTTTAAATTAGACCAGCCTGAGCAAGTGGGAGACTCTGTCTCCAAAACATAGCTGGGTGTTGTGGCAGGCACCTGGAGTCCCAGCTACTCGGGAGGCTGAGGCAAGAGGATCTCTTGAGCCCAGGAGCTTAAGGTTGCTGTGAGCTATGAAGCCACCACAATCTACCAAGGGCAACAAAGTGAGACTCAGTCTCCAAAATAAATAAATAAACAAACAAACAAACAAACAGTTGTGCTTCTCTACCTCCCAAACATGTAGGATCCTGTAACTCACCCATTTTAAGTTTGTTATCTAAAATTGTATATAACTCCAAGTAAGTTTATTTTTGTTATTAGTAGGCAGAAGATAAGAAATGAGATAAGGTGAGGAAGGACTGTAATTACAAACAGTATTTAACCTCACCCACCCTTGTGAATAAAGGCTGACAAAGCTGAAAGAATGATATCAAACGCTGATGGGTGGATTTCACACAGATGGCACCGAAAAGTTTGGTAGATCCACAAAACATTCCAGTTGCCTTTAAAAAAAAGATCAGCCTTAATAATCTACGCTAGTCAGGCACAGTGACACAGGCCTTGGGGAGACCAAGGTGGAAGAATTCCTTGAAGCCAAGAGTTTGAGACCCATCTGAGCAGCATAGCAAGACCTCATAGCTACTTTACCAAAAAAGTAAATAAATAAAATAGAAAAATTAGCCAAGCATGGCAGTGTGCACCTGTGGTCCCGGCTATCCTCTCCCAGCAGAAGGGTTGCTTAAGCAGAGGAGTCCAAGGTTGCAGCGAGCTATGACGATGCCACTGCACCCTAGCCTGGGCAACAAAGAAAGGCCTTATCTCAAAAAGAAAGAAATAAGAACAATTACAAACCAAGCTCCCTCTCAACTAGATGGTTTTAGAAAAAAACATATAGGAAGGTTGCGAGTGTTAAAACTAATCCCTTTTTAAAACCTGGGCCTGTGTAGAAGTGACCCATGCTGGCTCTACATGGTCCCTCTTCTGGGAGGAGAAGGGGACACTTTCTATTCCACGCCCCTCCTCAAGAAACACTGAGGGTTGGTTCTTAGGGGAAGCAAGTGGGAAGAAATCTCATGGTTGCCTGTGACAGGTGAAAATAGAAGGAGCAGGCTTGGCGCCTGTGGCTCAAGCGGCTAAGGCGCCAGCCACATACACCTAAGGTGGCGGGTTCGAATCCAGCCAGGGCCCGCCAAACAACAATGATGGCTGCAACCAAAAAATAGCCGGGCATTGTGGCGGGCACCTGTGGTCACAGCTACTTGGGAGGCTGAAGCAGGAGACTCGCTTGAGCCCAGGAGTTGGAAGTTGCTGTGAGCTGTGATGCCACGGCACTCTACCCAGGGGGATAGCTTGAGGCTCTGTCTCAAAAAAAAAAAAAAAGAAAGAAAGAAAATAAAAGGAGCAAACTGGAAAGCGAGCAGAGCAAAAAGTGCCACTGGGTACAGGTGGAAAGATCTATGATTATCTTAAGCATAAAAGGACTATTTTCAACATAATTCCATCTACTTCCTCCACGCCACACACTGCAGATACCAGTTATAACAGTGCACCCAACAGCATCGGCCAAAGGCTGTGGGTAGAGTTAACACTTACAGGAGTAACTCTATGGACAATGTATATTTAGATTTTCTATAAGTGCAATTCCTTACCATCTGTCCTTTAAAAACTAGAGGTCGAATGGCCAGCTAACAACCCGATGAGGTTGTTATTGCCTTTTCTGGTCTTTCTCCAAAAACTAAGAAATCTTTATAAATATTCAGAAGCTTTGACTATATCAAAGTGGCCGATAGCACACTGCAAATGAGAAACAGAAAATGTTTGCAAGACAATCGGCGTTTCATGCTTAGAGAAAGCTGTTTCCTGACAGGGACAGTTGAGCATTTTTGCTTTCATTTTATTTAAAAGTAGCCCCAGTGGAGAAACTGTAGTTTGGAAGAAAAGACAGAATGAAAGGGAACCCTCTCTTCCCTCTCATCTCCATACGTAATGTATGCTTGGGAGTCAGCCTTCTGGGGGAACAGACAGCCACTTTATTGCCAGGACTATTCTCTATTTATTCCGGAGATAAGAGTGAAAGGCTGGACTTACATCAGATATTTTTTATTAAGAAACTTAAAGAAATTTTGGGTTATTTGATGTCTTCTGACATCATAAACAGTTAATAAATTTGTGAGCATTTATTTTATTTTAGTGTGGGACCACTGTATAATTCATTGATTCTTTTTGCAGTTTTTTTTTTTTTTTTTTTTTTTTTTGGCCAGGGCTGGGCTTGAACCCACCACCTCTGGGATATGGGGGGGTCAGCACCCGACTCTTTTGAGCCACAGGCGCTGCCCAATTCATTGATTTTTTTTTTTAATTATAGTGAATTCAGATATTTACTTTCAACTATGGAATATTTTAATTCTACAGTTGCTTTAGTGCCTGCAGTAAAAATAAATGTGACAGTCATAAACGGACTGGGGAGGGCGTGTATGCCTGCATGCACGTTTAATCAGTCCGTCAGAAGATCCATCACGCATTCCTATCTACTTTTATCTGTTAAGATGCTTTAGGCTGCTGGCAACAGAAAACTCAGCTCAAAGTGGTTTAAACAGCATGGAAAATGCATTGTCTCCCAAACAAGACTCAAAGTGGGGCACCTTCAGGGTTGGAGAATTTTGTGACTCACCTGTGTCATCAAAAAGATCGTGGCTTCTCTTCCCACTTCTGCACCTTCAACGGAACATAGGCTGTGTCCTCACACTGGCTCCTTCGTGGTTGGAAGATGTGACCGTTTGCAAGTCCAGGTACGTCATCCAAGACACGCCACCTGATTTCCAGTGGTAGAGGAGTCTGCGCTTCTCCTACAGCTTCCTCTGAGTGGGAGCCAGGAAATCTTTCCAGAAGCTTCATGTCAGACCTCAAGCCTCATTAAGCAAGGATTGGATGATGTGCCTGTGCCTATGACAGTCACAAACAAGGAGAGTCGGGATATTCTGATTGGTTTGGAGGGTGCAGAGGCAACTTTAAGCTCCACAGGAGGGGCATAAACCCAGCAAAATGTTGGAATGACGAACAGGGAAGATTGGGAAGAAGGAGTGACTGGAGATGGCAGGTGGTTATTGGAGGGGACAATACTGAACGTAGATTGGCATAAGCATAGATCTAAGAAGTGCAAATTTTACCAATTCTGAAATGTTCATTGTGCTTTAAGGCAATCTAGCCTATAAAATGAACAACCTAGAATTCAGACACCATTTGTAACTATCAGAAGATCCGATACACAAAGTTGGTTTTTGTGTCCCTCTTCCATTAGAATGGAGGTTCCTTGAGAGTGGAGACTGCAGGGGTCTCGTTCAGCACATGGTAGACAGGAAATGTTTGTTGAATAAATGATGAAATTATAAGTACAATATTGTAATCTTCTCCTGACACAGAGTAGAAATCATGATTTTAAAGGACATGCTTTTATATTGCAAAACAGACATGTAAATCTCTTCATCTTTTTAGATACGTGTTCAGTTTCATCCTCTCAAATAGAAGAAAACCAAAATTATTGTCCATCCTTCTGTTAAGGTGGTTCTGTGACATGGTTCAGAAAGAAGAGGTTTGACTGTACCACACTCCGATACAACGAGGGGTAGAAGAACACAGGTAGAAAAACACACCCGCAAGCACCTTGATAACTTATAAAATAGCCGAGGAGTTAGTTACCCAAGCAGTGGACCAAGGCTGGCAGAAACAAAACAGAAAAATGCCAGTGCAAGAAACACTACATTCCAAGCTTGTATGGCCTGATTTGAAAACTGTAAGATGATTCATTCTCTGAACTCTAAACATACAATCTGTGATGTGCCTGCAAAGTTGGCGTGAATAATTGAAGAAGATTGGGAATAGGTGCCTACTCTGGCAGGGTTTTTCATATGGACTACTTTAATTTATTTTAGAATGTATATATATGATGTATTTTTTTCAGACACAGTAAAATCCTCAAAGATGTTGAGTTTAATAGTATTTTTAATAACGCTGAATATTTTATCTATGTTACTTCTAATACTTATTAAGCACCTTTAAGTTCTAAGAGGTGAAAATATCAAAGAAATTATAATTCCTAGGCCAGGCACAGTGGCTCACGCCTGTAATCTAACACTCTGGGAGGCTGAGGTGGGTGGATAGCCTGAGCTCAGAAGTTCAAGACTGGCCTGAGCAAAAACCAGGCCCCATCTCTTAAAAAAAAGCCAGGTGCTGTGACGGTTGCCTATAGTCCCAGCTACTTGGGAGGCTGAGGCAAGAGAATCTCTTTTAGCCCAAGAGTTTGAGGCTGCTGTGAGCTATGATGGCATAGCACTCTACCGAGGACAATGAAATGAGACTCTGTCTCAAGAAGAGAAATTACAATTCCTGCTGGGCATGGTGCAGGCACCTGTAATCCCAGTTACTCAGGAGGTGGAGGCAGAAGAATCCCTTGAAACCAGGAGTTTTAGTCTAGCCTAAGCCTGGGAAACATAATGAGACCCCATCTCTAAAATAAGTAAATAAATCCCCATTCTTTAAGTATCTTATGGTCTAGATGAAAGGCTGAGACACACATATGGATAATTATAATTCAGGATTAAGGCATGTCTCAAGAATATTACAAACAAAATATTATAACCAATTCCAGATATTCTGGCTGAGATGATTGGACAACGGGCCTTGGAAAAGGTGCCATTGCATCTGAGCTTGTCAGATGGATTGGGGGAGGCAGGGAGAAAGGCTCGCCAAGAAGTCTCAGCCACAGGACTAGATCACGTACTGTTACCCGAAACCATTAGCAGGGCGAGCTTTGGTGAGTGTTCTCTGCTACACCAGCCTTTGACCTCAGCTCTGATCCATTCAATGTTCTTATCAGCATCTTGGAGAAAGACTCAGAAAGTGTGTTTATTGGCTCAGCGCCTGTGGCTCAAGTCGCTAAGGCACCAGCCACACACACCCAAAGAGGCGGGTTAGAATCCAGCCCGGGCCGCCAAACAACAATGACGGCTGCAACCAAAAAATAGGCGGGCATTGTGGCAGGCGCCTGTGGTCCCAGCTACTTGGGAGGCTGAGGCAGGAGACTCACTTGAGCCCAGGAGTTGGAGTTTGCTGTGAGCTGAAATGCCATGGCACTCTACCCAGGGGGACAGCTTGAGGCTCCTGTCTCAAAAAAAAGAAAGAAAGTGTGTTTATTCAGATTCATTTGTAATACAAAGCAGGTAGAAATAGAGACTGCACTAGACACGGGAGAAAGGATATGAGAAAATCAGAACTGGCTAGAATGACTGATGAGATCTAATGAGGTAAAATTATAAAAATAAATGTAAAGTCTTACCTTTGATTTAAAAAAAAAAAAATATTGCCCAAGTAAGCATAGAATTGAGCTGGCTTAACAGCAAGTCTCAAAAAGAGACTTGGGGAGGCCTAGCTGATTACACGTGAAATGTCTACCCTAAAGCTAATGCAAGCTGTATTCATTTAGCCTAAACTTATTCAACAAACACTTTTAATTAAACACTCTGCACAAAGTACTATATAAGGAAAGGGAAGTGTAGCAATTAATAAAAATAATCCTGGTCCCTAAGGACATGCAGTTGACGATAGAGGTGAGCAAATGAATACAATGCAGTGCGTGCTGTAAATGTAAAATAAAGGACAGGCCTCAGAAATAATCATCAGTCCCAGGAGCAAATCCTGATTACAGAGGAGTCCTGTGCTAAATCTGGAAGTCACATTTTTAAACATATTCATTGAGATAAAATTCATATACCTTATAACTCATTGAAGTGGACAGCTCCATGGTTTCTCACACACTCACAAAGTTGTGCAGCCATCACCACCGTCTAATTTTACAGCATTTTCACCACCCCAAATGAAACCCTGTGTAACCGTTAGCAATCATTCCCTGCTTCCGCCAACCCGGCCCAGGAGCAACTACTTCCCTACCTTCCACCTCTAGACATTTGCCAGTTAGGAACCTTCCTATAAATGAAATGATATACCAGGTCATCCTTCATGACTGGATTCTTTCATTTGGCACTGCATTTTGCAGTTCCTCCACTTTGTGCCACGTGTCATTGTTTCATTCTTTTTATTGCTGAATAATCCCCCACGGTGCAGAGACACTGCACTTAGTTTATATGTTCATAGTTCATGGACATTTGGGTCGCCGTCATTGGGTATTACTGGCAACGTGCAAGTTCCGACACCAACATGGGTTTTATCTCTCTTGGGTTGCTAGGTCTTTAGGTAACGTCAGGTTGCTAGGTCATATGGTAACTCGGTATTCAATATTTTGAGCAACTCTCAGTTTTCCAAAGTTGCTGTGCCATTTTACCTTCCTACCAGCAATGAACGAGGATTTGAACATCTCCACGTTCTTGTGGACCCTTGTTAATATTGTCTTTCTGATTGTCATCAGCGTACCAGGTGTCCGGGGGTATCTCACTGTGGTTTCAGTTTGGATTTCTATGATGATTACAGATGTACCTTTTTTATATGTTCAGTATCTGCTTGTCTTCTTTGAAAAAAAGTCTATATGGATCCTCTGTCCATTTTTCATTGGGTTATTTATCTTTCATTTTTGATTTTGAGGCATTCTAAATATATTCTGAACACAGGTCTGTCAGATACACGATCCCAAATATTTTCGCCCGTTCTGTGGCTTGGCTTTCTGCTGTCTTGTATGTACTGTTTGTGACACAAAAGTTTTTAATTTTGTAAAATCTATTTATTTTCCTTCTTTCGCTTTGGTGTCATATCCAAGTATCCACTGCCTGACTCAAAATCATGAAGATTTAATTCTATGTTCTCTTGGAGGAATTATATGGTTTTAGCTCTTACATCTATGATCGATATGAGTTAACTTTTGTGGAAGGTACGAGGAAAAAGTTTAACTTAACTCTTTTGCATGTGATTTCCACTGAATCCCGGCATTATTTATTGAAATGGCTGTTTTTTCCTCTCTTCATCATGCTGGCACCCTTGTCAGCAATCAATTGACTATGTGTGTCAGGGGGTTATTTCTGGACTCTCAGTTCTGTCCCACTGATCTAGATGTCTGTTCTTATGCCAGTACCACAGTCTTGATTATTGAAGTGTTGTACTAAGTTTCTTTCTTTCTTTCTTTTTTTCTTTCTTTCTTTCTTTCTAGACAGAATCTCATTCTGTTGACCCTGGGTAGAATGCTGTAACATCATAGCTCACGGCAACCTCAAACTCTGGGGCTCAAATGATCCCCTTGGTTCAGCCTTGTAAGTAGCAAGGACTACAGGCATGGCTACCAATCCCAGCTAGTTTTTCTATTTTTATCTGTTTATTTTTTTATTTTTTAAATTTTTTACAGTTTTGTCTGGGGCTGGACTTGAACTCGCCACCCCTAGTAGATGGGGCCAGCGCCCTACTCCTTGACACAGGCACTGCCTTAAAGTTTTTCTATTTTTAGTAAAGATAGGATCTCACCCTTACTCAGGCTGATTCCAAACTCCTGAGCTCAAGCAGGCCTTCCGCCCAGGCCTTCCAGATTGATAGGATTACAAGCCTGTTGTCCTACATTTTGAAATGGGAAAGTGTGACTCCTCTCCTCCAACTCTGTTTTCTTTTTCAAAATTGTTTTGCTTATTGTGAGTTCACCACATTTCCACGATCAGCTCAGGAAAACATACTTAAAGAAGGATACTGATAAAGTTGAGTAGATCCAGAGACACTAGAGGAAAGATTATAGTTTGTGTTGTATTTAATCTGCAAGATCAAGTAGAGCATGAAGGGTGACCTCACAGACTCAAAACATTGTTACAATATGGAAAACAATTTCTGTGAACTTTTTATTGGCCCAGATGGCTAAAATGACTGAGAGGTGAACCTCAGTTCAATATAAGGATGACCTAAATAAAAACTAAACTTACTCATAAATAACTCATTTTCTCACACTTTGGTCCACCCATCTCTGAAAAAAAAAATCAAGCCAAGGCCAGATGACTTATCCATCAGGAATGTTGTAAAAGAAATTCCAGCACTGGATGGGGGACGATATGACTCCAAGATCAGGGACCATAGATAGCAGTGAGAAATGGGTATTGTCACCAACATTTATCTCAATTAATCACCCAACCTGTGGGATGGGAACTATTACCACCCATTTTTCTGGATGAAGAAAAAGGCTTAGGGAGACTTAACAACTTGTCTAGGAACACACAGCTAAAAAGTGACAGAACCCACCCTTGAACCGACTGCTGTTTGACACCAAAGTTCAAGCCTTGACCTGTATGATCGAAATTAATGTGATAGATCACATGAAGGCAGAGGGCCAGGAGCTATTGAATTTGCTGAAGATGGTCGCTGAAGAGGAGGATGTTGCCGAGAATAAGTGTGAGGTTTCAGGCTTTAATAACTGAGGGAAGGAAGGACCTAGAAACAGGAAGAAGGAAGGCAACAGGAAGAACAGGATTTTGGTGAGGTGAACAATAAGCTCAGCCATTCAACAAGTAACTGTCGGTGTTCAGACTCGGCTCAGGCCTGCTGGTCAAGGAGCCATGCCATGGTTCGATCCTTGTAGGTGAGTCAAGGATACTTGGTTCTGAAGCCTATAACCTAGAGTTCTAGAGAACAAAAAATTAACAAAAAGAGAACCTCAAGGGAGACTCTAGTTTGAGCAGAAACGTGGCCTTGGTGTTGTGGAGTATGTCAAAGTTGAGCTGACAGTAAAGTGTCTGAGTACCCAGAAGATGATTAAAATGGACCCTAGATCGGCGGACAG
Source organism: Otolemur garnettii (assembly GCF_000181295.1). NCBI lineage: Eukaryota > Metazoa > Chordata > Mammalia > Primates > Galagidae > Otolemur > Otolemur garnettii. Next base: position 1,524,252 of record NW_003852437.1, on the reverse strand, counting down.
GGTTGCCCCCCCCACAAAAGGGCGGAAGACAAGAAAGTATTAAATCTCTGAGTCAAAGACTGAGGGGAAAAAATCATAGGACTTGGCACTTTGCTTTTCCTCCTTCAGCCCTGCCAGGCATCACCTAGAACTTGTAGCCCATGTATCTTAGATTCCCAGATGCCAGGGCCCCGTGGGAAACTAGCCTTAGTGGGTGTCTTTTTCTTCAGGACTCTAGTGAAGAGCTTTTATGTGGAGTGTATTATTTGGTGTTTATAACAAAGATCCGATGAGGTTAGTATTCTTTCTAGGTTACAGATGAGAAAACCAAGACTCAGAGATGTTAAATATCTAACCACAGACGGGCATAGAGCAGATTGAGACCCAGTCTGTGTGACACCAAAGTCCCTGCTCCTTTAGGGACTCCCAGGCCTCGTGCTGCAGGTCCAGCTTCTCTGCTCTTTTATCTGCAGGAGAAAAGTGGGAACATTTTAGGCAGACTGGAGCTTTCACCCACCCAACTTCCTCCTTTGTTCCTTCCTTCTTTCCTTCCTTTTATTCTTCATCCACACATCACTTTTAAAAATAATGCTTCTCAGTGGTTAGGGGGCCAGCTGCATACACCGAGGCTGGTGGGTTCGAACCCAGCCCAGGCCAGTTAAAACAGCAAATGCAACAACAACAACAAAAATAAAAAAAAAAAATAGCCAGGTGTTGTGGCAGGCGCCTGTAGTCCCAGCTACTTGGGAGGCTGAGGCAAAAGAATTGCTTAAGCCCAAGAGTTTGAGGTTGCTGTGAGCTGTGACTTCATAGCACTTTATAGAGAGTGACATAGTGAGATTCTGTCTCAAAAAATAAAGAAATAAAATAATGCTTCCGTGTGTACAGTGTCCCAGTCATTGGTGATACAGAGGGAACAAGAAGCAACCCTGCCTTCCTGGCTCTCACATAAGAAAGAGATAAAGACAGTAAGCAACAAATTATCCTTTGATTGAAACTATCTTTCCTGGAGGAGGGTGCATACCTGTTGTCTCAGCTACTGGGGAGGCTGAGTCAGGAGGATCATTTGAACCCAGTGAGTTTGAGGCTGTAGTGCACCATGATTATGCCTGTGAATGAGTGTTCTCCAGCCTGGGCAACATAACAAGACCTCATCTCTAAGAAAAAAAAGAAGGAGAAAATGATCCAAATGTCTCCCCATTTATCAGATCCACACAGAAAAAGGAAAGTTAGAAAAGGAAGAGAAAAATTTCTCATTTGCCATAAAATTAAAACCACTTCGTCTGAAGGAAGGGTACTGATTTTTTTAAGGCAAAACCAAATTTAATAAGAATTACTCATTCCTATTGAAATGGTCATTATGAGTTGCAACTCTTTAAGCCATTTTAACTGAAAAAACCAGCAGACTTAGCAAATCTTCTTTTAATTGATTTGAGCGGTTTGTAAGTTTGAATTTCAGTGTGGGGGGCAGGAGAGAGAGAGAGAGAAAGTGTGTGTGTTTACACTGAATATCCACATTTGGCTTCTACCGCTGAGGTTCCCACATGGCTCCTAAGGTTTGCCAAATCCCTTATCTCATCCTGGGCACATCTGGCTGGGCTGGGCTAAGTTAACTCAGAGTGGGAAGGTGAAGACAAGGAGAGATGAGGTTGGAGGTAGAGTTCAGGCCACGTAAGAAGCTGGAGAACCTGGCAGAGTCTGAAAAATCCTCATTCTCTAACATCTGAAATCCGCTCTAAAATTCACTCTTAATGGATTCATGAGCTAACTTTGGCCCAAGGTGAAGTATTAATAGAATAGGATCCATTTGGGGAGAATCTGTTAGCCAGCACCTCACAGTGCGTGGAGGCTCCATCTCTCTCATGTGGCACCTCTGTCCTATACTTTTGGCTCAGATGTCTACATGAAAACAACAGTCCATTCCATAGGGGTCACTTGTGTCAGAACAGTACACGCCAATTTTAATCACAACCAAATCCAGTTCTGCAAAAAACAAAAATTGTAAAAATGCAATTGATGCATGTGTGTGGTGGAAGCAGGGGAGGGATTGCAGGTAAATTAACAGACCCCGATTGCTGACTTTTGTAATCATGTGCCTTAATCTGGTCAAACGTAATCAGCTCATGGAAAGATGAGATCAAATCAGAAAAATAAAATATCTCTAATCAAAAGACTATTTTCTTTTATTGTAACCCCTATTGTCCTTTTTGACCTACTCAATTATGGAAGTACAACAAATACTATTATTTTTTTCAGCATGATTATTTTCTGCAGAATATGTTAAACTGATCAGAAACTGTATCATTTTTTAAATATGTATTTGTGCTTGGTTCCATGTGTCTGCATTATACACGAACTCAGCAGTTTCCAGGCCATAATAACATGTCCAAGAGCCCTGTGGTTGATGCCTATATATTACGATGAGTCAAAGCCACAACTCCTTCTGTTTCAGCCCACATAGTCAGAGCGACCTGTACAAACATGTTTCTGGCAATTATATTGAGTAAATAATAGTAGATACAAATAGTAGGAGAGAACTCATGAGTCAAGGTCTTGATTCTCAAAAGAGACCTGACCCATTCCAAAAGCGCCATGGATTTTCCCACTTGGCTAGTTACATGTTATTTCTAGACCCTCTAGTTGACATTAACAGGTGGATAAAGTCAGTCAAGCTTCCAAATGTCTATCACAATTAATGAAAATGTAAAAGATACAGGCAGAGACACGGTAGGCTAGTTTTCCTCTTGTTAATTACTTCCTTCTGTTCCAGGCCTCTGAAAAACCCTGCTTACTCTATGAACACCAGAATGCAGAAAATAATGGCCTAAAACAAGGACAGTTCGAAACTTCATAGCACCTTGGGCTTTGCACTTAGGTGGTAAACATAGGAGTAGAACATGATAACCTGCAGAAAATTATCCTGAGCTACTCCAGAGGTCAGGGGCCAGGAAGGTGCACAAATCAGTTAAGATGGTGGAATCACATAGTTTCTTAAATTAATTTAAAACACACAGAGAAGGCTCGGCATCTATGGCTCAGGTGGCTAAGGCGCCAGCCACATACACCTAAGGTGGCAGGTTCAGATCCAGCCCGGGCTCGCCAAACAACAGTGATGGCTGCAACCAAAAAATAGCCAGGCGTTGTGGCGGGCGCCTGTGGTCCCAGCTACTTGGGAGGCAGAGGCAGGAGACTTGCTTGAGCCCAGGAGTTGGAGGTTGCTATGAGCTGTGATGCCACGGTACTCTACCCAGGGGGATAGCTTGAGGCTCTGTCTCAAAAAAAAAAAAACCACAGAGAAAAGCAAGGGGAAAGAGACCTTGTCTGTTTCCAAGGATGAAGTACAAGCACGTGTCAGCACCCTCTATCCTGAATTACGTAAGCTCCCTATGTCCTGCCTCTTTTTCTGCCCTAATGGTGTGATTATGGGACCAGAGTTGAGGTTTAAGCAAGGGGATCCCCAGAGAGAAGGCCCCCTGGCCAATGACCCACATATCAGAAAGATATAGGGTATGCTTTGAATGTGTCCCCTAAAAGGCATGTGTTGGGAACTTAATCCCTAATGCGATAATGTTGGACGTTGAGGCCTAATGGGAAGTATTTAGGTCATGAGGGTTCATCCTCATGAATAGATTAATGCTGATTGTAAGCAGGCTTGAGCCTGTCAGTTCCACCTCTTCCTCTCTCTTATCTTGCTCTCTGGACCTCTCACCTTGGCATGACACAGCAAGAAGACCCTCAACAGATGTGGGCCCCTTGACCTTGGACTTCACATCCTCCGGAACTATGAAAAAAAAATCTCTGTTCTTTATAAATTATCCAGTCCCAGGTAGTCTGTTATATCAGCAGAAAACAGACTAAGACAAGGGAAGGACCCAGGGCCAAGTGATTTACTGACTAGCCAAAGGCTTTGTCTATATTTTTTTGAACACATTTCATCTGAGGCCAAAATAGAGACCATATGGAGGGTTATTGATAAATGACCAATTTAGGGGTGGCTTGCTGAGAGTCCAGAGGTAGCATGATGAAGACTTACCCCTTGATATTTCTATCTGTTTCTATCCATTAGTGTGACATTCTTAGGAGTTTCATCATGTGTGCCATGATTCTACTTATCTTTAACATGTCTCAGCATATGCTAAATTACCCTCTATCTGTACTTAACACATCCTATGAGTTTTGCCTACATCACATCAAGGTACTAGCTTACTTACCATCTATGGCCAGGGTTTCTTATGAATTTCATCATTGCACTGGTTTTCTCATCCTGTCAAGCAGAATTAAATATTCTCAAATAGCATAGAAAATTCACATTCTGTCAGTTCTGATGGAAATTTTCATTCCCACATTCATCGGGGAGCTAGAGAATTGAAAGACCACCACACAAGGACATACCTTGTATACCTCCCTCATGGAGCTCACTTACTAACTAGCAGAGCCAAGTAGCCTAGACACAGCCCAGCCATTTTTAGAGTATGTGTTCTAGGTAGACAGGAGCGATGGGACTGTCTAAAGATTACTTGGGTAGTCAATAGCCTTCCCACATAGCCAGTCCAAAGATACCTGGCCCTCCGTTCTCTCTCTGACTTCCCCCACCCTCCAGTCTCCGTATGTTCCCAGAATGTTCCAGCCTCATATCAGGTCTGCATGTTTCCCACTGAACATAGTTCACAACTCAATTCCAGTGGGCGCCATTTACATAGGGTACCATGATAATGGCACACCCTAAAAACGGGCATCATGGTGCCCCAGCTCAGAGCCTCTATACCTGCTGTTCCTTCCCTGTATGGCTGTAGAGGGAATTCTCTTCCCTGTATGGCTGTAGAGATTTTGGTCATTTTGCCTTACCCATTCTGTCCCTAACGTTTATGCGCACATCCACACACACATGCACACACATAGTACAAATTGTAAATTCTACGAAAGAAGGGATTTTTACAAGTTTTGTTCACTGCTGAATTTGCAGGACCAGAGAAGTGCCCAGCATATAGTAAGTTCTCAATGAATGTTTGTTTGGCGCATCTACTCCGCTCCTTATCACAACCATCTACATTACTCTCCTACTGACTCAACCTCCATACCAGGTTAGTTGGAGAACAACCAATATGGGCTAAAAAAAAAAAAAAAAAAAAGCTTCTATAAGTCACTCTGACATAGCCTGTCATCCTGTGAATAATTCAGCTGACCTGGTAGACTGCAGGAAGTTGGACAGGGTTAAGGTCAGAGGGAAGCAGAGACAAAACTGTAAATCAGCAAAGTGCTAAGCGTGTCACTGGCCGATGAGCTGTCAGACCAGATGGTTAGTTCAACTAGAGATACTAGAATAACTGAGGCTCTGTCAGGGACCCCCACTTTGAAGGGCTTCAGAACTGATTTGAGCTGGGGCTTTGTGCTTGTTGATTCTAAGCACCTTTGTTAGCAGGAGAGGCATACTTCCTTTGTCTAAAAAGACAGGGTTGTTTATTCTGTAGGGATTACTCCTGATGGCTAAATAATTGGAGGAGTTGGCATTTCCTAAAGAGAATAGTAACATAACAGGGTGGTATTTCTGATACTGACCCACTGTTGTCATGATATGGCCCTGGGATGTTTTACTAGAGGGACGAGGGAGTGACAGCTTGGGGCTCCCAGTCCCATACTGTCTCATGAAAGAATACATGGATTTGAAAGAAGCCCGACCAGCTGAATCTCTGTGGGTTAAGCTGGTTTAACTCTTTCGATCTTCTTCCTTTCCAAAATCTGGGTTCCTTTCCATTGTCAGAGCTTGGGAGCAGCCCGCAGACATTTTGAATTCGACACCAGGCCCTGCTCGGACTTGCCAATCAATCTCAAGCGAATCATTGAACCAGAATCATTGTCTTCTTTTTGCCTTTCAGTTCTTTCATCTGTAAAAGCAGGACCTTGCTAATCAATCTCTCAGCCGTGACATACAGATCAGCTCAAAAATGGCTGATGAGAATGACTTTAGGAAATGCTGTCATTCTGTGACAGTGCAGGTTCTTTTTTTTCCCTACATGCAAAAACCTACCTTTATTCGATCTTCCGCCCAGACAGTGTGCTAGGGAATGCCTAGACATCAACAAGCAGGTCCCTGCCTTGAGCGACACCCGGTGCCCACGCTCAGCCAGCTGGGAGCAGAGTGCTAGTGCTAACCAGGGCTCAGGCACTGACCGCAGCCCTCTCACCCCCTCTGTCTCACCCACATCACTACTGTCTCCTGGGACAGTGACACACAACAGTAAGACAGAAGGCTTGATCATTCAGAGGTTCTAAATGAAGTTAATTCCTGTGCCTGCCAGGAGGGGTATTTCTGTTGCTTTGTTTGCCTTTTTTAACCTGAACCAGCGTCTCACCAAGGCAAGGAACCACTGGGATGTTCTTGGCCCGGGACTAAACATTCTCCCAACACCGTGCTGATTGATACTCAGCCTGAGGCTGCACTGACGTTTTAGTTGTCTGGGTTCAGTGCCGGGTAAACTCGAATCCTGTTTGCGTGGAGTAATCGCTGATGAACATAATTACGTTCCAGTGTCGTTTATTTCATTTGCAAGTTGGCAGGAAAGAAGAAGGCCTCTTTCTTTAGAAATGATTAAAACATGGTTATTAGAGTGAGGTCACTGGTTTACAATTAAGTCATTTTTTTCCCCCTACAGTTATAATAATAGTGATGGAACCCAGAATCTTGTAACTCCGTCTTTGGCAAAAGAAAGAGATCAAATTTTGAGAGTTTGGGCTGCCTTCCCCTGAGTGGAAGGAATACTTTCCCACACCCGAGGCTGCCGGTGGGTGATGGCCCCTCATACCACATGCATTTATTTCTCTGTGTGTCAGGCCTCTGCGGGCCAAGGCGGCTCACAGCATTCGCCAACTTGGAGCTGAAGGCTTTACAACGTGATAGAGAGGAAGATATTTTAAATTAAATCCCCGGTTGGATTTACTGTCACTTGATCTGTCCGGAGCTAACAAAGGAAAGAGATATTCTTCAAAGAAAGTGAAAACGCATAGCCAACCATTTTGTGCTCCCCCTTGAAAGAAAAATATCTTCCTGCTGGGTCAGGAAAAGTTAGTGGCTTCAGACCTCAGGCAGGATTTAATTTCCCACATCATGATTTTGGCCTGTGTGATCACCACTTTTTTTTTAGTTACATTTTTATCTCTTTTCCTCTCTTATCAACAAAACATTTCAAAATCTCCATAGACCTATTTCTGGCAAGCCCTAAAAAAAAAATCAGTAAGATACTTAAAGTTCATCATGGGGGAAATACCCACTGGAATTAGAACCATCTAGGTACCCAGCGAAATAAGAACTATTTCAAATTCCGTTGCTCCATTCAAGATCATCTCATATCTGTTCTGGGGCTTATGAAGGAGAAATAGTCAAAAGAGTCCAGAAATAGGAAGTGAGAGTTGGCTTTTCATCCCAGCTGAACTTATCTAGTTGTCTTGTCAGGTCTGAGAATGTCAATTAACCCAGCTAGAGAGCTGGATTCCATGCCTATTAAGAACTCTTACCCATTCAAATGCCTCTCAGCAAGTAAACACAAGTGCCGAAGTCACATATTTTGCAGGTGTACCTCTAGAATTTTCCTAAAACACATACTTTGAGATGAAAACTACCAGGTAAATGGCATCTCTTCTTACTTTTGAAATCAGAGATTTATAGACACCCTTGAATTGTAAGGAATTCATACGAGTATGCCCATTGTAAAATCTCAGAGTATAAATCACATTATATTCTGTAGAAGTATTTGAACAGAGAATTTTGGTCATCAATCATCAAAAAATCAATCAATCAATAAATAAATGAAAGGAGTATACCATAAGAGTGTATAGCTTCACAAAACAATAAAGCTTCATAGTTAAGAATGTGGGTTCTGGAGCCATACAACTGGGTTCAGGTCTCTGTCCTGACACGAATTAGCTCTGTGACCGCAGGAAGTTGATTCTTCATGCCTCAACCTTCTCCTCTAAAAGTGGGGCTAATTCCAGTATCTGCTGTGTTCAACTGTTGTAAGTATCCAAGTGGGTCCTCCACGCATAGCCATGTCCTCAGTTACTGACACACAATGAGCATTCGATACACGTTAGGCATCCTAAGAACGGGGTCCAAAATGAAGAGCGGGAGCCACGGATCACACTTCCAGTCTTCCGATGTTTTCACATCCCGTAGAAATGAGTTAAACAAACTGGTCACAAGTTGCCTTTGTTAGTTTCTGCGTGTAGATGTTTTTAGATCACATGGGACTATTCAGAATGAACTACTTGCTACTTTTATGCTGTTAGTCCACAAGCAAATGGTAAGGACTGGGCTAGGAGGGCTGAGACGTAGCTGGAAGTGCGAGTCTTTTTTCCTGGATTAGTCTTTACAGGGGGTGGGGTAAGTTTTACCCATTTATCAAAAAAAAAAAAAAAAATGTGCTTATAACCCTTACACGTTTTTGTGTTATTTACTGCCTGTCCTTTTTTGGACCTAATTTTTGTTTTATCATTGTAGTCATGCTGTATTGTATCCTGCTTTTTTTTTGCAGTTTTTGGCTGGGGCAGAGTTTGAACCCGTCACCTCCGGTCTATGTGGCTAGCACCCTACCCCCCTGACCTTGAGCCACAGGCGCCACCCTATCCTGCTAGTTTTCTTTTTATTTTATTTTATATTTTTTTGAGACAGAAATCTCACTTCATCACCCTCCACAAAGTGCCGTGGCGTCACAGCTGACAGCAACCTCCAACTCCTGGGCTTAGGCAATTTCCTGCCTCAGCCTCCCGAGTAGCTGGGACCACAGGTGTCCGCCACAACACCTGGCCATTTTTTGTTGCAGTTTGGCCAGGGCCAGGATTGAACCCACCACCCTCAGTATATGGGGCCAGCGCCCCACCTGCTAAGCCACAGGTGCCACCTGTATCCTGCTATTTTTATTAACTTTCTTTTTTTACCCGAAGACTCATCTTTGGTCAGATTTTAAGGGCCCATTTTCCTTTTGTAAATAATGAGCTAAAATAAAGTCATTGTGATTCACAGAGACCAGAAAGGGTGGGAAAATATGTGAATAACTTCTCCATTCCAGTGGGAACCTGGATGAAAACCCTCTTTTTGGAAGCCAACAAGGCAAAGTTCCATTTTTTTCTTGGCAAGGCTCTTTATGAGACTCTGAGTGTGTTTGGACTCTGTATTTTGGTAGCTTGGATTAGCCTGGGAACACTTTGATGCCCAAGTGATTTCAGAGTCGCTCCCCTAATGACAAAGATTCTGATCCCCAGTGTCCAGTCTTTGTCAAGGCTGAGGGAAGTGTGTGTGTCTGTCCCAGGTCCCCTTTCACCTGCCCCTCACACCCAGTGTCCATTATGACTTTCACAGGAAGAGAGTTTAGCATCCACAAGGCAGTTTACAGGTCAAGACATGACCACAGTATTTCAATGAATATTTGTCAAAAAAAGGGGTAGCTGCCACTATAAACACATATTGCATTTTATTCTGATCTCTTTGGGGGGGGTGAGCCATATTATGGGAGCCTCCAGGCCCCATATTCCATTGGCTCATCTACCTCTAGACACAATGTTTTTTTAAGGATTTATCCACCTTATGGAGTAGCCCAAACCAGAAGAGAGGAAATAGTTTCTTTCTTAAGGACCGTGATCTGTGGCCACATTCTGCATATGCCTATGCTGGCTAGTCTGCTGGCACTCACTGCGTGCTATTTTTACCCTTATTAATGATACAAATCTTATATGTTGGCCACTGTCTGGAAACAGGATGTTTGGGTTGGAGAGTGAATGGGAGAATTAGAATTGGATGTGATCGGGCAACTTGAAATCCCTCTTTAAAGCTGGATTTTAACCTTTTAGCCCCTTAAGCAGTCATGACAGCCATGGTCAAGCCTTATCAAAATGTTAGTCACTGGGAAGACTCTGGAAACGAGTGATAACCAATCTTACATTTTACAGAAATGATACAAGGAAACCCTCATCAGGATCAAACCTGATCCTCCAAGTTAGACAATGCGGGGAGACTGCCACGTGAGAGGCCTGTGGCTCAGTTAGCTGAGATTTGGAGTCTCTCTTTCCATAACTCCCCCAGCCTCCCCTAACTCTACTCCCAACTGCCAAGCTGAGACGGGTCTCCGAATTCCCCAAGCACTCGGAGAGTAGGCTGAAACACTTAAGAGAACCTCTGCTAAAGGGCTGGGGGTGGCAAAGAGAATGGAATGACACAGAACTGTATGCTGTGTCCTCAGCGGGGAGCTTCCCCATCTTCCTCCTTGCCCAGACAAAGGCCTTGCATTCACCTGGCAAGGCCCTGTTCCCCCTGTCCCTGCAAGATCTGGAAGCACCGACTAAGTTCTTGTAAATGTCCCGTGCTCAGATGCATGTTTACCCTGCATGTGTGACACGGGACAATGTCTCCCCACCCTGCAGCCCTGCAGGGGAGGACAGCTTTATTTCCAGGGCAGGGGCTTTCCCACGGCCTCAACAAGGCAGTGACAGCAGAATGCAACGTCCCCACGGTGATGGATAAGCACCCCTGTGGCAGGAAGCTGCTGTATTATAAATGGTTATTATGATAATACAAATTTCACAGATATTTAGAGAACAGGCAGTGTACTTGGGTGTGGAGGGGCTACTTAGAGACGGAAAAAACAGAGCACCGTTTAAGGTGCGCACTGTAGGCCAGGCGTCCTCAAACCACGGCCTGTGGGCCACATGCAGCCCGCCTAGGACATTTATCCGGCCCGCTGGGTATTTTTGCCACCACTGCCTGTCCTGCTTAGCAGCCGACTCATCCCGGGGCCCGCAGTCCGGCCCTCCAATGGTCTGAGGGACAGTGAACTGGCCCCCTGTTTAAAAAGTTTGAGGACCCCTGTGTGTAGGCCTTCAGCTTCCTTCGTGGGGAGGGTGCACTCCCGCAGTGGTTTGGGGAAGACCCTGCAGCTGCTGAGGGTGCCGCTGTTCCTGTTGTGGCCCCTGGGGTTGTGTGTCTGGTGACTGCTGTCTGAAGGCCCCAGGATCACAGCTGTGCTCCTTGCCACAGGCTACCTCTCAGCATGGCCCAGAAGGCAACTTGACAGACTGGATTCTTGCTTAGCCTGGCTAGAAGAAAAAAAGAACTTTGGGTGATCTGCTCAGAGGTTTTGGGGCCTGGGGAGTGTGTGTGTGTGACAGAGAGAGATTACAAGCTGTGTCTCAACATTCCTTTTCCAAGTCCACATTCCATCGTCCCATGTTCTCCTCTGTTGGCTTCCAGGAGCCCTCCCAGGAGAAACAGCTGCTCGGTGCCTTAAGGAGGAAATGTTCAAAGCTCTTGAGACTTAGAATTTTAGAATCTGCAGGGTTGGTAACTTCCTCTCGCTTATGAAAACAAACAGCACCGACTCCTCTCTCCCTAAACACAAACACAATTCCCAAATGATTATTCCTCTCAGATACAGTTCTCTCCAGGAAGTGGAGATGACACCAGGTAGCCTGTAATTAAGTTGTAGATGCCATGAATGAAATCAGTCGTAGATAGTACAGCACAGACGCTCCTTATCATTATGCTGCAAGCGGAAAGCGATACCAAGATAGAGACTGGATGATGTCGGTTTGAGGCTGGAAAGTTTCCTGTCTTACCTTCGAGGGACAAAGGGTCAGTCTAACAGAAGTGATGACTGATTAGAAAACCTTAAGTTGGTGATTAAGTATCCCATTAGAAAAGTATTACTTGTCTCTGCTGGGGTTCTTTATTTTCTATTTATTTATTTATTGGAGAGACAGTCTCACTCTGTCACCCTGTGTAGAGTGCTGTGGCATCACAGCTCACAGTAACCTCAACTCTTGGACTCAAGCGATCCTCTTGCCTCGGCCTCCCAAGTAGCTGGGACTAGAAGTGCTGCCACAATGCATGACTAGTTTTTTTTTATTTTTAATAGAGATAAGGGCTTTCTCTTTCTTGCTCAGGCTGGTCTCAAACTCCTGAGCTTGAGAGAGAGAGATTACAAACTGTGTCTCAACATTCCTTTTCCAAGCCCACATTCCATCATGGAAGCAATCCATCAGCCTTGGCCTCCCAGGGGGCTAGGATCGAATGTCAGCCACCATGCCCTGCTCTGAGGCTCTTTAACTTCTGAGGCAAGTTAGAGAACTAGCATCTAGTGCAAGATAACTGAAGACTGTTGGTTTTTTTTTCTTTCAGAACATGTGAGTGATGGGAGATAGAGTGTTTTGGTTTTATTTTCAAGTTTGAGAAAACAAGAAAGAAAGAATTAAGCTTGGATGCATCTGCTGTCCCTGTACATGCACGTACACACCCATACTCACATTTATATGTAATTATAAATATATTTATATTTATATTTCACCCCCTCTCTCTGTCTTCATAGATCACCCATATCCTTGAAGGTTGGCAGAACAGTAGAATCAGAAACAGGACCGAATAGGAATTTATAGCCGTGAAAAAGCAGAATTATTTTCATTAATATTTCTCTTACCATCATTCAATTCATACGTTTTCCTCTGGATGTTCTTTGTAAAAGCTATTTCCATTAGAATTGTTTCTTTCCCTCAACTTTAGCCTAAAAACTTTAATGTGGTGGCTCAGTGGCCATAGCACAGTGGTTACGGCACTAGCCACACATACTGAAGCTGGCAGGTTCAAAACCGGCCCGGGCCAGCTGAACAACAATGACAACTGCAACCAAAAATAGCCAGTCATTGTGGCAGGCACCTGTAGTCCCAGCTACTTGGGAAACTGAGGCAAGAGAATTGCTTAAGCCCAAGAGTTGGAGGTTGCTGTGAGCTGTGACACCATTTATCAAGGGCAACATAGTAAGACTCTGTCTCAAAAAAAAAAAAAAACAACTTTAATATAGTGGGATAACATTTACATGTGTGTGCTTTCCCATAAATAGTTGGCTTTTCTGGGTGTCAAAATTACCTGGGACTGCATCTGTGCCCCTTCCGTGTGGGCGTGTGCTGTCTCACACATTCTTCCATAAAGGAAATCATCACATGACTGCTTAGATTCTTGATTCAGCTATTTTTCATACTAGCTTTTAGTGTTAAGTAGAAATCTTGACACTTTTAGTATCCCCCTCAATATTTGCAGATCTAATAGACATAAGGCAGAAGGACTACGCTGTGGTGAAAAAGAAAATATTTGAAGGAAGAGATTATTTTATCTCAACCACGGTCAAGATCCATAATTTCCCTGACATGCTTGTACGCATACAGAGGAATGATTTCAAACTTCCATAGTATTACGAAGAAAAAATAACTTTGTTCAAAAACAAAATGATTTATAGATTTAGCTAAAAGTTTGCCTTGCTTTTCGTGTTTACTCATGCCCAAAGAATACCACACACTTTAATATTCCATTTACTCATTTGCTAAATATGTATTGAATCCTTGCTGTGCTACGTATTTGTACTAACTGTTTGGAATGCAGATGGCCCTTGCTCTCAAGGAGTTTACAGTCTAGTGGGAAGACAAATAAACAGCTCTAATAAAGTAATGCTGAAAATGAGAGCAGAAAGCCCAGGGCAGTGCAGTAGAGGGTTTGTCCCTAGAGATAGAATGTTTATTTCAGCCCGTGTGGCACCATCATGGACTAACGGCACGGACTCAGAAGCCTCAGCATAGACAGCCTCTCAGAGTACACTCATAGCAACCACATATTTACAGTAACAAACTAGAGTGCCGATTGGTTATTATGTCCGCAGAACAGAACTGCCCACGGGGCGGGGCCCTTAAATCCAGTGGCCAACACTCCATGGGCAGCCCAATTCTCATTGGGGAGCTCAATTCTAATCAGAAGGCTTCTCAGTAACCATGAAATAGAAGACATTAATGTTTGATGAAGAAAGATGATGAGAAATTATAATGATGGCCGGCTAAAATAGACCAGAACCTCCATCTTCTAAAATGGATAAACCAGACACTATGATGGGAGAGGTGCACGCTGCAGGCAGAAGCACCTTCTCCAGTGGACAGGGAGCACCTCCCTGGGCGTAGCCAGAGTTGACCCATCCCAAGCCCTCACGAGAATGCCTTTAATAGTTGTTATCCAGCCTTGTTGGCTGGGCTGATACTCATCTGGTATAAAGTTATGGCCAGATCATGGATGCCAAATCTGGTTTGGCATATAAAAAGCATGTAAAAGTTTGTAGAACCTCTTAAAGAAACAGTAAACCTTTGTGACTAAAAAGTGTATGAAAGTGAATATTTATTTGGAAAGTTCCCGTGCAAGTGGAGCCCATTCATTGCATAGAAAATCTCTCTCCGCAAACGAGTTGTTAAATCATGGAAATCATTTCATACCACTGTAGCTGATGAAGCACTACTGCCCTGGCCGTCCTAGACCTCCCTGAGAAGCCCTAGACGTTCCCAGATTCCAGCAACTAAAGGATTAAAGCCCGGGGCTATACCATCTGTTCTGATCGTGGTGACTGGTAAATATTTTTACTGGGTCTCTCTTTTTAAGGCACTTTGTGTATGTCTCTGAGGTAATGCGTTATGTGTTGATTTTGCCATTTAACTCTCAATTAATCCCTAATTTCCAGTTCTTGAGGGAAATCTCGTGGTAACCCCTAAATACTAACAAGTCACACAAGGCAGAAAGTACTTAAAATTCCTTTTACCAATCTTCATATCGCCAAATAAGAGAGCGGAGTGGAGGCCTTTATCTCTGAAAGAATTCTACCTTCTGGAGTATTCCCACCAAGAACCCCTCAACAAGAAGCCCCAAGACAGTGGTGATTAGTAATAGTCACAGCACAATTTCCCAAAAGAGAAAAGGCATTTGCTTATTTGCTTATTTGTTTTAATCCAACCACAAGTACAAAGCTTTCTCCAGGGAAAAGTTGATATATTAATAAAAGAAGAAGGGCTCAGTGCCTGTAGCTTAAGCGACTAAGGCGCCAGCCACATAGACCAGAGCTGGTGGGTTCAAATCCAGCCAGGGCCTGCCAAACAACAATGACAACTACAACCGAAAAATAGCCAGGCGTTGTGGCGGGCGCCTGTAGTCCCAGCTACTTGGGAGGTGGAAGCAGGAAACTCACTTGAGCCCAGGAGTTGGAGGTTGCTGTGAGCTGTGATGCCACGGCACTCTACCCAGAGCGACAGCTTGAGGCTCTGTCTCAAAAAAATAAAAAATAAAAGAAGAAAAAAATAGGTGTTCAGTAAACAGCAAACAGCAGATAATAATCCTAGTCCTTTGGGGACATGAAATTTAGAGTTGGTGCCATAAGGGTACAAGTCTTCAAAATTTTCTTCCTCCTGATTTAGATACTTTAGCAGGGCGGGCGTGGGGGGGTGGGAGGGGGACTGATCTCATGTGTTGTCTTTTTAAAGAAGCAATTACTATGTTTAACTATGGACCTTAATTTTCCACAAATTCACCATCAGCTCAGTGTAATGTTACTCTTTGGAATATTAGCAACATTTTCAACATTTTCATTTTTCAAGTGAAAAAAAAAAAACAAAACTAGTTTCGGAAAGCCATCATTTTCCCTCCGAAGTCTCAGGAGGAGATGGACTTGGTGCTAAAGTGTCGCCATGTGATTTGCAGCTGTGCATTTCCCAAGGGAAAAATACACAAAGGACATTGTGAGAAATCTGCTTCTTATTTAAGCTGCAAAGTGTTGATAGAACCATCTTCTCTGACACTCAGTGACAACCACTGGAGATGGCAAACGCAAATAAACCGACATTGTGTTTTGCTGCATTCTGTCTTTTTAACTAATTTGTACAAAATCTATCATTAGGATTCAATATTTTACATACTAAGAAAACAACATAGCATGTGGCTCATAGAAATTTAACAGTTTACCCAGGACAGGGCCTGGCTCACAGTGGATGTGTGATGAATAGCTGATGAGTTGATGAATGAATGATTAAAAGGCAAGCCATTAAAATGGCTTTCTCCCTGAGAGGCTCACATATTTTTTTTAATTTAATTTTTTTTACTTCTTGATCTAGCAAAAAGCATACAGGTCCTTATAGCAGTGGATGGCGACTCTGCTAAATGGATAAATACCAGTCTAATTTCTCTGAGGAGAAGGTGCTCACCAGAATGAATGCTAACTGCGGAGACTGTAACTGTGAGTGTGTGAGTGTGCGTGTGTGAGCACGTGTGTGCGTGTGTGAGCGCGTGTGTGCGTGTGTGTCCACATGTGGGCTATAGGAGAGACCTGCAGGAGTTGAGGAGGGGTATTTCACAGTGTCACAGGAGCTCATGTGTAAACAGTTTGTGTCATCTCGAGCCAGCCTTCAATGCTTCTGGAAAACACCAAAGAACAATGGAAAAGCATAAGCTTTGGGTCCAAAAGATGGAGGTACCAATCTGCCACTTGCCATCATTTGACCTTGACCAAAAGCAGTGATATTTACCTTGACCAAAAGCAATATTTATCTTTCCATGTTGTTACTAAGAAGCTGAAGTAATGAGAGCAATCAGTCATTACACGCTGGACACTGTTCCAGTACTCTATGTACATTACCTGACTTAACCCTCATGAGAGCCGTACGAGACAAGACTCTCCCTCTGCAAATGAGGAAATCTGAGGCAGACATGGGGTAGGTAATTGCCCAAAGTATATCACCCAGAGTCTGCACACAGTTGATTCTCAATAGACAATAATGATCAGTGTTTGTTGTCACAGTGCTAAGTGTTTGACAATCATCCTCTCTCTTTTTTTTTAGAGACACAGTCTTACTCTGTCAACTTGGGTAGAGTGCCATGTCATCACAGCTCACAGCAACCTCAAACTCTTAGGTTCAAGACTTTCACTTGACTCAGCCTCCACAATGCCTGGCTTTTTATTTTTAGTGGAAACAGGGTCTTGCTCTTGCTCAGGCTAATCTTGAACATCTGAACTCAAGCATTCTGCCTGCCTAGGCCTCCCCGAGTGCCTCCATTCATCCTCTTATTTGATCCTCAGGAGAAACTTATGAGCTTCAAATGGTGCCTGGCATATGGCAGGCATTTGAAAAATATTTTCTGAATGAGTGAATGAATCCTTGCTCTGCAGAAAAATTAACTGAGAGAGAGTTAGGAAAGTTGATCGCACAAGGTCACAGAGCCAGAATATGAACTGTGTAAACTCAGCGCAGCACCTGTGCTCTTAGAATTACCAGGCATCCCGGGCCTCCCATCTCCCCGGGATCAAAGAGAAGAAGGGCCCAGGTGGGGAGCAGGGACATATGGGAATCATCTCCAGCAGTCAAGGTAGACCGTCTTCAGGGTGGTTTAGAAAACGTGGAATCGTCCTCTCTCCTTCCCCTTGTTCTGTCTTTCTCATCTCACTCCGGATATCTGTCTCAACTCCTAAGACATCTTTGCTCTGCAACCTCCAATTTCTAATTCTGGCTAACAGGGAGACAAATATTAGAAATCATACTCTAAGCTTCCCATCATCTAGCTAAGACTTCTTAAGGGTTCTTAAGTAATCAGCTCTCTGAGTTTGGGGATTGTATTTGAGGGCACGGGGCTGTGAAGAGAGAGTGAAGCACGCAATCCATTTTCATACACAATCCTCACATGCTGCAAGTAACAAGGCCCCGAAAACATGAGTCTTCAAAGAAAACTGTTTTTTTAAAGGGAATGAAATGTCGCTCCAAATATCATATATGGGCCTGTAAATGAACATTAATACTGAATTAGTTACCTTTACAGGCATTATTTCTGTAATAGTGATAAGTGGCCAGAGCTTTCAAAAACTGTTTCTTTGATTTAGTATTAGAAACTATAATGGGTATTTGCTTCCAGCTTGGTGGGCTAATTATTAAATTCCATCGTTCTTAGTGTTTCAATAGCTTGGTGTGATTAAGCATGGATAAAAGCTAAAAAAAAATTTCTTTTAAAAGGAAGAAAGAAAGAAAGGCTCATTACAAAACCCTAAACAGCTCAGTAACTTCGTGCCAGTCTCTGAAGGACATTTGTGCCTTGTTATGACAAGGAATTATTCATAATGTGTGCCTAGCATATAGATTGCATCCTTTATTTGAAACAATAAAAGAGTCATCCTTAGTAGCTGATGGAAATAAATAGGCAGGCAAAATTTAAAGGGAAAGAAAAAAATAAAAAAAGACCAACCAGTAGGCCTCTATAATAATTGCTTGTCACTATAACATCAAGTAGTTCATCCTTTTAGGAACGCGTTACGTGGCGAGGCCATTATGTTCTCTGGATGGGAAAAAAATACAGTAATTCACAGAAAAGCAATGACAGGATTCTCCTGGTTTATCTAATAGTATTGACTAGACAGGGAATTATGGCTTGCAAACAAAGAGTGATTCTGTATTTGGAATTGTTTTGCTGCCTTTCTGCCCAATCAGAATTTTTCTCATTTAAAAAATATCAATACCCTTGAAAAATATCAAAGTGATGGCTGCTGGTTTGTTTTTTTCTTTTTAATCTGACTGTAAAGGTGCAGAGTTTCCACATTCTTGTCCAATTGCTTACTGAAACCTCTGCTGTTGCTGGGAGGAACCAGGGCAGAGATGCTATGCTTTAGTGCCCCTTGCTGGTCAACCTGAAGAAAATCCCAGCGTTATGATTGCAAGAACCCAGGCTTCAGCATACAGAGTGGCACGTTCTATTCAGACGGGTAGGAAGCCAGACTGATTTAACACAAACATCTGTAGCCAGGATTAAGCATCATTATAAGGATGAGATGATGTGTTTAGAAATGCACATTATATTTTTAGAAAGGAAAAAGTGCAGCAAGTGAAAAACTACGTGCTGAGTCTTAGCCTAACTTCAAAACACATCCAGGTAACTGCATTCTTGTGAACACACCCTCACAAACTCTTTCAAGGCCCAAAGTATGATTGTGCTTCGACTATGCCTCCAAAACTGTGTCCAGCCTCTCAAACCAAAAGAGAACCAATAGATACCAAAAAATCCCTAGTGGAAACCTCAATTCACATTAAATTTAAAAACCCATGCAAAAACTTCTTTCTACAAAGAAAGAAGAGTGTATCTACCTACACTAATGCATTAGATAATGGATAAGTTATAGTAAATACAATAACCTGGTATTCTAACACCATAACCAGTGAGTTCTGATTATGGTGAATATTCTTTTCTCTGCTGTAATTTTTAGGATGCAACTATATGGCTTTTATAATTTAAAAACAATGGCTACATTGACAAACTTGCCATTGAACCTAATTAAATCTGAGGATTCTACACTGAACCATCAGACCTAATACATCAATCCTATTTGGAGCACCAGGAGAGCTGGGCTTAGAATTCCATTTCTTCCCCCACAAAGTACCCATCAGGAATTTGAGTTCACAAGAGCTAGGTCAAGGAACTAGAAAAAGTCAACTCAGGTAGACTGAACAATACAGAGACACTTGGGGACCAACTCAGGTGGCAGCCTTTGCGCATGTGCAGGCCAACCTCAGACGCTCAGACTACAAAAAGGTTCCTGCAAGAGGCGCTAGAGAGAGAAGGTTCTTCAAAAGGGCTTCAAGAAACCCAGAGTAACCAAAACAAACCTCAAAAAGAACAAAGCAAGAGAACTCACACTTCCCAATTTCAAAACTTTAACTGCAAAGCTACATCATCTACCAGGACATCATGATACTGGTGTGACAACAGACATATTGATCAATGGAACAGAACTGAGAATTCAGAAATAAACTCTTAGATTTATGATCAATTTATTTTCCTAAAAAGTGCCAAGGTGATTCAATTGGGAAATGAATTGTCTTTTTGATAAATAATGCTAGGGTAACTGAATGTTTGCATGCAAAAGAATGAAATTAGACACCTTCCTCAGACTATATACAAAAAATTAACTCAAGACCTAAATGTCAAAAAGCTAAAGAACTGTAATATTAGAAGAAAACACATGAGTAAATCCCTGTGACTTTGGGATTTGGGCAATGATTTCTTAGAGATGAGGGCCAAAAGCAGAAGCAATAAAAGAGAAAAAAATAATTAACTTTATTTCATCAAAATTAAAACTTTGCAAATCATGTATCTCATAAGAATACCATCTAGAATATATAAAGAATGATAACCACTCAATAATAAAATCAGTTGCCACCAGGTGCAACAGCTCATGCTGTAGTTCCAGCTTCTTAGGAGGCTGAGGCAGGAGGATTATTTGAGTGCAAGAATTTGAGGCTGTAGTGGGCCATGATGGCACCTGTGAATAGCTACTGCACTGCAGGCTGGGCAGCATTACAAGACCTCATCTCTTAAAAAAAAAAAAAGTTAATAGTCAATTTAAAAAATGGGCAAAGGATCTCAATAGAGAATACATGAATAGCCAATAAGCACACAAAAACATGCTCAGTATCATTAGTTATTGGGAAGGTGTGACTGTAACCACAGTGAGATGCCATGTCACCATCACTAGGATGGCTAGAATGAAAAAGACAGACAGCAACAAGTGTTAACCAGGATATGGAGAGATTGCTACCTTCATTCAGTGCTGGTGAGAGCGTAGAATGGCGCAGCCACTTCAGAAAAACGTTTGGCAGTTCCTCAGAAGTTATATACATAGAGTCCTCACATGATCCAGAAATTTCACTTCTAGATACACACACAAGACAAATGAAGATCATATCCGCACAAACACTCACACATGAATGTTCACGGCAGCGTTGTTCATAACAGCCAAAAGGATGGAACAACCCAAATACCCATCAAATGATGAATGGGTAACCAAAATGAGGTGTATTTAAATGATGGAATATTATTTGTCACTAAAAGGGACAACGTGGATTAAGCCTTGAAAACAACAGGCTAAGTGAAAGAAGCCACACCCCAAAAGGCTGCATCTCCTGTGAGTCCACTGCGTCAGTGTGCTAAGGCTGACGTAGCAAATACCACAGGCTGCGCGGCCTGAGCCACAGAACGTTACAGTCTCACAGTTCTGAAGCCTGAAGTGCAAGATCAAGGTCTTGGCAGGTTTGGTTTCCCCTGAGGCCTCTACCTTCTTCTGTGTCTCTTATGTGGCCTTTTCTCTGCATCATACATTCCTGTGTTCTCTCCCTCTTCTTCTAAGGGTCTCTTCTAAGCATGGGAGTCTTGTGGGAATAAGACCCCATGCCTAGGACCTCATTTAGCCTTAGTTGTCTCCCTAAAGGCCCTATTTCTAAACATATTGCAGTTTAGTGTTTCAAAATATGAATATGGGGGAACATAATTCAGTCTATAACATCTGCTTATATGAAATGTTCAGAATAAGCAGATCTATAGAAATGAAAAGTATACGAATTGTTGCCAGATTTGGGGGCCGGGAGGATTGCAGGTAGCTGGGACTACTAAGGGGTATGGGAGTTTCTTTTGGGTGACAACAGTGTTCTGAGGCCGATTGTGACAATGGCTGCACATCTCTGTGAACGTGTGAAAAGACAATGTATTCTACATTTTAAATGAGTGAGCTGTACGCTGCGTGAATTATATGCCGATTAAACCTTTATGAGGAAATAGAAGCCTAAGGAACCAGAGAAGTCAGGGGGAAGTGTTTCAGAGGTCACAGGATTCCACCTATAAGCGTGCAGGCCAGAGCCTGGACTAGGGTCTCGGGATGTGTGCAAGGAAGGAAGAGCCCCCTCCTGATGCTTCACTTAAGACAGGAATCAGATTCAGAGCACATGGTTAGGGCTTCCTTGGCTGCAAACTTAACCTAAACCTGAGTCACATAGGGCTGATGGAGAGCTCCTTAAACTCCTGCCCAAGGTTAGCACTCATCTTAAAGACCAAAGGATGACATCCCAGCTCGGGCAAAAGAGTATTCCTGAGGCTGGAACTCAGGCGGGTCTGAGGCCAGGCCTAAAGGAATCTCCCATGTGTTCCTGACTTCCGTCTTCCATTCCTGTAGAATTAGAACATCCAACTTCATTGAGTGTGCAGTCCCAGCTCTGGGCCTTCGAAGCACAGATCTGCCAAAGCGCCCTTCTTAAGCACTTCAGCTGTATTGCCAAGGTCAGTGTAGACTTGACCACTCCACTAGATTTAAGATCTGGAAGATGGCTCAATGCCTGTAACTCAGCAGCTAGGGAGCCAGTGACATACACCGGAGCTGGCAGGTTCAAACAGCCCAGGCCTGCCAAACAACAATGACAACTACAACCCAAAAAATAGCTGGGTGTTGTGGTGGGCACCAGTAGTCTCAGCTACTTGGGAGGCGGAGGCAAGACAATCGCTTAAGCCCGAGAGTTGCTGTGAGCTGTGACGCCATAGCAGTCTACTGAGGGCAACATAATGAAACTCTGTCTCAAAAAAAAAAAAAAAAAAAAAATCCTGGAAAATAGGAACTGTTACTTTTTTTTTGAGACAGTCTCAAGCTGTTGCCCTGAACGGAATGCTGTGGCATCATAGCCCGCTTGGGCTCAAGCAATCCTCTCTGGCTTCAGTTTTTTGTATTTTAGTAGAGACAGGGTCTTGCTTTTGCTCAGGCTGGTCTTGAACTTGTGAGCTCAAGCAATCCACCCACCTCGGCCTCTCAGAGTGCTAGGATTACAGGCGTGAGCCACAAGGCCCGGCCGGAACTGTTACTTTTATAGAAAATGCTCCATAGATGTTTGTTAAGTAAATGAATAGATGAATACTTGGTTTTCTTTGTTTTGTTTTGTTTTGTTTTAAAGAGATCGTGTCTCACTACACTGCCCAGGCTGGGCTTGGTCTCAGGGTCTCAAGCTATCCTTCTACTTCAGCTCAGAGTAGCTAGGACTACAGATGCACACCACCACACTCAGCCTCCAATTTTTAACTTGTTAGAGTGCATGTAGCTTCTCAGCTGTGTTAGACTGAGCCATGTTCAAAAATAGCAAACTGAAAAATCCTAACTCATTGGTTTTTCCAGAGTTGACAGAATTCTCGATAATAAGAGTTTAACATTCACTGAACATTTCTGGACATCATCCTGCGTGAAGCAATTTATATTCATCATCCCCAATATCAATCCTCTCAATAAAGCCCCAAGCAGATATTTCTATTACCCTCACTTCATAGATGTGAAAACTGAGACACACAGAGGTTAAGGTGACTTGCCCCAAGTCACAGAGGAAGGATGGTTCAAAGCTTCCTCAAACTCAGGCTGCACCGTCGTGAGATTACCTTACTCCAGAAGTGCAAATTACTGCCTCGGCAGCTCCTTGCATTGAAGAGGGAGCCACGCAAACAAGGCACACGTAGAAAGAGTGGGTGGGTTTCCTCCCTTTGCTCGTAAATTTGGCCTATAACCAATCCAAACCGGAAAGCCCTTTCAGATTGTTTTCACTGTGTCCTGACTCATAGCTTCTGCGATTTTCATTTTATCCCCTTTCCTACCCTTACACACTTTAGCTGCACATCACAGAGGTCTGCACAAAGGGAGAACTCAACACGCGTTGAATGCTTACCAGGATGGAACAGTCTGACATTTCAGAACAGGCCGCTCAGCTTGAGGTGTTTCAGAAAGGCACACATCAAATGTCCTGAAAGTTGTTAGAAGCTCTCACAATGACCTCCATAAACGAAATGAAATGTTTGCTCACTCACGGTTACCATGTTCCAGTGCAAACAGCCTGGTATTTTTTCCCATTTTCTGTTCACCTCCGTTACCTTGGCCATCAAAGATCGGCTGCGAGGACTGAGGGAGGAATGTCCATGCCCAGAGTGGGGACAATGCGTGTTCCCAGACAGCTTGGAATCATTCAAGACCAATGCCTACAATTAAAGAAGTTAAAACCAAAGTTAGTCCTCATGTTCAGGGCATTCAGCGTGTCTAGGATTAAACCAAAATCCTATGAAGGGGCAGGGCGGCCAATGCCCACAGTCTAAACTGCACTCAGGCTTTAAACAAACTGCCTGGGCAGCGAGAGAGGAAAGCCAGATTTCACTATTGCATTTTTTTTAAAGCCAGGGCACAATGCCCCTCCTACACCCCCCCACCCCGCGGCCCTACCATCCTCGCCAGTACCTATGAGTAGGTGAGCCACTCCTGGGAGAGGCCTGGTGAGTGGCAGTTGGTCCTTCGCCCATCCTGGTCCTTACTGGTCCATGGCTACTACCTGTGTCGCTGCTGTGGCTGGGTGCTCCCTGGGGCAGGGCTAGGCCTGTCCTGCTCCTATTGCACCCCTGCAGCCCAGCAAACACTAATATACTTAATGTACTTCCACTTACTGCATAAGTGCAGTGTAAGGTCGATGGCAAAGAAGAAATGTCTGGCAAAAATATGGTGGGAATTGACTGCCTTGTCAGAGAGGAGACCTTGGATCCCATGCCAGGTGCCCCTTAATCTAAGAAAGGCCCGAAAAAAAAAAAAAAAAAAAAAAAAAAAAAAAAAAAAAAGAGAGAGACCCGGCCTTATCTGCTGGGGTGGGATTTCTGTTGGGATGATCACTTCTTTCGAAGACTAAGGCATGTTTCATCATTAAAACACCATTAAAATACTATAAAGCTTGGCCTTTTAAATGATTCTTTCCTTGTTTTCTATTTCTGAACAAAATAGCTTATTTAGGACAGGCACCATCACTCACGCCAGTAATCTTAGCACTTTGGGAGGTCAAGGTGGGCAAATCACTTGAGGCCAGGAGTTGTAGACAAGCCTGAGCAAAGACCCCATCTCTGCAAAAAATAAAAAAATTCAGTGGGGGTGGTGGCACACTTCCATAGTCCCAGCTACTCAGGAGGCTCAGGCAGGAGGATCACTTGATCAAGCCCAGGAGTTTGAGGTTGCTATGCGCTGTGATGACACCACTGTACTCTTTCCCAGGGAACAGAGTGTGACTCTATCTCAAAATAAATAACATGTAAAAACCAACATTTTTCTTTAGCCCAGGTTAAAATATAATATATTGTATTATATATATGATATATCAAATAATTTGTGTATATATATATACAAAAAATATCATATATTATACATTCTATATATATTTGATATCAAATATTTTATTTGATATGTAGAATATATCCATATATTTGATATATAGAATATTTTGAAAATACTAAAAGAGATCAGAGAATACTATTTTCATAATGTTCCTTCCAATTTTTATGAAATTTGAAGAGGCTTAATTTTTCTATTATGAAATACTTGTAAAGGATCTCTTTTTTATTTTATTTGTTTATTTTTCTCAGTATGACAGAGAAATTTAAGAACAAAGAGAAAATTTAGAGCACTGCCAGAGAGAGCTCGAAGTGGGTCCCTCTCATGAAAGGGAAGAGGTAAGAGATACCCAAGGATCTCTGTTTTAAATCATAATTATTTTTTTATGTCACTTAAATTATCATATTAATCCTCTTAGAGTTGACCCCAAAAGAATCATATGATACATTTTATATATGAATACAATACAGTTTTTTATGAGCCTTGTTTTGAATCTACACAGTGTTTGGTAAGCCTCAAAAGGCTCTTTAAATACTGATCTTTTATCTAAGTTTTCTACCTTCAAGTTAATCAGAAAGACTTCACCTGGTACTTGACACCAGTCCCTGGTAAATGCTTGGTTAGAAAGTCAACCCTCCGGCCTTTGTATTTGATACAAACTCAGGTTGTCATTACAAGAACTCGCCTCGCCGCCCAAGTCTCCCAGTGTCTTTCTGTTATTATCCGTGAGGTCCCTTGTCCTTGCCTTCCTCCCACTTACAAAACACGTGCCTAGGAGAAAAGAGAGGGGGTGGGAATATTTCAAACACCAAATGCAAATGCACCCAGGGCAACATATGTTAAGTGGAAGCCGCACCAGCCGTGAAAGCTAAACTTGGGAGGAGAGGAGACTGGACACATTTCACAGCCTTAGCCAAGGATTTCTATTAAACAGATACAGGTGGCAGATGCAAATTGCCTGTCAAGAGACTCACTTCATAACGAGGCCAGCCATGTAGAACAGCCATGTTCTACGGCTGGCCTGGATCACGGCTGGCCCAGATCTCTGGGATCAGGGACTGACAGTCCTGAGTTTCCCAGCAGCAGCCATGTCCCTGTGGGAGAAGGGGTGACAGACGACAGGGCCAATCCTCTAACTGCCCCTTCATGCTGCTGCCGCCAAACCAGCCATCAAAGGAGAAGTAGAAAAGGAATGGGCGTGAGGAAAAGAGAGGGGAACGGTCGGTGGAAAGGAAATGGACGGGCACACGCATGTACCTTCAGCATCTTTCTGTCATCGGTGGTTAACAGTCAGAGCAGGCAGCAAGCCAAAGGGTGAAGGATGGAAGGACTGAAGGGCGCGCTGTGCCCTGGCCCCGCCAGCCTCAGGCTCTTCCCTAGCGTGGTACGGAAAACACTGCACACTTCTCTGCGCTCACACACAAACCCCGCACACGTTTCCCAGGGTCTCACTGTGTCTGTTCACTGCTGTGCTTAAAACTGAAATGACAACAGGTAGTCTGTGCTGTGACCACTGTCATGATGTCTTGTGCCACCATTTAGTTCCTGTATTAGAAAAACATTTTCCTGGACAGCAAGGAAATATCACTCTCAAAATCAAGATCGATTCTAAACTGCTCCCTCACGCTAGGGAGAACCCATCTCCCTCCTAAGCCACTATTTTCTCCCCCTGACAGACTTCCAGGACTTTTCACTGAGGACAGGGTAGGTGTGGTGCTACAGCAAGGGTGGACCCGGGGGTGCATTTCCACGCCCATTCTCAGCACCCAGGCTCCCTGTTGGCTGGGCAGCACCAGCCATACCGCTCTGCTAACTGCAAGACTGCAGCTGCCAGCTTTAGGGAAAATCTGGCCTCAAATCAGACTCGGATAGATCCCAGGGACCAGCGTGAACAATAAAAGCTCCATGAATGGAGGTTCGAAGTTTAAGGAGAAGGGAATGCTAGGTTGTAAATTCAGATAAACATTCAAAAACTAGAAAACCCCATGAAGGCTGGGTGCAGTGGCTCACACCTGTAATCCTAGCACTCTGGGAGGCAAGGTTCAAGACCAGCCTGAGCAAGAGCAAGACCCCATCTCTACCAAAAATAGAAAAACTAGCCAGGTGTGGTGGCACATGCCTATAGTCCCAGCTACTCAGGAGATTGAGGCAAGAGGATTGCTTGAGCCCAAGAGTTTGAAGTTGATGTGAGCTATGATGCCATGGCACTCTACCCAGGGTGATGGAATAAGAATCTGTCCCAAAAAAAAACAAATAAAAAAGAAAACCACCATGATGTTACAATTAGAGCCTCAGGGAGAGGTGATGGAGACTCAAATTTTGAGAGTTAATTTTGAAAGACTTAGAAGAGAAGAACAGAAACAGCAGCGATCCTTGCAGGACACCTGTGGGCAGACTCCTTGGCAGAATCATCCTTGACTCCCCTGGGGTACCTGGCAGAGAAAAGTGCCCAAGAAAACTCTGATGAGTCAATGAAAGAATATGTAGTGACTGATGCCTTCCCGGAAACAGCAGAAGGTGGCAGGAGGGGGTTGTGTTCTTAAGGGCGCCTGCCCCTACCTTCTGAGGGCCCAGCCTCCTTGCATTCTTAAGCACGTTTTCTAAACTCACGTCCTGGGAAAGCAGAAGGCAGTTCTCAGGTTCACTGAGCTAGAACAGCATTTTGATACAAACAGACCTGGGCCCACTGGAAGAGTTATGCACTTGGCAAGAACACCACCTTGAGTTCAGACAGAAAGCACATCTGTGCCTCATTGATAATGTAATAACCTACATTACATTCTTGGCCGAAAACACCTGTGCACAGCCCGGAAAGCCAGCCCAGGGCAACCATTCTGATGGAGGTGATATTAACAGCTCTCATTAAAACTGATGACTATAGCGGTGCCCAGTAGTGCGGCTACAGCGAGGCGTCTGTCCACATTCCCATTACAAGGCCCTATTTTTGGCGTTTATAACTCAACCATAGAAAGATGCTTTGCATTTTACTGAAAACTGAAAAGAAAACTGTCATGAGGCTGGGCTGGGCATGGTGGCTCATGCCTGTAATTCTAGCACTTTAGAAGTCCAAGGCAGGAAGATTGCTTGAGGTCTGACCAACACAGCATTGTCTCTATAAAAAATGCAAACATTAGCTAGGTGGGGTGGCACACACCTATAGTCCCAGCCACTCGGGAGGCTGAGGCAGGAGGACTGCTGGAGCCCAGGAGTTTGAGGTTGCTGAGAGCCACTGCACTTTAGCTGGAATAACAGCAAGACCATCTCATTTAAAAAAGAGAGAGAGAGAGAGAGAGATCGGGCACGGTGGCTCACGCCTGTAATCCTAGCACTCTGGGAGGCCCAAGCAGGTGGATTGCCTGAGCTCACAGATTCGAGACCAGCCTGAGCAAGAGGGAAACCTCATCTCTAAAAATAGCTAGGTGTTGCTGTGGGCACCTGCAGTCCCAGCTACTCAGGAGGCTGAGGCAAGAGGATCTCTTGAGCCCAAGAGTTTGAGGTTGCTGTGAGCTAAAACGCATGGCACTCAACCTCAGAATGACTGAGTGAAACTGTCGAGAGAGAGAGAGAGAGAGAGAGAGAGAGAGAGAGAGAGAACTATCCTCAGGTAAAGAGAGTTTGGCTTTCAAACTGTAGGAGTGTGTCCATTCCCACCTGTGCTTGTCCAACTTTACATTATACAGAACATTATTGTTTTCCTGCCCCTATCTGGACAGCGGAAATAGAAGACTAAAGACAGAAGTTTCGTTTGTGAACTAGTCCGGGGAAATTTGAATCTCTTAACTTTTCTGTACATCAGGGAAGCTAGGGATTCTACAGGGAGAAGTGACACTTGTATGGGGTTCATTCATCCTGGTTGTGCATCTCTGCACTTCGTTACCATAACCTGTCCAAACAAGGATGCAAAGAATTCCCGGTACTCCACCCAGGACTAAATGAGGTTACGTGTGGTTGGAGCTTGCTCATTTTCCACAAGCCATCTTTCTCAAAAAGGAGACCTGAAGGCATGCATTTCACTGGCAGTGATTTTTTTTTAAAGGATTCTGTTATCTTTTATTTTGACACACAAAAAATAAAGTGTTGTGAAAAGCATTCCTGTCCTCAGCTGGGCAGGTTAAAACTTGATATATCCATATCTCCATCCCCATTGGCAATGGAGACTCGTCATCCAGTGAAGGATGTGGTTCATAGAAGATTTCTTTACAAATATAAGCAAACGTTTTTGGGACTGTGATGGGCGCCTGTAGCCCCAGCCACTTGGGAGGCTGAGGCAAGAGAATCGCTTTGAGCCCAAGAATTTGAGGTTGCAGTGAGCTGTGATGCCATGGCACTCCACCGAGAGAGACAATTATAACTCTGCCTCAAAATAAAAAAAAAATATATATATATATATATGTGCAGATTATAATTCCTGCTTTTTCTAACACGTGTAGCTCTTAGGTAAAAGACGTTTGTTATTGTCTTTAATATCTGCAGATCCTCTCTCCAGGCACCACAGAAATTACAGGGAGACTTGAATCAGATCATGCTGCTTCTCTGTTTAAAATTCTTCATTGGTATCTCACTGGATTTCAGATAAAATCCACACTTCCTCGGCATTGCCCAGGAGGGCTGTGCCACCCGGCCCTTGGGAGCCTTCCTTCCCATCCTTCCTCATGCCAATCATACTTGACTTTTTCCAGTTTCTCAACTTGAGAAACCTTTTTTCCCTGCCTCAGGGACTTTGCATTTACAAATCTCTTTTCTGAAGTTTTTCTTCCCATTCAGAATAGCTGGCTTCTCCACATTCTTCCAGTTTAAACGCCACCACCTCTGGCTTCGTGCCTTTCCTGAAATGGGGTCCCTTTTCTCAACAGTCTCCCTCTCGGCCCCCTGCTAGTGTCTTCTGAAAATTTTAGCACAGTTCTCTTTCAATCATCTGTTTTTGGACTTGACCTTTCTGTATGGCCATCTAAAAAGTACACTCCATGAAGGTAGGAGCGTGTGTCAACACTGTATTCCCAGTTAGCTCATATGAGTGCTCAATGCATATCTGCTGAATAAATTGGGATTTATACATGGCACAATGCATTTTAAGCTTTAGTAGCCATTATTTTCTTTGTATTGTATTATAAAGCATACTTTTTTCCCAATCTTTACATAACCTCCCAGTTTTCAGAAGGGAAATAAATTTCCCACACCCAGCGACAGTTGTAGAAATTCGAGGGATCCAGAAATTCTTGTCATTTTACACCTTTCTCCCCCTTCCTCAGCATTGTACAGGGGTACCGGGTTCTACAGGCTGCTTGAGCCTCTAGAATCCAGACTCCTTACTTCATTTACTTTAAGTTCTGAATACTGAAATAATAAAAAAATAAGTTCAGCATTTTGGAAATCTTAAAAAAAAAATAAATATGAGAACATCAATTAATCCACCTTGGCCTGATTCATTCAGAACCTTAAAGCTTGTCCTGGCTATGACTGGGTCATGACCCCACCACTGACAAACAGTATTTAGGACCTGGGCTCAAGCCTTCTAATGCCAGATTTAGGACTCAATTCAGTGCACAGTGACT
Source organism: Otolemur garnettii (assembly GCF_000181295.1). Classification (NCBI taxonomy): domain Eukaryota; kingdom Metazoa; phylum Chordata; class Mammalia; order Primates; family Galagidae; genus Otolemur; species Otolemur garnettii. The sequence goes on along the minus strand of NW_003852437.1, from coordinate 1,493,915 downwards.
GTCTCTGGAGTTAAAAATCATGATTCTCCAGTGGAACTTCTTCTTTTTATAGTTTTTGGCTGGGGCTGAGTTTGAACCTGCCACTCCAGTACATGGGGCTGGTGCCCTATTCCTTTGAGCCACAGGGGCTGCCCTCTCCAGTGGAACTTTTAAAGTGCTATGTATTCCTACTTTTTAATGACCAGCTCTAGATGTTTCTTTATTTTATTTTCTTTTTTCTTTTTTTTATTTTTACATGTACATGTGATTATTAGGTTTCCACTTTTTGCCTTCACAGAACTTGAAAGGCTTAAAATTTAACAACAATAACAATGTTTAAGATAAGGACTAGAAACAAAAACCTCATAAAGAATGAATGAAGATAAATACATTCAGAAAAGAAATCAGACGATGGCTGCAATGAAGTGTTAAGCAATAATAATAATAGTAATGCAAAGAAAGTAACATTCACATTGTCAAATAAGAGTATGTCTATAGGCTCGGTGCCTGTGGCTCAAGTGGCTAAGGCACCAGCCACATACACCTAAGGTGGTGGGTTGGAATCCCCAGCCCGGGCCCGCCAAACAACAATGACGGCTGCAACCAAAAAGTGGCCAGGCGTTGTGGCGGGCACCTGTGGTCCCAGCTACTTGGGAGG
>NW_003852437.1:1467900-1492993 GCF_000181295.1 Otolemur garnettii | reverse complement strand
AGAAAAAGAAGAAATACTTGAAAATCATTCTGCTTGATCTGGATACACCTGATATTAAAATTAGAAAAAAATATATTATTATACAGGGGAAATTACAAACATAATTCACTTTTAAATGAGGATGTAGTATCCTGTATCCTAAACAACGTATTAACAAGTTGAAGTAAAAATTAACGTTTAAGTAATGTACATTAGTCAAAATTGAGTCTAATATATGTGAGAAGTAGTCACTATTTTTTCTTTTTCCTTTTCTTCTTCTTCTTCTTTTTTTTCCCCCCTCTTGTTCTTACCCTCAGCCCTCCCTCCTTCTCTGTCCGCTCTCCCCTTCCCCCTAGATGTTTTTTAAGAGACCCTTTTTTTTTAAGAGAGACTAGGTCTTGCTCTTTCATCAGGCTGGAATGCAGTGGCTAACCCATAACCGACTGGGCTAGAGCAGTCATCCCACCTCAGCCTTGTGAGTAGCTAGGGCTAATTTTTTTTTTTTTCCTAGAGATAGGAGTCTCCCTATGTTGCCCAAGTTAGTCTTGAATTCTAGGCCTCAAGCAATTCTCCTGCTTTGGATTCCCAAAGAGCTGATTATAGGTATGAGGCACCACACCTGGAGGAAAGATCCAATCTCCCTATGAGAAGTGATATACAATTCAAGGAAGGCGAAATTGTCATTAAAGTTTACTTTGAAATACTGTACCAAATACTTTCTTCTCTGCCACTGGCTAAAATTTAGTTGACTGGAAGGAAAATAAGAAGAGGTTTGGATAAAATAAGAAGGTTTGCATAGGAATGTGACCTTCGGCAAGTTTCTTACTCTCTAAGCCCCAGATTCCTAAGCTGCGGAATGGGGATAAGACCTACCCTACGTAGACCTTGAGATGATCAAGGGAATGTCTGGGAAGCACTTGGCAGACTGTGTAGAAAGGGGCTCATGGTAGCTCCTGCTGTTCTAGTACTAACACTAGTTCTAGTACGGAATTCTGATGTACCAGAAGCTCTAGGCAAGTGGGAGAGTTTCAGGGTTTTGTTTGTTAGTTTTCATTTCTTTCTTTATTTCTGACACAGAGTCTCACTATGTGGCCCTCGGTAGAGTGCCGTATTGTCACAGCTCACAGCAACCTCAAACTCTTGGGCTTAAGCAATCCTCTTGCCTCAGCCTCCCAAGTAGCTGGGACTACAGGCACCCACCACAACACTCAGCTATTTTTTTGTTCCAGTTGTCATTGTTGTTTAGCTGGCCCAGTCTGGGATTGAACACTCCAGTGGTGCATGTGGCTGGTGCCGTAACCACTGTGCAATGGGCACCATGCCTGTTTGCACACCTGTTTAGTTTTTTTTTTCTTTATTTTTTTTTATATCTGTTTTAGCTTATTCCCTAGGTTTGATGTTTGTTTCCTTTTAAAGAAACACTGGAGCAGGGAGCAGTGGCTCACGCCTATAATCCTAGCACTTGTAGAGGCTAAGGTGGGAGGAACACTTGAGGAAGGGCGTTCAAGACCAACCCGATCAACATAGCAAGACCCCATTTTTACAAAAAAAATTTAAAAACGAACATAAATAAATAAAGGGATGCCAGGAAAGCTGGCTGGCCAGTAGGAGCAGAGGAACCCTCAACCGAAAGCAAAACTCACCGGTTCCAGAAGGAACTGCTTAGAGCAGCCCCCAATCAAACCCCTTTCCCTCTCTCAGCTGTCTATAAAAGAAAGATAACATCACCTCTACCCCATGTCACCAGGTTGTCAAGGGTTCAAATGAAATGCATGTATGTGAAAGTACTTTGTATATCTGAATAGGAATGTGAGCTATTGCTTTCACATGTGTTATAGTCAACTGGCTGTTGTTTTAATCAATTCAGTGGTTGTCAACACTGGCTGCACATTAGAATCATCTAGAACAGGGGTTCTCAACTTTTCTAATGCCACGGCCCTTTAATACAGTTCCTGTGGGTTGCAACCCACAGGTTGAGAACCGCTGATCTAGAAGCTTCAAAAAATCCCAGGGCTCAGGCTGCACCCTAGACCCCAACCATGATCTCTGCAGTGGGACCTAAGCTCAGTACTTATTGTTGTTGTTGTTTTAATCTCCCTATGGGATCTTGATATCCTATCACAGTTAGGTCAAGGAATAAAGTGTTCCTAAAACCTGTCCAATGGTAAGTACCCCGGAGTCCCACCTACTTGCAGAATCACCCTCCCAAGAGAAGGGGGCTGGGAGCCACTGGGAGTCAAGGTTCCGCCAAGCACCCTTAGCAGACTCTTTTTGGCAGGGAATTATGAGAAACAATGTGTTGAATCATAGTCTGAGAGTTGGAAGGAATATTGTTTAAAGTCTTCACACTTGAATCATCTCAAAACCATGTGAAACTTTATGAATCCCATGAAGGAAAGGCCTATGTGTGTTATCCCACTGTGGGAACAGGATACACAATACAACTGTTACAGATTTCTTTTTGGGTAGGGAGTATCACCAGCCACTTTCTAGTTCAGGACATTTTGACTGATGGAAAAGATTCGCAACATTATGAAACTTTTTCTGAATCAAACCATTTGGAATGCCAAGCAATGCATAGAAAGAATTCTTTCACTTAAGAAGACATGTTTGAATAGCGTAAAATAAAATAATAAAACGGAACTTTTGAGTGCACACAGTGGGAACTGACCTCCATTTGGTACAGATACAACTAATTTTCACTTTTTTTCCTCCTAAAAGGATCAACTGCCTGGCTCTGTAACACTTAGCGTATCAGTTATAACACACAGGGGAAAGTTAGGCAGATCAGGTTTAATGTCAAAAACATGCAAATAAGCTACTGGGTCATAGAAAAGTGGAAATAGAAAGGAAGGTGTTATCAACTACTGATATGCAAGCTGCAGAACTCAGCTCCATTCTGTACACGGCAACCGAGGTTTTTTCCTCCTCCTCACTATTTCAAAAGCATCAGACTCTGCCAGAACCATTCGCTTATCAATCTCTGCTAAACTTTCAACCTTTGTCTTTGAAAAGTTAAGTCTTATGGAATCCTATTCCCTCTGTGGTCACATCCACCTGCCTGACCTAGGTAGTCACCCTTAAAATGTTTCCTCCTTCTTAATTTCCTGCATGGTTTGAGTCCAGGCTTCATCTCAGCTTTGTTTGGGCTGTAAATACTGTTCCAATATTTAGAAACTATATTTATGGCTGAGCTTTTTAAGAAGAAAAATAATGGAGGTTGATTTTAATAAATATGTAAGTTTGTAATATATGCGTTTCCTTCATAATGGCCTTGTGTAAGTGACTCACTTCTAAACTTTGTCAAATGGGACATTTGGGAATAATGATGCAGGATTTAGTTTGAATTTGATCTGGAAACTCTGGTCACTTGTGCCGTGTAATAAATGCTTATTTTAATGGACATTCACCATGCCCCTCCCTTGGTATCTCTTTTAATTTTCAATAAAGTGCTTTTTTTTTTTTTTTTTTTGCAGTTTTTTTTGGCCGGGTCTGGGTTTGAACCCACCACCTCCAGGATATGGGGCCGGCGCCCTACTCCTTTGAGCCACAGGTGCCACCCAATAAAGTACTTTAATAAAGAAAATCAAGGTCACATTTTTAGTTACCTGGGCCAGGGATGGGGTCTGGAGGTGGGGAGGCTACTGCCTTTCTGTGGTATGAAATAACAGTACATTTGCTTATATTTAGAAAAAGTTCTCAAGATTAAGAAGAGGGTGTGTTATAAATGTCTAGAGTCCAGTTGATACCGGAATTTCGTCTTCATTAAGTTCTTGGTCTCGGTGATTCAAAGCATGAATCCACGGACCACAGATCAGTGGTAAGACAGGATTTATTTACAGAAAAGAATACAAAGAAAAAAACGCCAAAGCTCCTGGTAAAGAGAAAACTCAAGTCAGGGGAGAAAAGCTCTCTCTCTCCTTCCCTCTGTCTCTCTCTCCTTCCCTCTGTCTCTCTCTCCTTCCTTCTGTCTCTCTCCAGGCTTTGTCCAGGGGTACATATAGGCACATGGGTTCTCTGTATATGAGGCCAGTAAATGAATGGAGATAGTCCTTTCTGCTGGGGCAAAGTTAATGAGTGCATTAATGAATGGATACAGTTCCTTCCCCTGGGGCAAGGTGAATGAATATATTAATGAATGGACACAGTCCATTCATAAAATTGAGGCTTAGGAGACTTACATGAAATTGACCTAGGCATAGGAAATGGGGGTTCCCTGTTCAGTCATAAGTGCAAGGGGAAGGAGACATCAAGGTGCCGGTGTCTCCCCAGCAGCTGTCTGGCCCCTCTGGCTACTAGAGCGCAGGGGGCAGGGCAGGGATGGAATCCCCCTTGCCTACCCTCCAGCCTGCTGGTTCCTCTGCCAGCTGCTGCTGTACCAACACCATCAAGGTGGAGGCAGTGGGTCCTCCGGCTCAGCTCTGCTAAGCCGGCTGGGACACCCACTGTCCTGTAGAGATGCTGCCAAGTCACAGAGCAAAGGTCTGACAAGTGGTGCAGTGTACATAGTACCTCAAATAAGAACAGAGCCCTGGGCATTCCCAGTACATGCCCCTCTTTAGGTTTGTATACTTACTGTATTTTCCTATGCTTTGTTGAGTCATTTCAGTGTTTGGATTAGGGCTCCCCCCATGACCTCATCTTAATTTAATTATCTCTATAAAGACCCCTATCTCCAAATAAGGTGACATTTTGAGTTACTAGGGTAGGACTCCAACATGTGACCCTGGTAGATGAGGGACAATTCAACTCATAACACCAGTATTAGACATGATTTTTTTGAGACAGAGCCTCCCTGTGTTGCCCTCAGTAGAGTGCTGTGGTGTCATAGCTCAGAGCAACCTTCAACTCTTAAGCTTAAGCAATTCTCTTGCCTCAGCCTCCCAAGCAGCTGGGACTACAGGCACCTACCACAATGTCTGGCTACTTTTTGTTGCAGTTGTCATTGTTGTTTGGCTGGACCCAGGCTGAGTTTGAACCCACCACCCTTGGTGTAAGTGGCTGGCACCGTAACCCCTGTGCTATGGGCACTGAGCCATAATATATATATATATTTTTTATAATACTATTTTCTGACTATTCACGGATGTTGCTTACCCGTAAACTTATCTGGGTGGGGGAAACTCCATGCACATTAACTTTTAATATTTTAAAAGACTATATAAACTTATTTTTTATTTTGTTAAAAGGAAGATTTTATACACATTTTTAAATGTTTCCTATAAATATCTTCAAAATGAGTGTTTTCGCAACCTTTTCTTTGGGGCTATTAAATTGGGTTGAACTCTATTAAAGTCCCAGCTAGGATTTTTTTTTTTTTTTTTGAGTTTAAAATATGGCAGCTGAGGCAGCTCTGTGAAGTGGCCCGCACGAGTGCTAATTCTAGGATGTTAAACTGCCCATGTTAAATGGATTTCTGGATATTTCTCTGTGGAAGTCTTGGAATAATCCTCCCTTCCTTTTTGTGAGCCAAGAAAACTCTGAAGCAGAACAATTCAATTTCAGTTTGTGGGAAAACTGCACTCAAGGAGCCAGACGATGAGCTCAAGGTAGTTTTCTTTGTGGGGGGTGGAGGGATGGAGGAGCATTCGGATCCCTGTCGTCCTTACTAAAATATCTGAATTGCCATTTCAATGTTGGGAAGTATATTTATAGGCTTTGTTGTGGAAGGGATTATTGTGAGTTTCGTCTTACAATCTGAGACCCCCAAAAAGCCAACCGTGCCTTTGGGTCCTAGTCAGTGGGTGTGATATGGGAAGCATTTGGAAGGAGCCCCAGTGAGGCCTCGGGAAGCCGTCACTGCCTCTGGACTTATCATCCTGAAGGCAGTTTGTTTTAAAGTTGATAATCCCTAGGGCTACGAGAATGTCCCACATCTGCCCTGAATTGAAAACAGATTGCCATTAAGAGCCTGACATCAGCACTGCGGATCCAGGCCTCTGAGTCAGAGAGGAAGTCGGAGGCCGGGGGACGTATGGCCCCATAGACGCACCGGCAGCTCTTCATGGAGGACCAGGACTGCGGGGTACGTAGGCTGTCCAGTTTGGAATCTTAAGACTTTGTGGGGGGATTGGTGTCATTCTGAAACTGAGGCAGGAATATTCAGAAAGGGACGATTGAAGGAAACAGGTACAAAGTAGCTGTCAGTCTCCGAGGATTTTGAGGGCTATGAATGACTTCATCCAAATTCTGGCCGAGCCAGGCAGCCTCCTCGTTGAAATTCCTTTGCCAGGTTTTGCCATTTTTGTGACTTATCATTTATTATATAAGATGTATGTATATAAATGTGTAGATGTTTATTTTATTTACCCCATGACTCTAATAAGGTTTTGGAAGCCAAGAAAAGTTTTTCCTGTTACAGTCAGAGCTTTTCCTCCCGCTGCTTATCTGCAAACATTTTTTAGATTTCCACACATGCTAAGAATGAAGGCTGGGACTGTGTTCTGCACAGGGCAAGCCTCAGGGGAGCGGCGCCAGATTAACCACTGAGCATCTGAGAACTGCTGGGGAAGTTCTCTGCTCAGATGGCTACCAACTTCATTTCTGTCTTCTCTGTGGAAAGTGTGTTCTACTGAGTGTGAAGTTCTTTTCCTTTTTAATTAAAAAAGAGATTTGATCTGTTCATGATAAATGATTAGGGTCACTCTGGGAGGCCGAGGCGAGTGGATTGCCTGAGCTCATGAGTTCAGAAGCAGCCTGAGCCAGAGCAAGACCCCGTCTCTAAAAATAGCCAGGCGTTGTGGCAGGCACCTATAGTCCCAGCTACTCGGGAGGCTAAGGCAAGAGAATCGCTTATGCCTAAGAGTTTGAGGTTGCTGTGAGCTGTGACACCTGAGCATTCTACCCAGAGTGACAAAGTGAGACTCTTTCCTAAAACGATGAAGGTACAGAGAAGAGTATGGAGTTCGTGTGGGAGGGCCTGAGGGCTTGACAGCCTGGAGCACAGGTGCCCAGAACCGCAGCCAGGCCCCGGGCTTTCTTGTCCCTTCTCTGGTTCTAGATTGGACTGTGCGGAGGGGAGGCCTCTCAGCTTGGCTTCCACAAGGCTGTGCTGCTCACTAGAATCTTTGAGGAGTTGAAGACAGTGCCGGTCACCATAGGTGCCCCATAAATACTTACTACATAAAAATAGAATTAGGGAAGGGAACCCCAGAGGACAGTTTGGACACTTTGGACTAGTGAGGCTCTACTTGGGCAAATTTCCACTTACCTTTTTCGTAACATTGGGAACAGAAGTAGAGAATGGGTGGTGATGGGTAATCGAGAGAAAAGGGGTAGGCTGCCAGTCGGATGGACAGCGCATGAAAAGTAAGATTGCAGGCCTGGTGCAGTGGCTCCTGCCTATAGTCCTAGCATTGTGGAAGGCTGAGGAGGGTGGCTTGATTGAGCTCAGGAGTTTGAGACCAACCTGAGCAAGAGGGAGACTCATCTCTACTAAAAATAGAAAAACTAGCCGGGCGTTCTCGCAGGTGCCTGTAGTGCCAGCTACTTGGGAGGCTGAGTCAGGAGGATCATTGAAAGCCAGAAGTTTGGGGTTGCTATGAGCTGTGACGCCAGGACACTCTACCCAAGGCAACAGAGTGAGACTCTGTCTTGAAAAGAAAAGAAAAGTAAGATTCCATGGTTGTGGTATGAACAAAGCAAAAGGATCTGAAATGTGAGTCATGAGCGGTACTGATCATGCCCCTAGGGGATGTTCAGGAGTCCAGGGAAAGCGGGTTTATCGCAGAAAGTGAATGGACACAGCTGGCCAGTTTTCCTTTCAACTTGGGGCAGATGCGTTCATCCACAACGTTCCAGCAACACAAAGCCTGTTCTTGTTACACACGCTTCCCTTGGTTTCAGAAACAATACTTTAAGAGCAGCTCAGTTGGAAGGTAACATTTTCAGCCCAAATGCCAAAACACTGTTCCCTCTTGACGGGTTGCCCACAGTTCTTGAAAGAGGGAAGGTTTTTCAGATGCCAAAATTTGACTGCAAACTGTGTCATGGGACTTTGCCCTCTTAATCCCAGCAAGACAGAGGCTTTCTTTTAGAAAAAAGAAGCAAACACATTTGAGGTTTTGTGCTGGAGATGCAAAAAGATGTATTGATCAATTCAGACAGAAAGGAGAATTCTTTCAGACTTAGGACTATCATTCCTGCCCTATCTAAGGAGACCAGCAAATGGGCCTTGAAACCCATAGAAGAGTTCAGATCAGCTATCTTTCTGGGAGATGATCATGTGTTTATCTTAATTTAACTAACCTAGTTAATCTGCCTGATTAGTTTTGCAACCGTAGACGCTTGAGAAGAAAATAAAACCAGTGTGGCAGAGACTTCCATAGCGATACCCAGATGATAAATTTAACTACTGTCATCTCAAGAAAAACCCTCATCCAAAATCACTCTGCATCTTTCTGAGTAGCAAAATAAGCAGCTCTTCATTTTGGAAAATACTCTCTCTGTCCTTCCTCTTAGCCACAGCCCCATATTGGCACATCAGAGATTTGGGGATCTATCCCATGGCACCCATGGGGGAATGCCACCATGCCCAGCTAATGTGGGGCATTTCTACAATAAAGGAAATGATTATGCTTCAAGGTTATCTAATGTTCTGGTGACTTTCATCATCCCTATGTATGTTGTACACACGTCCCGTTGATGTCTTAGTGCATGCTTTATGGAGGAACAGGTAGGGAAGAGTGTTTGAAAAGTTGCCAGGAAGTTTCATCTGTCCCTAGTATATTCAGTGACCCCCCTGAGTGTCTTCCCTTTGTCTCAGGGGAACAAGAAAATAGCATTTGATGCTGAGAATCATAAAAATCAGCAGCCAGGCCCCATGTGCACCTCCCTGGCTGAGAGTGAGGAGGGTGGGGAGAGAAGGAGGTGGAGGAGGAAAGAGGTATAGTAATTGGACTGTCCGCGTCTATGTCCCCATTTTGCTCTCAGTGCTGCTGGCAGGAGAACATCTTACCTAACAAGCCATTCATGCAAAATTCAACCTCCTTTGGAGCATTTTTTATATCAGTTCCGTTCCTGTGTCCTGGGAAAAAAGTATTAAATTAAAAAGTTGAATTTTAATTTAATTTTTAAATTTAATTTAAATTCTGAATAAAAGGCCTTCTATAAACTGACTAAAAAGAGCTTCACTATCCAAAAGTGGGTCAAATAGAAAAAAGGCACTTTCAAGTATAAAAAAAATCCCATCTTTTAAAAAAAAAGTCTGCAAGTTCAATAAATACCTAATATAAATACAAAATCAAGTTAGATGTTCCCTGCAGGGAACTATTTTCTTTTTCGTTATTAAACTGCCCCCAAATGCCAAGGAAATATAAAACACTAAAACAGAATCTAGACTCTCAAATGAAGGTTGACTTTGAGGCCAACTCTTCGTGGGGCAAATGGATCTTTAAGAAACTGGGTTTAGGCCAACTGGGTATCTGGCAGGGCTACTATGAGGATAACATGAAAGTTAATGAATATAAACCTCCCCGCCTAGTGCCCAGCACATAGTGGACACTCACTTAATAATATTTCATCAAATAAATGTGGTGTAGCTTGGCCAAGTCAACTCAGCTGTCTCATTCATTCCCAGTTGACATGAGGTTAGCATCAGTTATCATTATGGGTAATTTTCAGGTTATAAGAAAACAGCGCTTCCAGAAAGACCAATCCCCTGGAAAACAGAAGTAAGTCCCAAGTTGCTGGGACTTGTTTCCTAACCTTTAACAAAAGGGCAAATCAGAGTTATGACTGAGTTGCTCAAAGGATTGAATGAGATTATATTCATCTATTCGTTCATTCATTCTTTTAAAAAATAATAATTGTAGATTTTCAACTTGGCAAAGGTTGTTCTTGGGAGAAGGCGGTAAACACATCAATGAAGGTCTCAGCCCCCATGGAACTTACATCCTCCCACAAAACACTTGGCGCTTGTCTCCAGCCATCACCCAGCACTTGTACTAGTGCCCTCCTCAGGCTGGGTAGCAAAGTGCCCAGCTTGGAAGTCAGACTGATGCCCACTAAAATCCAACCTCCACTACCTGCCAGAGTTCAGAGCCCTCTGGGGAAATTTCTGAGCTGCCGCCCTTGTCCATAAGGTAGGTAATAATACCCACCTTGCAGGGATGGATTCTGTGAAGATGAATGAGATATACTGAGGATCAAGTACCTAGCTGCCACACATAGTAGGTGCTCAATAAATGGTGACCCCCCCCATTACTGTTCAACAGTCATTACCCTGATGAACAGGTAGAGAGGTCAAAGGACATCTAGGGATAAGGAGAAGAGTTTGGGAGCAGTTGCCTCCTCTGAGTACATTCTACAAACAACAACCATTTTCAGTCATTTTCAAGGCAGTTTATTGACTTGGAGTTTGCTGAAAGTGTGATAATAAAACACAGGAGAAGCATGACTTCTCATCAGACACAGCAAATCAAACATATGCTCTTTTTCTTCACTCCCTCTTCAAACTCCGTAAACTGAAATGAGGGGGGGAAATAAAATACAAAACCAACAATCACTCGTGGTGGAGGTTGAGTAACAGAAATACAAAGGACCAAAAGAAGTTGGGCAGAAGCCCTCCGTGGTGGCTCACTCTTGTAAGCCTAGCATTTTGGGAGGCTGAGGCAGGAGGATTGCTGAGGCCAGGAGTTCAAGAACAACCTGAGTAAGAGTGAGACCTTCCCTCTACAAAAAGTAGAAAAATTGGCCAGGCACAGTGGTGCACACCCATAGTTCCAGGTATTTAGGAGGCTGAGGCAGGAGAATGGCTTGAGTCCAGGAGTTTGGGGTTTCTGTGAGCTATAATACTACCACTACAGGCTAGCCCTGGTGACAGAGCAAGACCCTGTCTCAAATAAATAAATAAGTTGGACAGAGAGACTAGCTTGGGCAACAGAGCCAGAGCAAGAACTCATCTTATACTTAAAAAAAGCAAGCTGGGAAGAGTGAGCATGGGTTGGGAGAAACAGTAGCAACTGATATAGTATAATAGAGAAAACAAAAACTAATTGTATGGGGGGGTCTAAGAAATCCACTCAAGGACTAGGTCATTGGAGTCACTAACCCTAGAAAGGCTTTTGGAAAGGAGGCAGAGGTGGGCGTACTCTACCCCGACCCTTACCAAGGCCAGGGTGTGGGAAGAGCTGGAAAGAGGAGGATTGTTTGAAAGTCTGTAGAGGGGTAATTGGAACCCCAGCATCCCTCCCCCCGCAGCACCCCCACCAGGCAGCGAGAAGCTGAGTCAGTTCCTTCCCCATCCCAGCAGAAGGCTGAAGAAGCTGGACCAGAAACACTGGGGGCTCAGGAGCAGCTGAGGAAGGGGTGGAACCAGTACCATAAAAACAGAGGAATTAAAGTGAGAATCAAGTGCTAGGCAAGACTTCCCAGTTATCTTCCCAACTCAGCTCCCAAAATGCCTCCAGGCAGGTTTTCCATAGCCTGTCCCCACCCAACCACCCCACCAAGAGAGGAGCTGAAGAATTCCTCTTTGTTAAAAATGACCTGCTGAACAGCAAAGATCTACAAATACCGATGTTTGGAGATCCCAGCAAGTCCCTGAGCCCTCTCCCAGGCCACTCTACAGTGAGGCCCACCGGGCAAAAAGCCCCCCAGCCAAGGGCTTCTAGTCTGATTTCTAGCGCTTCAGTCTCCAGAAAGAACAGAGGACAGAGGATCACCTGACAAGGGGAAAGGCCATCGCTGTGAAAGACAGACACCTAAACAGATGACAGGGGAAGTGACTCAGGGGTCACAGGCGTGGGAGGTGGAAGAATGCTCCGAAATTACACAGTGAGCATCCTCACGAGACGGGGGAAGCAAAAACAAAAATGTGCTGATAGCGAAAAGAACATTTGGAAAACAAAATCTATGGGTGGCTTAGAAGATGAGGTTTAAGAAATCTGTCAAAACGGGATAGGAAACAGGACAGAAAGTCTAAGGAAGTTAGCTGGCCAGTCTAATAGGTCAAATACCCAAATAATGAAAGTTTTAGAATGAGAGAGCTGGAAATAGAATGGAAGGTGGCTGGAGGTGGGGGCTGGCTCACCCCTGGAATCCCAGCACTCTGGGAGGCTGAGGTGGGTGGATCCCCAGAGCTCAGAAGTCTAGACCAGCCTGAGTAACAGTAAGACCCCATCTCTGCTAAAAATAGAAAAACTAGCCTGGTGTTTTGACTACAATAGCTGACCTGTAGTCCCAGCTACTCAGGAGGCTGAGGTAAGAGGATTGCCCAAGCCCCAGAGTTTGAGGTTGCTGTGAGCTAGGACGCCATGGCACTCTACCCAGGGCAACAGAATGAGACTCTGTCCAAAAAGAAAGAAAGAAAGAAAGAGAAAAAGGAAGGAAATTTATAAGTAAAAGCATACAGAAAATTTCGCAAGCATTTCGCAAGTATTTAAAAATACTTTAAACTTGGCCAGGAGTAGTGCGTCATGCCTGTAATTCTAGCACTCTCAGAGGCCAAGATGTGAGGATAGCTTAAGCTCAGGAGTTCAAGACCAGCCTGAGCAAAGTCAGACCTTGTCTTTACTAAAAATAGAAAAATGAGCTGGATATTGTGGCAGGTGCCTGTAGTCCCAGCTATTCGGAGGGCTGAGGCAGGAGGATTGCTTAACCTCAGGAGTTTGAAGGTGCTTTGAGCTGGGCTGATGCCACAGCACTCTACTCAGGGGGATGGAGTGTCTCAAAAAATTAGAAAAAAAAAGTTGTCTCCCAATGGCTTCCTAAGGATCAGTGGGGCAGTAATGGGCTGGTGATGTGATCAAGGGGAATCTGTGTCACTTTCCTCTGCCATCGAGATCCACAGTGTAGGGTCAAAGATTCCTGAGCCTTGGAAAATGAAGGATTTTAGTAACAAATACTTAGAATTTGGTGGCATGTTACCACCAAGCACTTTTCAGTCACTTGTCTGCGTGGGTTGGTGTTTAGTGGCCACACTCTCTGTCCTTCTGGGTGTATTTCCATCTTGTCTATGATCCTGGGGATGATAGGATATCTACATTTAAGATTATTTTATCTTTGGTCTGTTTTCCAAGCAGAATGTTGCTTCATTTAGTGTGTGTGTGTGTGTGAGAGAGAGAGAGAGAGAGAGAGAGAGAGTCCTCTGTTGTTTGCAACTCCTCCCAGCTGGGGATCATTTGTAAATTTAGTTAATGAGCATTTAACACATTCCCTTTGATGAAGCCATTAGGTGGCATGCTGGCACCCTACCAGACATCTCCCCTCTCCCCAGCCATTTCTGTTTACCTATTCTTAACTACTTAGCTATGCTTTCTGGTTTGTTGACCCAATATGGAACTAACCTTTAGTCTTCTCCGGAAGAAGCAGGGCTTGAGTTTCATAAGAAAATGCTTCAATCTGTATTCAAAGCAAGTCCGCTCTGCTGGTGGGCTCACATTGTCACCAAACTCTACTGCAGACAGAGCAGACATCCCCTAATCACCGTAACCGGTGGGCGCAAGGCCGCAGCACATGAGTGGTAACTGTGGGATTCTGGGAGAACAAATCCCAAACTCAGGACCCGCCAGCTCCAGCTGTCAGACAGTTTCCCCGGATTTAATTATGACTTGATCCCTGAAGAGAAAGTGTGTGTCAAGTGTGCTTTTCAATCACTTAGAGAAATCAGAGTAAATGACAGAGCGGCCCTGGGATTGGCCTGTGAGCAGAGGCCTCAGCGCCAACCCGGGGAGTAGAGGTACCATGGGAACCAGCCCAATTCTGTCATGGTCACAGAAATACTGTCTGTCTCCAGAGCCAGACTTGAAAGAAACAGCACACAGATACCTTCAAAAAATCAGTATTTAAAATTTAATATAATTAAAATTATTAAACTGGGCTCAGAGCCTGTGGCTCAAGCAGCTAAGGTGCCAGCCACATACACCTCAGCTGGCAGGTTTGAATCCAGCCTGGGCCCACCAAACAACAATGACAGCTGCAACCAAAAAATAGCCTGGTGTTGTGGCGGGCGCCTGTAGTCCCAGCTACTTGGGAGGCAGAGGCAGGAGAATTGCTTAAGCCCAGGAGTTGGAGGTTGCTGTGAGCTGTGATGCCACAGCACTCTACCCAGGGTGACAACTTGAGGCCCTGTCTCAAAAAAAAAAAAATTAAACTGAAAGAAGAGATTGAATGATATATCTATCCTTACCTGCAATAGGAAGTGACCTCTCAGCTTTTATTTCTTATCTAACGCAGGTAGGCTCCCTGCTCACCTTTCCTTGAATTCAGGAGTGAGATTTTAGGCTGGGTATGCTAGCTCCTGTAATCCTAGCACTCCAGGAGGATGAGACAGGAGGATCCCTTGAGCTCAGGAGTCCAAGAGTAACAGAAAGACACCGTCTCTACGAAAAATAGAAAAATTTAGCCAGCCATCGTGGTGGGCACCTATAGTCCCAGCTACTTGGGAGGCTGAGGCAGGAGGATAGCTTGAAGTCAGAAGTTTGAGGTTGCTGTGAACTGGGATGACATCACTGCACTCTAGCCTGGGTGACAGAGTAAGACTCTGTCTCAAAAAAAGAATGAAATTTTAGTTCTGCAATTTCCTACATTTCAGAATACCCCATGCCCCACCCCCACTAGAGGAGACACAGACATACACAGAATACACACTTATATACGTATGCACATACACACACCGCACTGGGGCCACCTAAGGAGCAGAAAAATGTCCTGATAGCAATTAGATGAATATTTCCAACCTGGCTCTCAGCAGCTAGCCCCAGAATCTGTGTTTGTGAATGCGAACACAACATATTGCCCAAATTGTGTGCATCAAAGCCTGGTTACCAAATAAGACAGGCCAGAAAGATTTCACCTTCTAGCCTTTAGGTCGCTAGAGAGGTGGTAAAGTGGAGACAGCTGAATCCCAGACGGTGCACAATTTGGGGCGAGCCTGTGCCCTCTTCTTTCTGACTGTGCCAAAAACAAAACCCAACAACAAACATCAGAATACAGTGTCAGTTTCAGGGATGGTTTGGGTTCATTCCCAGCCCCAGTCACCTGACAATCTCTAACTCAGAAGCATTTTATATTTTGAGTTGGTGGTAGGCAAGAAAAGAGAAAGGAAGGGAGCCAGTGCTGACTGGGGGCAGGGGAGGGATGGCTCACCCAATGCAGGCCATCCGTCCCCTCCCCTGGAAAGACCGCGCCCGCCTGACTTCAGATGCCTCACCATCTCAAGCCCAGAGCCTCTGACTGCACCTTTGTCACTATTTTCCTTTCCTATTGACTTTGCAGTAACAGCAGTGAGGAGGCCACTGTAAGGCGTCTGTGTGT
The DNA here is from genome assembly GCF_000181295.1 of Otolemur garnettii. Lineage (NCBI taxonomy): Eukaryota > Metazoa > Chordata > Mammalia > Primates > Galagidae > Otolemur > Otolemur garnettii. The sequence continues at coordinate 1,477,759 of NW_003852437.1, read as the reverse complement.
CTCCAGGCCTCCCCGCCTGGTTTGTCTGGAGGAGGTGCTGCATGTAGCCCCTGGTAGGCTTTGCCACAGGAAGATAAGCTTACAGAGATGGCTTGAGGGCAAAGGTTCCTTTTTAAGCCTGATTAACCTCAGAGACCACAGACAATTATGGCTGATAAAGCTGTTGGACTTGGAGAACAGCTGAAAACTAGGGACCTGAGAACAAGTGCAATGGGTTTTGTGTGGGGAGTGGGGGCACTGCCCCCTTGGATAGAAACTGGAGACTGAGTTCCCTTCTACCCTGTCAGCCCACACATGCCATCCACCAACTGCCAGCGCAAATGAAAGCCGTGAGTCTGCGTGTTAAGGAAAAGTTTAGTTTTAAACTGTGATCACAACCAACCCCCTTTAGCTTTTAGTCTTTGATTTGCAGATATGTAGGGGGAAAAATATCCCTTCTCTCTCCTAGTGGAGAACTGGAAATGAATGGAAAAGTTCTGACAGGTTTCAGTGTTTTGTGAAACAGATAAAAAGGCATCTTTTCTCCTCCCTGCCTTATTCCACTTTATTCTTTACCCCACTCCATCCGACTCTGTTCCTGGCATTCTCTCATCACTCCACCTGTGACAGCAGGGCCAAACCATCCACAAATGACCCTAATAGCAATATTTCAAATAAAGGACAGGGTGAGGAAGACAGCACTGATGCTCGTGCTCGCTGTTTTAACAATATTGTTTGACCCATGCTCATGTTCTTTTAACTTTTTTCTTTTTTGCAGTTTTTGGCTGGGGCTGGGGCTGGGTTTGAACCTTCCACCTCCGTTATAGGGGGCTGGCACCCTACTCCTTTGAGCCACAGGCACTGCCCTTAACTATTTTTCATATGGAAGAGTGAATGTCATTAAAAGACTTGTGACTACAGTGCCAGTTTTGGTCCTCATGTTCACTCACCACCATTGGGAAATCTTCAGAGTATTTTGAAACATGTGGTCCGAGCTGTGTGGTCGTATCTGGGAGCTGGGTGGCCAAGAGGCTCAGTCCCCCAAACACACTTTCAGTCCTTGATGATATCACACTGAGGGGAGCACAGGCTGCCATGTTTCTGTGTGTCTTCAATGTTGGATAAACCGGAATTTCTGCAACTTAGCCATGAAGCGATACCATGGCTGGGACCATTTCTCTTGCTCTTTTGGTATAAAGTTCAGGATAGAGTAAGTCCTGTTTAGCAAAACACAGATTACATCACAAAAGAAAAAACAGTTTCACTTCATTAAGAAATGCCAAGAGCTGACGACTGTCCTTGAATTCTTCTTACTCTCTTCAACTATGGCCTAACTCCACCCTGATTGTCCTGACTACTGAGAATTCTCAACCAAGAGCAAACCCTAAGTATGAAATTTGGGGTTCTATTCAATAAGCTAAGGAGCTTTAAACACAAAGAGATCAATAGTGAACAGGTGCTATATAATAGAATTTCCACTAAGGTGAGTCTGGTGGGCTCTATCTGTGTTCGGTCAACCAGTGTGACACTAGCAACCTTGAAAGTCAGGAGAGTTTTCTGTCTTCTGTCTTAAGTTCTGGATTCCTTCCTTCCATCTCCTTCCAATAACTTTCTCTTTCCTTGCTTCTTAATTCTCTTTCCTTGCCAAAATCAAAAGTGGCAATTTAGGAGGCCAGAGTGGGAGGATTTCTTAAGGCCAAGAATTCAAGACTAGCCTAAACAACAGAGGGACAACCTTGTCCATATGAAAAATTTTTTAACAATGAGCCAGGTGTGATGGCATGCTCCTGTCAACCCAGCTACTCAGGAGGCTGAGGCAGGAGGATCACTGAGGCTGCTGTGAGCTCAGATAACACCACTGCACTATAGCTCAGGCAACAGAGTGAGACCCTGTCTCAAATAAATACATAAATAAATAAAAATTGGTACTACATTTTCATTTCTACTTTGGCTGCACTGCCTTTTCCAGGGCATTTGTTCTGAAGTCCCTTTTCTTGCTTGGTGAGCTCACGCCTGTAATCCTAGCACTCTGGGAGGCTGAGGCAGGTGGATTGCCTGAGCTCAGGGGTTCGAGACCAGCCTGAGCAAGGGCGAGACCTCATCTCATTAAAAAAACAAAATAAAACTAGCCAGGTGTTGTGGCAAGCTGCTCGGGAGGCTGAGGCAAGAGAATCAGCTGAGCCCAGGAGTTTGAGGCTGCTGTGAACTATGAGGCCACAGCATTCTATCCAGGGTGACAAAGTGAGACTCTGTCTCAGAATTAAAAAAAAAAAAGAAAGAAATCCCCTATCTTTGTTTCTAAAATAAAGAATTGTCTTCGGTTAAAGAAATTTCAAATAATAGCATGCAGTTAAAGGAAACGTTTTAATGGACAGGAAAGTAGAATTTTTGCTCAGCTTGTGGCCTTGTAAGGCCCTCTCAGCAGGTGCAATGGGTCACCTGGACTATGTCTGCTCCATTTCTCACACGTACCTTCACCTTATGCCTCCCAAATATGGGGGCTCATTCCACTTGTGCCCTCTGCCCTGCCCTGCAGCCAGAGTGGACATCATTAACTCCCACTGCCCAGCTTTACTCTCCCTCTCTGGGAACAGCACCCAGTCCCCCTTGTAGCCCCCTAGTGCCCACCAGTGTCCAGTCACAGGACTGTGCGATGACAGAGCCCCAGCCATCAGAATATCACGCTCCCATAGACTCTCCACTTAGGTCAAGGAAGGGTCAGGCAAACCAGTGCTGATGTCAGGAATTTTGCTGAAACTACTGGAAAAGAGGTGCTTCCTTTTCTAATTTCTGAGATGGTTGATTCAAACCCAATATTGCTGACAGGCATCTTGTCCCCATGCACATAAGCCTGCCCAGGGAGGAGTCAGGACAGAGCAGGGCAGAGCTGAGGGGAGAGAGACACGCTCCCCAGCCACAGCCAGGAACCTAGGTCCGCTCCTTACCTTTCAGTCGCAGGCACCAATCAAGGCCCTTTGGTTCAAACCCAAATGAATGGGTTCACTCACTACACAGAGAGATCCCACACTCAGCAGCCAGCTGGGCCCAAGCCTTTCCTTTGCCGGCCTCTGCACCCTGGTGCAGCCCCATCCCACAATATCATACCCAGAGAAGCGTCTCTTCATGCCGTCAGCATTCAGGGCACCTAATGAAAAGCCACAGCTTCAGGGTGTGAATTTGGGGCTGACAGGTGCAAGCACCCAGACTCAGCTGTGCTAGGCTTGAAAGTCGGGAGGAGGAGACATGGAAACCCTAACTACTAAGGGAATGGGTGCACGACCCGAGCTGGTCAGTGTGGCTGACCATGACGACGGCCCGTGCAATCAGGGACACTGTCCACACAGGTGCCGATTACAGGTCTTGCAAAACTAAACAAGATCAGAGAAAATGTAAAAATTTGGTTTGACTATAAAGTCCCATCAATTACATTTATGTTGAATGCTTCCCATTTATGCCTAATTGCCATGCGACATAATAATGATTATGTGCTTCATTAAGTATGTGTCAGATTCATTTAATTTCTTAGATTTTATTTGATGGAATCGATAAACATGAAACATGTGCTCTGGCTTCCCAGTCTGTTCATGATACATACAACTTGGTTGTCTGCCTACAACTAAACTCCGTTTATATTGTCAAAGCTTTTACACCTAGGAAAATGCAGGGCCCCTATTGACAAATAAATGGCACTGTTCCTTCAGGCTCCTTCTCCATGGGGAGGCACCTCTTGGGCAGTTAGGACATGGAGAAAGTCAGGTGGTTGATAATCTGCTCATACTTGCTTCCAGCAAAATCCGTCAAATACCAGGAATATCTTTGAAGTGGGAAACACTTGAGATGTGGGTATGTTAATTGTCCTGATTTGATCATTACACACAGGTATTTAAATATGCACAATTGTTGTGTGTCAATTTAAACTTTTACAAAAAGAACAGCTTTAAAAAGGGTGAGCAGTTAATGCAGAAAGGAGGGGAGGTACAAGGGAGCAGAGCAAGGCCCACCGACCTCTCTGAGCCTCAGGATTCTGTGTGTAAAATGGGACCATAATCCCTACCTCTGGGAATCAGTGTGTGGATTAAATGGCATAATATAAATATTGTTCATTAAATGCTGGCCAGTATCATCTTCAGGAAAAGCAGTATTCAGGCTAAAGACAGTCCGTGAAAGAGGGAAAGACAGCCGGGCCCAGTGACTCATACCTATAATCCTAGCACTCTGGGAGGCCGAGGTGGGGAGATGGCCTGAGTTCACAGGTTCAAGACCAGCCTGAGCAAGAGCAAGACCCCATCTCTAAAAACAGCCAGGTTTTGTGGCAGGCACCTGTAGTCCCAGATATGTGAGAGGCTGAGGCAAGAGAATCGCTTGATCCCAAGAGTTTGAGGTTGCTGTGAGCTGTGATGCTATGGCACTCTACCAAAGGCAACAAAGTGAAACGCTGTCTCACAAAAACAAAAAAGAAAAGAAAAGAAAGAAGGAAAGACAGTGTTATTCTCTGTGCCTGACTGGTGTTTATTGGCTCGTAGCTTGCTGTGTGATTACCAGTCTCAAACTCTTGTGTTTGGTTTATGAAGTTATTTTTATAGGTCTAAATGTCCTAATATTGACAATTACATGTAGGTTGACCTAATAGGAGTAATGGAAATGACTTCCTAAAGTCTGCCCAACCTCCATGCCTACAAATTGTGAGAGCCCTGGCTCGGCGCCTGTGGCTCAAGTGACTAAGGTGCCAGCCACATACACCTGAGCGGGCGGGTTCAAATCCAGCCCGGGCCTGCCAAACAACAATGACGGCTACAACCAAAAAATAGCTGGTTGTGGCAGGCGGGCACCTGTAATCCAGCTACTTGGGAGGTAGAGGCAGGAGACTCACTTGAGCCCAGGAGTTGGAGGTTGCTGTGAGCTGTGATGCCACAGTCTTCTACCCAGGGTGACAGCTTGAGGCTCTGTCTCAAAAAAAAAAAAGAAAAAGAAAAAAATTGTGAGAGCCCTTGGCTTGGGCTGGTGAGGGAGCTTGCTCAAAGAATGCTGAGTGAGCAGCACTCTCAGGTGAAAAAATGTTGAGATGAAAGCAAAGGCAAGATATGACTGACATACTGAGTGTGGAAACATTCTTTCAAATCAAACAGAAGCCAAAATTAAGGGATCAGAATAAGGAAACCACAGCTTGGGGCAGAAGGCATTTACTGCAATCTTTGTCTGTGTTGCTGCTAGTTCCTTGGGGGCTACTGGAGATAAAATAAAAGAGAAAGAACTGAGAAATCCGACTTGGAGAAGAAGAATTTAGCCCTACCCAGTGCTGTGCACCTTATCATCCCAGCTAGTCAGGAGGCTGAGGTGGAAGGATCCCTTGAGACCAGGAGTTGGAGATCAGTCTGGGCAACATGGCAAGACCCAACTTTTTAAAGAAGAAGAATTTCGACACCCTCCTCCCAGTAGATACTCATATGTAACATATTAATATCACCTTAGAACCACCAAGTCAGCTACCCCGGGAGGAGGAAGAGAAGGTTCAAGTCTCTCACGGGAACTTCGGAAATATTTATTATTCTAATACACTGTGGGCATTAACATTCATTGGAGAGCAAGAGAAACCTGAGAAATAGTCCCTGGCCTAATTTGGATGGCTGAATTGTTTCATAGAAAAGCCTGTGAATTGTAATTGGGCCCTTGGCACAGATCTGGGGAGGCCAAGAGAATCTACTCTCTGAGAAGCCTGATGTGTCTGCGTTGGACACTCCTGGACTAGCCAACACTGGACTGGCCAGTGCCTGACTGGCCCCGCCACACTGCCATGCCCGAGTGTCACTGGTCATTCACAGATTTCTGGAGTGATGTGCTTAGATTTGCACAGAGAAATTCAGTTCCCTGGTCACAGTGGCTTTGCAGATGTGTTGCTGGCCATGAGAGAAGGCAGACAAGAATTCTAATGAGGCCACACAGCCAAGAAACTGTCACAGGGTCAGCGGTCAAAATGGAGACCAGTGGCAGAATCCAGGAATAGTTGAGAACACAGCCTGCAGGGTCAGAGTTGTACACATCCTTGGTCCTTCCCTTACTAGCTGTGAGACCCTGGACAAACACCTGAAACTCTGGGTAAAGATGAGTGATAGGTCTTTTCTCACCAGAATGAGGTCCAGATGGGAATGACAGAAATGGGTCCTTTCTCAGCAGGAACCAGGAAGATTAGGCAACAACTGGTAAATTGCTTGCTTAGCACCCTGCCTGGAACATAACTGATTTGATACATGGTTGTTGCTGTTACTTTTATTGCTATTATTACACAGAAAGGACTGAATGAGACATGGAATTGCTAATGCCCCATGTTTGAAATAATACCATATAAATGGGCAACTGTGAGCTTCACCTTGTGTGAGCAGATCCCAAGCTCTTGACGGTAATAGGGTAAGAGAGTGGAGTGAAAAAATTGCCAAATGGGTCCCAGTACTAGTAAGACTGATTTTCAGCCAGGCACAGTACCACGCCTGTAATCTTTGCACTGTGGGAGACCAAGACAGGAGGATCCCTTGAGGCCAGGAGTTTGAGACCAGCCTGAGCATAAGCAGTAAGACCCTGTCTCTACAGGAAAACAAAACAAAACACAACTTATTTTCACACACACAACAATGCTGACTTTGCTCTGATTATGATGATTTCTAGTCCCCTGTCCCTGATTTGATTAAATATAATTAGAGCACGTGGGGGGCACCTGTAGCTCAGTGAGTAGGGTGCCCACCACATACACCAAGACTGGTGGGTTTGAACCCGGCCCCAGCCAGCTAAAACAATGACAACTGCAACAAACAAAATAGCTGGGTGTTGTGGTGGGTGCCTGTAGTCCCAGCTAGCTGGGAGGCTGAGGCAAAAGAATCATTTAAGCCCAACTTGGCACCCGTAGCACAGTGGTTACAGGGCCAGCCACATACACTGAAGTTGGTGGGTTCGAACCCAGCCTAGGCCAACTAAAACAATAATGACAACTGTGACAACTGCAACAACAGCAACAACAAGTTGTGGTGGGTGCCTGTAGTCCCAGCTACTTGGGAGGCTGAGGCAAGAGAATTGCTTCAAGAGTTTGAGGTTGCTGTGAGCTGTGATACCACAGCACTCTACCCAGGATGACAGCTTGAGACTCTACCTCAAAGATAAATAAATAATAACAGCATATTACAGCCCGCAGGCGGACATTTATCTGGCCCGCCGGGTGTTTTTGCCGCCACTGCCTGTCCTGCTTAGCAGCCGACTGATCCTGGGGCCCACAGTCTGGCTCTCCAACGGTCTGAGGGACAGTGAACTGGCCCCCTGTTTAAAAAGTCTGGGGACCCCTGGTCTAATACAGTGTCTTCATTTTATAGATAACCATCATAAAGCCTGATGAGGAACAAAATGAGTGCCAGCATTGCTGACGACCTATTTGGAAGGTGGTTTAAATGTGGCTTTGGGGAAAAAACTAACTATGGTTTTGGTGCCTCAGTTGGGTAGGCAGGCTTGTTACAGAGGCATTTGGATGCTTAGAGAAAGGAGCTCTCTGTCTGCACACACACGTGCATACTTTCTCTCTCTTCTCTCTCTCTCAATGTTTTGCTTCATGCCCCTAAATTCTGATACTCTCCTTCAGAGAAGGACTTGAAGTAAACAAATCAACAATCAAGGCATTTTTTGAGCAGAATAGATGCATTATTCTTCGGGTGAGCAGAACCCACATTCTGATTTCTGTCTTAACTCAGCTTCTTCTCTCTTGGAAAGAGGGAGATATGCAGAAAAGCTGAAACGAGAATTGCTGGTAAAAACTCTCCCAACCCCTTCTTGATTACTGACTGGGTGACAATCCTACAGGATGGAGAGGCATTTTCCAGGTGGCCTGTGGTCCATTCAGATTGAGCTGATGGCAGTACAAGGCAGCACTGCCCTGGAGACACGCAGAAAGTCCTGACCCCGCCCAGGCTGGGAATTGCAGTGGGCCTGAAGGACAGTGCTGAATTGTCTGGACATGCCTCTCTCCCACCGGCCACGCCTGTGCGCTGACAGCAGCTAGCATTTCACCTGGGCTTGGGAACAACTGCTGTATTGCCCGCAGCTGCCCCCTTAGTGGGATTACTAACTCCACTATTCCCACAGTCTGTGTCCTATCCTTCGCACCAGTCCCGTGGTGACAAAAATCCTCTGCAGTTCTCATACTCTCCCTGTGAAGTTCCCGGAAGCCCATTGCTTGGTGCACTTCCAGCATAGGAAATGTAAAGTTCTGTATCATTTGGATACCACTTATTATGTGTATTGACTTTTAGTAAACCTTGTGTTGGTTACCATTAAATCATGTTCAAAATCCTTGTCACTTTAAAGGAACACACTTGTTAAGAAGTGAATTTCTATGGAACATTTGCATATTCTAAAATTTATTTTTTAATATCAAAAATCATATCACTTACTTAGTATTTGTGATGTCCCCAGATGCTTTACACTGATGTCTCATGTACTCTGTGGGCTAGGTTGTATTCATAGACCCAGTTTATAAATGAGAAAACTGAGGCTCGGTAGGATTGAGTGATTGACCTGAGGACAGTTAGCTTCACTGATGATTGATTGAGGCAAGGTCTTACTCTGTTGTCCAGCTAGAGTGTAGTGTCAGGACCATAGCTCACTGAAACCTTGAATTTTGAGAATCAAGTGACCCTCCCGCCTCTGCCTCCCTAGTAGCTGAGACTATAGGTGTGCACCACCCCGTCTAGCTAATTTTTTTTTAAGTTTTGTAGAGATGGGATCTCACTATGTTGCTCAGGTTGGTTTCAAACTCCTGACCTCAAGCAATCCTCTCGACTTTAGCCTCCCAGAATGCTGGGTTTATGGGCCCACACCCAGCAGACAGTGGGATACTGCTGTCAGGCAGCACGCTGGGAACTACAGCCTCCGAGAGCCTGTTCGTCCAAAGAGTCGCCCACGTGTGGGCACATGTGCAGTGTGCATCTGGTGGCAACTGGAGGACCAAGTCATAGGCATGGGAAAGAAGAGACGTGTTTTCTCCCGGCAGAGCATTTAGTGAGAAGGATCTCGTGTGGAGGACACCACAGTCAGATACCGTTTACTCCTCCGCTCTGACTGTTGCCTCTGGTTGAAAGGATTTGGGGAATTCAGTGAAATGTTGAAGCACATTCCCACACTTGCGAGGGCAAAGGACAGGGGCCACAGGTCTGCAGCTGTGCACGCTGTTACCTCTGCGTGGGGTTAACCTGAGGGGAGAAAAGTCTCTGGGGAAGAGAATCCCTTTGTTGCTGCATTATTGAAATTTCTACTATTTCCACATGGACCTGGCTGCCTCTCCAGAAATGGGAGGAAACTTCTGAAAGAGTATCCTGGTGAGAGTCTGTCATGTGAAATATGGCTCTTTCAACACAGAAAGTAAAGCCGTGTCCGGGGGAGCACCTGACCTTCCGGAAGTACCAAGGAGAGGCCCTGTGGACAGTCACACCAGGGCCGTCACTCAGGAACCCACTTTCCTCTCGAGTTTGTTTATTTTCCTGAAGAAAGAGGATGGTGAAATAGCTTAGAGACTTTGTACTTGAAGACGGTTGCAGGTTTACATTTTAAGCATCCTTTATTTGACCATGACAACACTTTGAGATGAGAACAATGATATTTACTTTGAAGCTAGGGATGTCAAATTAAAAAAAAAAACCATAGGACATCCACTTAAATTTGAATTTCAAGTAAATAATGTATATCTCATGCAATATTTGGCATGTATACACATGATGCCAAAAATATGTGCACACACTTTAAGAAAGGAAAAACTGTATTAAAATTGATTGTAGGCTCGGCGCCTGTGGCTCAAGTGGCTAAGGCGCCAGCCACATACACCTAAGGTGGCGGGTTCAAATCCAGCCCAGGC